>NW_027522457.1:0-323408 GCF_052094955.1 Ictidomys tridecemlineatus | reverse complement strand
TAGATGTCCTTTTGAGCTATTCTTCCACTGTAAGGCTTTTACTAATATATTCCTGAATTTGATATTGTTTTCTATGTTTTAATTTACCTTGGGCATCTTTCATGTGTTAAGGTTCATGGAAATGATAAAGATTTTGATTTTCCAACCTAGCAATTATGAGATTTCTTCTATGTGTTTTTTTAAACTGAATCATGGTAACTTTAGTTCATTCACTTCTTTCCATATTTTTCACAGGCAAATTTTTAAAAATAAACTTTTATTTTCACCACCCTGCCTGGAAGAATCCTTACACTAGTTTATTAGGTTCATGAGTCCATGTCACCACCATTGCAGGGTTCTTAGACATTGTGGAACTACATAGCATCTGCCACTTTTTGCCTATTTCCAAATATACTTCCTTACAGCTCTTTAGTCTCTACTAATACTGTTATAATTTATGTATAATACCAAATCTACTGATACATGTTTTAAATTATAGCAATGGTAGTAGCTCACTTCTAGGTATCTATTTTGTATTATTTATTTCTGTGCAAAAAAATTACATGTATTTTAATGGCATGAAACAATAATTGTTTAAAATTTGCTTAATAATTCCATAAGTTTACAGGGATCATCTGAAAATTCTGCTGTACATGATGCTATCTGGGTTTCAGTTACCTGGAGGCTCAATCAGGATAGGATATCCAATATATTTCACTCATCGTAGTGGATAGTTTGTGTTGGCTGCAAGGGAAAATTGGAAGTCAGTCTGGGAGATCAGCCTATCTTTGAGACCAAGGCACTTGGGTTCTCTTTCATCTATTTTCTCTCTAAGGCTTTAGCTTCTCAGAATTTAGTGTTAAAATGGTCAGAAAGTTAAAGGTTTTATTCATTTCAAGATCTGAGTTCAGATCAAAACCACCACTTTGCCATGTTATATTGAGAAAAGTCAACCACAATGTTAGTTTACAAAAATAAGATAAATAAATTCTAGCCCTTTATATTAAGTATGGAATATGCCTAATGTAAGGGAAGAAATAATTGAAGTTAAGTAACCTACTATTCAGAACATAAAAGCCCTGCAGTGAAAATGACTCACACTCCTTGGAAAATGGATTATTTATCCACTATCTTAGGTTAGATTCTGTAGCAAACTAACTATAAAGCAGAAATAATTCAAGTCAGAATATTACTGGGAATAAAACATGGCAAGAACGCTTGAGGGAATAAAGATAGAAGTATGGGTATAAGAAATTTTACAAGCCGGTAATTTAAACAAAAGTCTCTGAAAAGTCAATGGGAAATTCTGGAACTGGGTTGTCCCTACAAAGTTTCTAAGAATTGAGGCCAGGGTGTTTTTGTATACCCATATCCCCAGAGTTGCCTCTAAACAGGGATTATAGTCTTGAATAAAGTAGCCACCTTTGGCCACAGGAAATTTCTGGAGAGTGGCACAGGTATAAGCAGTCAGCAGACAAAATTCCTGAAAGCTGAGGGGAATAATTCCTTAATTCTGACGGTCAATTATTACTTTATGGTATCCACTAGCTTCTATTCCTTGACAGTTCTCAGGCCCAGAAACCACTGACCAAAAGATGCTAAATTCCTGGGAAGACAAACACTGCAGCATCAGGTCTAGTATTTTCTATGAATGTATATGGGTGAGGTATAATTTACATTTTATAGTGAAGATCTCTATAGTCCACTATGCAACCATGCAAAAAGGAAAACAGGATACCCAGGTGTAGTAGTACCCCCTCCTCCACAGAAAATCTTAATTAAACTTCTCCAAAGACCCTCACCATAACTGTTTTTAAACTATCAGCAAGAATTTCTGCAAAAAAGTTTTCAGGCAGGAGATGTGTTGCTGAAGCAGGATGTGATAACAAAGATTAACCCAAGGCCTCCACAGAGATATTTGCAATTTTGTATCCAGGCCTGGGTTTAATACCCAGAGCAGAAAACATATTGCTTTTGTGTGGACTTCTACAGATTGCGAGCCTCTGAGCCTCTACCCTATACACTGGGTATAAAGTTCTCAAACCTTCTGAACTCGGGGTGATGAACTATGGTGAAAGCTCCCTTCTAAGCCTGGTTGCAGCCAATAAACCTACTTACTGCTAATTCATTGGTGTCCAGTCTCATCTGTCCCAGAACACAGGTACTTCAAAAACTGTTGGACACAAGATTTTAGTTGAAATTGACACCTGGACATCAAAAGTGCCATCATAATCTAACATTTATTATACCAGGCCTCTAGGTAGGCCATGGAGTAAATGGAGTCCTGTTCATTACCTAACTTACATTAATGCCATTTAATACCATTTTCCAGTTCCTAAATGCAGAATCAGAAAGAGAATCTTGGTAGTTAGGCCAATCCTCCAATGGGTTTCTTGGCCTTTGTGGTAAGAGTTTTTATAGTGAGGAAAGCTGTGTGGCAAACTCTGAAACTATCATTTTTTCAGGAATGAGAATCAGTCAGAAACAATGTCAAATTCTGGAGTAAATGGTAGATTAGTGGTACTTTAAAGATCCAAAGGAGAAATTGTCTCCTCCATTGGGTTTCCATCAATTCACCCTTTGCAGCTCTAGAAAACAAGAGAAAACCTGGCAGATGACAATGAACTTCAAACTTAGTAGCCATCCCCATATTGGCTGCTGTATAGATGACATGTCTTTGTAGAGTAGATTAACAGTCTCTTGTATACTGCATGTAGCACATGTGTGTAAGGATGAGTACTTCCTTATCCACCTATCAAGAGGAGAGATAAGATATAATTTTCAATCACATGAAAACAATGAAAGCAATAACTGTGTATGTTTCACTATTTTGGCTCAGGGTCTCCACATCTTTTATTATAATAAAGACAAAAGAACCTAGACTATATGATTATAATGGCGACATCATATTCATCCACTGTATCAATGACCTCATATCAATCACAATGGATAATTAATGGAATGCATATTGGAAGTCCTATAAAGGTATATGTGTACAGGGATCAGTAGATAAGCCATATAACATTTCAGGGGTCTAACAAATCACAAACCATTTGGTCTAGTAGTCATGGACTACTAAGACATCTATTCCCAAATCAAGGACAAAAATATTGTATTTTATATTTTCTTTGACTAAAATAGCTTGTAAGGCCTCCATGAGCTTTAGATGCACATTTTATTCATTTGTGGATACTAATCTGACCCATTTACCAGATGACAAAGAAGCTGCCAGCATCATATAGGTCTGCAAAAAAGCAGTAAAAGGCTCTTTAATCCATTCAGTTTGTGGTACAAGCAGCTTTGTGTTTGGGGACTTATGATCCTGATACTGAAAGTGGAATTCTGTACAGAATTTATTGCAAACAATTGTAACGTGTTGGAGGAAGGCCATGAAATCTGCAGCAGAGCACAAGACACATTTGAAAAATCAGCATCTGATATGTCATTGTATCGGGTAAACATTAAGCTTAAAAAAAAAGAACAAAAACATTTTTATGTGACCACTTAGGGACAACTCCCAATCAAGAGCTGGGTTCTGTTAGGTCAGTCAAATAAAAAGATGTGCTTCATTAATTACTTACAGGCTGGAATTAACACACCCTTTACTAGGCATACATAAGGCTGGAGGACACATTAAGCTGCCCACATAGAGGGACAGATCCATTACTGTTGGACTAGCACCTGTTTCAACTCATACCTATGTTCATATAAAGCTATTTATGACCAGATGATGGAAGAGCTGAACAGGTGAGTTAGCCTAGTATATAAGTAGAAACAAGAAAAAAAATAGACAGATGCTTCCCTATAGTCTAATTCAGAGATAACTTTAAATTAATTTTGGTTACTGCATTTGATCATATACTTGGCATGGCAAAAGAATGGCAGAAGAAGAGAGATGGGCAAATATGAAACAAAAACGAATAGAGAAGAGATGTGCAGTTGAGAGTACACATAAAATGTTAAGTTTCTTGGATTACATAGTAACTCTCAACAAAGGAAATCCACTATTGAAGAAAAATTAAACAATGAAAGTCAGGATGACTTTCAATAGTTGACATTGACCAGACATTAACTAGGACATTCCAGTGCTGGTACAACATGCCTGAAGAGGATATCTATTGTGACTGATATGAAAGCTATGAATAAGCCCAATTACACCGGATTGGGATTATCAACATTTAGTTAGCTACTTTGACTGTTGAATTCTGACATGATAGCAACAGGAACAAACACATGACATCATACATTAATGATATCAACCATTCAATTGGTGGTAAGCTAATTACAATAGATACCTTCGGACTTGACATTAATTGACCTTGAATAGGACTATCATTTATTTTTGGAAATGACTTTACTTACCTTTTCTGCCTGTTAGGGGACTTTTTCATCGAGGGACTTTATTTTTTTTCTCACAGGCAGGGGTTCTTATACAACAAAGCCTTGAATCCTGTAGTCTCCTTTACAGCAGAGTAGGCATGCTTCAGACCTACTAGTCCTTCCATGTCATACCACCCAGAAGTTTCCAGCCTTATAGTTAGATATATCCACTCTTTGAAGGTACAGCTATGAGTCAACTTGAAAGGATTGCTGTGAGCAATCCTCAAGGGTATACTTTACACTTGAAATAACTATGACATTATGATGGTTATGTGTTTAAAATACTTGGCTATGGGAACCAAAGACTTGATGTAAAGATGGCTCTGCTGGTTATCCATCTCTGTGACTATTTATATTTTTGCTTTATTTTCTGAAATCTCAAACCCTGCTGATCTACAGACCCAATTTCTCAGAGGATAGACACTTGCATCTGGTAAGTCACTATTAAGTAGGGCAACTAGCCATAGATGAAACTAGTCAATCAGCAAAGGTATGTCTCATCCTACCAACTTCTTATAAGTTTCTCATAAAGGAGATCAGTGAGAATTCTGGAGAAGCTGTACATGGATGTCATAAAATTACTATAAGAAGGGAGTGGTTCAAGCAATATAAGGGATACTTATTGTGAATAATCTGTTGTGTTGTCCAGAGCTCTCTTTCAGGAGTGAAGCATTGATCTTCTTAGCAACCAGAAATCTAGGAGTCTTAGTTGGATGTCCCATGGTTTCTACCCTCTCTGGCACATATCCTACAGAGAAATGACAGGCTCTACCAATAGTTAGCATGTGCCACGCTACTGTTTAGAGGGATTCAAAAGTTGCACTTGCTTTGAGGGCATCTCCTATCCAAAGAATAATTTAAGCAGGGATGTGAAGATTCTGAGACAATTGTCTCCCTTTGAATACCAAGGGGCTCTTCCAACTCCAGAGGTCCCCAAGCGTCTGAGAATTCTGTGTTAACTGAATCATAGTGAAACTTTTTTCTTACCCTTATTTCTTTACAGGTATTGTTACAAAATCTCCTATAAACATTTTTAATGCAGATCTTTGTTTCCAATAAACCTAAATTAAAATCATCTTATTTGCTCAGTAAACTGAGGGAAGGAGTATCATTGAAGGATGAAATCTTACAGAACTGACTACTGGGACAGGACATTCTACTTGAAAATCTCTGTCATAGAATATTTTGCTTTCCCTCAGTCTGTGTATAAAAAATATATAGGTATACACCTACAAAGAATATATATATATATATATATATATATATATATATATATATATATATACATACATACACACATATGTTTCACACACACTAATATATGATATTATATATTAATGTATACATCATAGGTATATATATTACATAAATATGTTATGAATAACATGCAAATATATAATATATATGTATTTATGTAAATATAAATACAACATATACAATGTTTCTCCAAATTTCTTCATCCGAGGTAGAAGTGTCTCATCTTTTTAAGGGATCATGATTTTTTTTTTTTTATTTTGAAAGTACAGAGGAGAGGTAAATCTGAACAAAGAGTACACTTGTGCTTATATAAGTTTCTAAATCCAACTCTGTGGTAAATTTCTGTAACCACTATATCTGTTATATTACCTAGCCCTCCAGTAGCCAATTTAGGTATTGATTGATCAAGTTTCTACAAGCACATTTTAGCTTTGGAATTAATTAGGTCAACCCTAGTGGTTAGCATTATTCAAATCTTTACTTAAGTTCATTAACCTAATGACCTAAACATTCAAGTTACTCAAGTAGATTTATTTTCATAACAATAAGAAACCAATTAAATGAGAAAATAAGTAAATAAGTAAATTTGTGGGCCTATTTTATAGGGTAAATTTTCTTTAGATGGCACAATCCAATTAAAAGCTACCTTGATGGATATTTGGTAATTTTTTCATAACCAGTCAGTGATTCTTTTACTCTACTGTCAATATGAGTAACCAATCAAAAAAGAAAAAGTTAAAGGAGAAAACAAACACCACTCTATTGAGCTACTAAGTTCTCACAGTACCAGGGTCAACTCTTCCTGAATAGTGACAGTGACAAGATATCAGCAATAGAGAACACATTCTCATTTGTTGACTTTGGATGCCTGTGGAAGCTGTTTAGCTGAACAACTATGGGATTTCAGTGGATGTCAACCAAAGTAATAGAATAAACTCTTTTGCTTTATCTCCACTTAGTTTTATTCAAAAGTATTGATCTAAAAACTTACAATGAATGGTTTTTGGTATTTTACTGAACTTTAAAGTAGGTATGCTTTGCATTTTTCACAGTTGAGGAAACTCAGGCTTAAAGGGCCTAAGAAACTGTACAAAAAAATCTGATCACTTTGGTCAAGTTTAACAAAGTTAAATCATAATTAAAAAATATTGGAAGTTGAACAATTTCTCAACAAATGCTGTATATCTTTTTTAAATGAAGACTACAGATCTCAGTTTTTTTCACTAGCTCTTTGTGGATCATTTTTAAATTTTATTATGTGAATAACTATTAACAGCAAATGTATTCAAAGTATCCAGATTGCATTCAACTATTTCTATAATGTTAACTTGCAAATTACTTTCATTTTTTTCTCAAGTTCTCAAAAACAAGATAAAAAGGATGCAGATTTATTTTCTAGTTACATTAAATATTGGTAATTACTAACTAACCTAGTATAAAAAAACAGCTTGGATTAAATCCAGGTTTTTCTAACTACAAAGCCCTTGTCTTCTACCACACCAATTTTTTAATGGTGTACATTGCCACTTCTTCTATCATAGAAGGTAAACAGGATTCAACAGAGATAGCATTTGGGCCTAGTACATATTTTTATTATGAATACAATGTCTTTAATTGGTATTGAACACTATACTTTTTCTTCTAATCTTAAATTATTTTTGTGTCTTCATGGAATTTGTTCATTTCATTTGAGTTGTCAAATCTATTGACATAAAGATAGTTATAATACTTTTTGCTATTCTTTTAATGTCTGAGAATCATCATAATATTGCTCTGTCATTTTAAGCATTGGAAATATGAGTCTCTGTTTTCCTTAATGAATGTCCCTAGAAGTATATCAATTTTATATCTCTTTTTAAAAACCTTACCTCTTATGTCATTGATTTTTATCTATTATTTTTCTATATTCTATTATGATAATTTTTATTTCTTTTTTCTACTGACTTTATAGTTAGTTCTCATATAACTTTTTAAAGTGGAAAATTAGATCATTGATTTTTCTCTTTCTTTTTTTTGCTAAACTGTTTTCCTTTTCATTTGATTCCAATGATTTGTTTTTCGATTTTTTAAGTTTTAAGACATTTACTTTTGTTGATTTAAGACTAATTAATTTTTGTCAGAGCATATACATTGTGAGATGTTTAAAAAATTCTCTTTTCTCTTTCACTTTTCCTTTCTTGGTGAATATTTCATGTGCACTTAAAAATGTGAATTATTCTTTTGTGACATACATAACTATGGAGAAGCTTCAATGAACACTGAAGAACTTCTTCAAACTTAAAGTAAAAACAAGACACTTTTTTGATAGTTGCTAACTCATCCAAAGATGGCTGAAAGAAATTTTAATTTTAATTTTGCCACAAATTAAATATATCTTCTAAAAGGACTTATTTTTAGTATCTTGTTCTGGAAAAAATCTTTGTTTTGTACAATTTTACAAGAGTGCTTACTGAACCAAGAAAGGATGACAGCTAAATATTGATCTCACTCATTATATCTCTATTTACCCCATAGAACTCTAACCTAACTAAAGCAAAAATTATGGTCATTTTTTTATTCCTGAAATTAGTGCCAGAGTCAATGATAGAAAAGCAATTTCATTTAAAACAATGCCCTCACTTACTTTGCAACTCCTTGGTAGGGTGTACTCTCTGAAAGTCAGTAGCAAAGAAATAATACTCAAGATACGTAATATTCATTTTTCATAGTTTTTATTTAGGTTCATATTGCTTTGTACAGATGATTATTTATATGTAAACTCCAGCTTCTGATTTTTGGGTGTTCTTAGAGATCATACTTCCAAAAATAGCAGAACACAGCATTATTGAAATCATATTTAACAAGTTCATGATATTTGTTAACAATGCATTGCAGATTCTCTGGTTCTCATCTCCCTGTGGGACTATAGATGATTGTACTTTCTCCTTTATCTTATGGTTGAGTGGTCATGCAACTGATACGGTCTATGAGTTATGAAAGGAAATGACACATGTAATGTCTTGGCTTGAGCAAGACACATGGGGCCTCTCTTCTCTGCCATCTACCAGCAATATTCTACACAAAGCCTTTCCCATAGGATTTTTATCAGGGAAGAAATGACAGAAAACAGATCTGCACATGGTCCATAGGGGGTACGTAAAATGACCAAAATATAAACCTATAAAAAGCCACCACAATTGGAAAGTATTGATTACTCTAGCATAACTTCGCTTAATCCAATTAATGTAGAGGTCCACTAGTGAAGTACTCAGCTAGAAAGAAAACAATATAGAAACTATCCCTGAGTTATTTGTACCTCCTCAAAGAAAAGATAATAAGATTTTAACTGAAAAATGCTTACTTGATGTTCATTTCAAAGGGTACCCATTTAATTTTTTATTAACAAGAATTACATCTTTTTAAAAATTTTGTTATCATTTTGTCTAGTTAAAACATCCTGAATCTTCTCAAGTTCTTGAACAAAATAAGAATGTCAATATTTATCTTATATATGTATGTAATTCATGAAAGAATATAAGAAACACAAAATTTACACTAATATAATGTAGTATTGATATGTAAAGTAATGAAATTCTTGAGTTAAACTGTAGTCTCTCCTACATAGGTCTAGATATAGATCAGGCTGCAATGAAAAGTATGAAAGTGATTTTTGGCATAAAGAATCAGAGTTTTGGATCTTGGTTATAATTCTTAAAAACTCTTTCTTTCATTAATTGTTTACATTACATAAATAATCTGAGGTTATTAATATTTTTAGAAGGTTTAACCTTTCAGTGTTTTACTTTGAATGTAAAGCTCAGGCATTTCCAACTTGGGGAAGCCTGGCAGATGTATACCCCTTATGGGTGATTATTGCGATACACACATCTTTTTCTTTGCTGGACTTGGGCATATGTCTTATTCCATGTGTTAATGAGCTCTTTCCCTTGGCCCCTTTCTGAGCTCTCAAAAGCCATAGGTACAGGTGGAGTGGGTAAAATTCTTATAAGAAGCACAAATATTATTGAAAAATGTGTTCCTGTCTTCTGGAGAAGCACAGCAGACTGGGTGTCCCCTAAAACAAAGGTGTAAGTTGTAGTTGGGATTTGTTTACTCAGGGATAACTTAGGTAAAACCTCAAGTCTTGAGGACTAACCTGAAACTTATTCTGAGACAAGATACATTCCAAGATTAAAAGAACCAAGTGAAAAATCTAATTTGGGACCCCAATGGTTCAAATTTAAGAGGTAAATTTTAAGAGGTAGTTTTCCAATAGTCATGTTTTTATTAGATTGATTACACTTTCTGAGAGTTTGAATATTTCTAGAATGTTTTGATTATTGAAGCTTTTTTTGGTTATTTGAGCATTCAAATTAAAGAATGCTTAAGACACTATTGTCTCTTCCGTTTTTTCCAATGTCCAAATGCATTGGATTTTTGTCAAAGAAGATAATCCTAAAATTTTCTTCTGATTCACCAAAAGAAATCCAGGCATAATTTGCCCTTTTCTATTCTTTCTTTGAAGTCATTAAAATCTAGGCAATCTTGGTTCACAGATTGTCCCCACTGTTTGTCAGTAACTATCAATTCATCTTCCTTGTCTGTTCATTAAATTCTTAGTTCATTTTTTTTTAAAGAGAGAGAGAGAGAGAGAGGAGAGAATGTTTTTAATATTTTTTATTTTTCAGTTTTCAGTGGACACAACATCTTTGTTTGTATGTGGGGCTGAGGATCGAACCCAAGCCTCATGCATGCCAGGCAAGTGCACTACCGCTTCAGCCACATCCCAAGCCGTAAAATTACACACTTAAGATTTGTCTACTTTATATGTATGTTATGCTTCAATTTTAAAAAGCTAATATATTTTTGGGCTGGGTTTGTGGCTCAGTGGTAGAGTGCCTAGGTGCCTAGCATGCGTGAGGCACTGGGTTCGATTCTCAGCACCACATATAAATAAATAAAATAAAGGTCCACTGAAAACTTAAAAAAAATAAATAATTTTTAAAAAAAGCTAATATATTTTGTTACACATATTTAATTTTACTAGAACATAACTTTTTTGTATGCATTCAACCAATATGCCTCCATTCATCATCTAGTTATTCATAATATTTGTGAGTACATATTTGTGATTCAAACTGACTTGAATTCAAATCCAGATTCTGCGACTGCATTTTTACTCTCCCAAAGTTTGAATTCCTCATTTCTTGAATGTGATCATTGTTTATTTTCAGGGTTATTTTGAGGGTTAGCTGAAGTAATGTAAGTGAAGTACTTAATGCTGCAGATACTACATAGTAAGTCTTCAATAAATAGTAGAATTACCATTTTATAAATATAATGCTTCTATACAAAAAGGCAAATGGTGCTTGCTTGTAGCCACTGTGAAGTTGATCCAAGTGAACAATTTTTTTTTCTTCCAAGACAAGAAACAAATGGTACAAAAACATCAGTGAAAGAAACACAAAACACACAAAACCTGCTTCTCTTAATTAAACAGACAATAGAAGAAATCATAAATTGAGAGTAATAAATGGAGTTTCCAGTCCTATTTTCAAGCTTTGTTTTTTAAGCCTGTCATGAACATCGTGTACTCTCATATTCATTCAAACAGTTTTGGTTTTGAAATTTTAAAGTCGATTTACAAATGCATGTATTATGTGTAAGAATTAACTCATGCACTGCCTATCTCAGTACCCTCAGTAAAAAAGTTCAACATAATAGTTTTATTACTATTATAATCCTAGTAAGCTTGCAAGTAGAAGAGGAAAGTAAAAACATAACACCCTGAGTGAACTTCCTTTACAGTGTTCATAAAATTTTGTTATTTTCTTGATGCCTATAAGACCTCACCCTAACCACTGAAGTTATTTCACAAATATTAAAATTGTTTTTGTTTCAAATTACTTTGTTAACAAATAAAAATTGTATAGTTTTATGGTGTACAAACATGATTTTTTAAAGTATGTATACAATGCGGAATGACTGAAACAATCTGATCCTAAAGTTTTCAGTTACTATGTTTAGTCTTGGACTGCGATATTATCACTCAACTAATATTAACATAAGAAAGTAATGTCTGACTGTGAGAATTTTTCACCAAGAATACGATGTAGATAATTTTCGATATACATGCAATTGTAAGAATAATGCAGAGAGAGCCTGTGTGCTCTTTACTTCATTTCCCTTGTGGTATGACTGTGCAAAATTTTAATATAATATTGTAATCACAATATTGATATTTATACACCATGTTGCTGTTACTCAAACCACCTATTTTATTTGTACTCACTAGTGTGTGTGTGGGGGGGAGGGATGTTGTATATAGCTTGATAATCTGTATAGTTTTATGTTGCAGCAAACATACTCAGGATACTGAACATTTCCTTAACTACAAGGGTCTTCCGTGATAGTTGAAGTGTAAATTATTTTTTCTTTCTCTTTGGCCTGTCGATGTGATGAATGGCATTGATTGATTTTCTAACACTGATCCAACATTGCATACCTAAGAATAAGTACTATTTTGCCATGGTATACAGCTCTTTTAATAATGTTGTATACTGTTTGCTAATAATTATTGGTGATTTTCATGTCTAAGTTCATGAGCAATATCAGCATTTCTCTTTTTTAAAACTATGTTTGTCTGCTCTTGGTATTAGAGAAATATTGAGAAAGACTATATGAAATTGTTTTTCAGTTTTTCAATGTTTGCTAAATTTCTCTGGTGAATCCCTTTGGGGCTGAGGATTTCTTCTTCAGGAAATTTATAATTGCAAATTTTACTTTTTAATGGTTTAATGGGATTTGATAGTTCATGGTTTTAAAATAATTGGTCAATTTTATCTAAATTATTGAATTTATGAGCATAAACTTGTTCGGAATGATGACTTATTCCCCCTCCACTGGTTTCAGGTCTGTAGCAATAGCCTCAATTTTATCTTGATATTAGTGATTCTTTTTTCTTCTTTTAATTTCTGTCAGTCTTACCAGAGATTTACTAATTTTGTTGACTTTGTTTTTTGATGTGTTAAGTATTTGTTTAATTAATTTTCTCTATTTACCTATTATCTGATTTTCATTTATCTTTATTATAGTAATTGACAGAGGCATATGGTGAAGTCAGTGCTATAATTGTGGAAATGTTAATTTCTCATTGTAGTTTTGTTGGTTTGCACTTTCTGTATTTTGACACTCTCTAGTTTGATACATAATGAGGACTGTTATGTATTTCTGGTATATTGCTTTTATCTTATTGAATTGCCATTTTTTATTTCTGATAAATTTTAGAAATATACTTTGTCTCTTATTAATTCAGTTATTCCTCCTTTTTTTAAAAAAAGATAATGTTTCTCTGGTTCATCTTTTACATCCTTTCACTTTAAATCCACATATGTTGTTGAACTGAGAATGAATTTCTTTTAAATAAAATTTAATTGGGTGTGTATTTGTTTCATTATTTGTTTCATTGACCCTGCTGCCAACTTGTCTTTACATTGGTGAATTTACACTGTTCACATTTAGTATAATTAATAATAAATTAAACTTAAATCTTTCACTGCAATTTTTTTGTGTGTGTCCTCTGGATTTGTTCCTCTGTTTTGCTTTCTCTGCCTTTTATGAGACACATAATCAAATTGTCCAGTTCCATATGGATTTGCAATAGTGTATTTCTGTATCAATCCTAAAGAAAAGTGGACAGCAAAAAAAAAATTGTATCTTTTAATGTTCCTTTTCTACTCCCAAGAAACCTCACCAAGTTAAGGGAAGTATGAGAGCAAACCTTGGCAGGAAAGTCCAGATACCTATTATCTTGAAGGCATGGCCTTCTCTGTGAACACAGAGAGTTAGGGTAAGTTAGTGTTACCTGTAGAAAGTTTCTTTCTTGCATGTGTGCAGTGATGGTTGCTCCTTGAGATTATGATCATACAAGTAAGCTGATGCTGATATGTCACTGATTCTGCCTCCTAATATGTGAATCTATCTTCTGGGGAGTTGCATGATGGTGTGAACTGGAGGCACTGTGGAAAGGATTTGTATCATTCTACACTCATTCAGCCAGCCACCATTAGACAAAGCATCAAGAGGAAGAAGAGTCTCTACCTTGGTGAAACACCTTGAGGTACAGAGGTTCTATTTGTTCAGCCTTCCAAGAACTGAACTTTCTGAGAGCAGTCACTGATCTCTCCTAAGCTTTCCCTTACTAGTCATATATGTCTCATGTGGGCACTTTCTTGACTTTCCCAGAGCCCGTCAGAGGGCCCTGGCACACTGGGCTGTGGACAAGACAGTCTTTTTGTATCATTTCTGTCAGTGTTGCTCTGGGAATTACAACATATAAATGTGACTTTCAACATACATAGATGACTTCTGTTGTTACTGGGATTTCCAATTGACTTCCCTTGCTTTGGTGCCATGCTACCTGGTACTGTAAGTAAGCTCCTGAATCAACAAAGGAAGGAGGTTATTAAAGAAAACACTGGGCCTCCTTAGGTAAAGTGTGTGAATCTCACTTCTGGTTGCTGTCATTATCTTTTTCTTTGTCTTTATTTTTTATAAGTTTAAATTTTTTTTCAGCATTAAGTTCTCTGGAATTATTTTGTTTAGAATTTATTCAGTTTCTTGTATCTATATATTTGTATCATTTTGCCAAGTTTTGTAAGTTATTTTTCATTATGTCTCTGAATACTCTTCCACACACACTCTACATTCCCTCTCCTTCTGGAACTCTGATAACACAAATATTGAATTTTGGAATATTGTCCATAGTACCAGAAAGTATTTAGTTTATTTAATTTGTTTTCTAGTTCATTTTTCTCTTTTGTTTAAATTGAGCAATTTTTTTTAATCCATCAAGTTAACCATCCTTATCTTCTGTTATCTTCAATATATGATTGAGCCTTACAAGTCAGTTTAATAATGTTGTTATTGTACTTTTCAGGTTAACATTTTCCACTTGTTTCTTTTGTATGACTGCTAATTCTTGGTTGAAGTTTTTAATTTATTTTTTTTTCATTTGCTCCATGAAAGTGTATTATTGATTGTTTAAGTAAATTTTCTGGCCATTAATTAAAACCCCTTGTCATGGTGCCAGCTGATTGTCTTTTCTCACTAATGCTGTGATCTTCTTTGTTCTTGGTATAACTAGATGATTTTGAATATATTTTATTACTAGCAGACTCTGGATCTTCTAAAATCTCTTGTTCTAGTAGATGAACACTCTTCTTAGCTTTAGCACTCAGGTCCTGGCATTCTTCTGTGAGTTGTTTTTTTCTCTGACAGTTCAATTTTTAGAGCTTGTGTGGTATATTCTTGTCTAATCTTCCTTCTGGTACTGCTGGGGCTTCCACGGGTCTCTTCCACTGCCGATGTTTTGAAAGGGAAAAAGAGGTTTCTGACGGCAAGTATGACAAAGTATTTTTCATCAGGTAAAGGAAGTCATTGATCCTAGGATGAAGTTGCTTCTGTGGCCAGAAATTTGTTGTGGTGGGATTCTCCTAATTGTCATGAACAGAGAACAGAGTATTGTCAGTGAGCATCCTGGCCAGCACTCCTCTTCCCTGGCCTAGCATCTCTGGCAATGACATGACTCAAACCCTCAGAAACAAAATGTTTTTCTAGTTTTGGCTGATGAGAAGACTATCACTTACATAGGGGTTTAAAAAAAATCTTCCTATCTTCTTATGTTTGGCTGCTCAGTGTGACTACATTTCTTTTGCTGTTGCTGCCCAGTGGTTTTGTGTCTCAGGCTGATATGAAGAGTGTTTCCTCTGGCTTCTATTGTTACAGGGGTTTCTAATTGACCTCCCTTTCTGTGGTGCCAGGCTACCTAGTATTCTAAGTAAGCTCCTGTACCAACAAGGGAAGGAAGAAAGCAACCTGGTCTACTCCTGGGTCAGCTTCTATTGAGAGTGGGAATCATGAGTCTTCTTACAGTTAAGGGGCTCTGTCAGTTCTGAGTGACAAACCAATTTGCCTTTCTCTTACCTCCTTTCAGGGTTTTTCTTTGATTGCTCCGTATGTTGTTCTCATAGTTTGTGGTTGTATATATTGGGGAAGAGCAGAGGCAAGTGTGTATATTGAAATCTTCTCCAGAACAAAAGCTGTAGATTATTTTTTGAAAATAATTATTTTGAAAATGCTATATATAGTCAACAAACCATTTCAAAGTACAATCAAAACTTCCTGTTATGAATCTGATAGAAATAGCATATAAAGTTTAGCTAGGCCATTGTCCACAATATCATATGTGATCTAGACTTCCTAAGCATCTACAGTTCACTTGTCTTCTCACTGAGTTACTCAAGTTATTCATGTGTTCTAATGTTTCAGGCCAGTATAACAATTTTTCAATATATAATAGGAAAGCAACCCAAAAGTCTCCTTAATTTTTAGTTGCTCCCATTCAATCATTCAACAATTAGAGGTTTATATTATAATCAATAATGCCATGTTCTGACAGATAAGAGTATACAAAATCAATTAAAATGTATACCTCATCTATTCTAAATTAGAAACTTTTAAAATAAAGACTATGAAGAAAACCAGAATAAATTTTCATTTATTTAAAATTTATCTTGATTACATATCAGGTTTTTAAACTACTCAATATCTACACAAAGATATATTTTTAAAGACACACATACAATGCTTTACATGCCAGTACATCTAATTCAATGAATATCACACATCATAATATGCTATGGATTGGATATAAAATGCCCCCTGGAGAACTCATGAGACAATGTAGGAGTGTTCAGAGGTGAAATGATTAGATTATGAGGGCCATAACTTAATAGGTAGATTAATTATTTTGGTGATTTAACAATTTGAAAGGAATACTGTACTGGGTAGTAACTGTAGTTAGGTAGGGCATGACTGAAGGATTATGTCATTGGGAGTATGACAGTGAGGGTTATTTTGTCTCTGGTTGCTTGATATTTGCTTCCGGGAGCTTTCCTCTGCTGAGATATTCCACCATGATATTCTGTCTGACCTCAGCCCAAGAGCAATGGAAGCAACCAACCAAGGACTGAGACTTCTGAAGACATGAGCCCAGAATAAACTTTTTCTTCTCTAAATTATACTTATCAGATATTTTGATCACAGTGACTAAAAGCTGCTTAACACAATGTACTACAGGTAAAACTACATATATTATAAAATGAATAAAATTGTATTATTTTGATATTACAATACTTTTCCCAATGTAAAATAATAATAAATCAACATTAATGTTACTTACACAAAATCTTAATAAAACAGAAGATTCAAATAAAAAAATTGAAAAAAATTAAAAAGCAACTTTATATGTCATATTTGCATATAAAAGTATTTATGCTGTAAGGTTAATTTTATAATAGTACAGAATATTTATTCATTATAAAAATTCCTCCAGGGGAATTTATATCAAAAGGAAATGAGATATTTAATAAAGTAACATAAATATGAGACATCATTTAATTATTTGTCCCATTTCCAATCTTAACATAAACCACAAAAATGACTAAGTATGAATTACCATATTTTGTAGTTTATGTAAATTAAAAGATTAAAAAGTTATGTCTGTAGCTAAGGAAAATAAGTAAAACATTTTACAACTGCTAATCAATTCTAAAGCCAGTGATTTGATTTCAATTGTTCTATCCATAAGAATCAATAAAATACTATTTTTTAGGGACAGGAATTGAGATGAGTTGAAGATTGAAATAATGCTAAGCACCTGAATCTTTCAACAGCATAATCATACTCTGATCACTTGAGAATGAAAAAAATGATTGTTAATATTTTTAGAGATTTCAAATAAAGAACTTTGTGAACCTCTGCTTTCAATTTCCAAAAAGCCAGTCATCTAACCATAGTATTTATGATTAAACAGTGGAGTTTTATTATAGTATTCTGGTACAGTTCACAGCATGTTTCCACACACTGTTTCAGAGGGAATCAAGGCATGAGAAAGTACTTGTCTAAAGTCACCCTGAACCCAGAATGGAAAGCTTGCAGTCTGTGGTCTTCCCATCTCACCACAGTTTTTTCTCTCTTTTTTTTTCTTTTAGGTGGAGAATCATGTCCATCAGAACTTTATATTTATGCAAATTAATTACAGAGTTCTGTGTTTCATTATGGCATATAACATAATTAATCTATATTTTCCCAAACACCTCCCTTTCTCTTCTCTCCACTTTCCTCCCTCCTCTGATTCCTATACTCTACTGGCTTATTCTCTACTGGCCTCCCTTCTACTTTCATGGCCTCTTTTTCTTCTTTTTTTTCATCTAGGCTTTTATATATGACTGAAAATATATGACATATATCTTTCTGAGTCTGGCTTATTTTGCTTAACATGATGTGCTCCACTTTCACTCATTTTCCAAAAAATAACATAATTTTGTTCTTCGTTTTGGCTGAATAAAACTTCATTGTGTATATATACCACATTTTCTTTATCCATTAATTAGTTGATGGTTTCATAACTTGGACATTATGAATTTTGCTGTAATAAACATGGGTATACATGTATGTATGAAGTATGCTGACTCTAATTCTTTTGGACACAGACAGGCATGCTATAGCTAGATTATATTGGTTTCTGAGGAACCTCCCTACTGATTTCCATACTGCTTGAACAAATTTACATTCCCAACAACAATGTGTAAGAGATGCTT
Source organism: Ictidomys tridecemlineatus (assembly GCF_052094955.1). Taxonomy (NCBI): domain Eukaryota; kingdom Metazoa; phylum Chordata; class Mammalia; order Rodentia; family Sciuridae; genus Ictidomys; species Ictidomys tridecemlineatus. The sequence continues at coordinate 305,151 of NW_027522457.1, read as the reverse complement.
CACCCCACTAGAACCCCCACATTCTTGCCAGCCATTATGACTATTCGTACACTCCATGATAGCAATTTAGCATCTTAATGTAGTTTTGATTTGCATCTTTTCTGATGGCTGAAGATTTTGAACATTTGTTTTTCATAGAGTGGTTGGTCAATTGTTCTTGTTTTGAAAAGTGTCTGTTTTGTTCTTTTGCCCATTTATTTTCCTAATTATTGAATGGGTTATTTCATCAAAATGTTCCTTAAATCTTAAATCATTGCTTTTACTGCCTTTTGGAATGAGCATAGGTGTTTGAACTTACTTGTATATAAATACATACACATTTATGTGTGTATAAATATTCTGTATATATACATCTATATATATACATATATATATATATACATGTAGCAACATTCTGAGACATCTTTTAACAATAGATATAACTAATAATTATAAGTTATATAAATATGAATTAGGTATTGAATTGTTTGAATTTCTAGTCAAGGCAAATAACAGTGGCTCACAACACAGGAGTAGTACCAAATAAATGCAGTAATTCGTTCCCTTTACACAAATAGCTGCTGAAAGGCAGACAGAGGTGTCAGTTGTGTGGGGTGCAGGTGATTACAGCCCAGTCCACAAACCACAAGTTTGGTTTTTTTTCTCTCCACCAGAAAACTGTCCATTAACTTTCCAAAGAGCCAAAAGCAAAAGGAGAGGAATTTGTGAAGTTGCTAGCCCATGTGGCTGGTAGTGAGTTAATCTGTGTCTGAGCAGCAGGTAGCAAGAGCCAGTCTGTCTATTGGGGCTGTTAGTAACCCAGGGGCAATCATAGAACAGCAGGGAAGGTATCAACTCAGGCTGCACATACAGTCAGGAATGTGGCAGGAAATTATTTCTGAAAACACACTTTGCAGCATAAGGGAGCCATCAGATGCTACATGATAGTCTAATCTGCACTTCATTTTGGTAATTATTTAGAGTTATACATGTAGGTATGAATTTTAGATAGTTGAAGAATATGTAGTTATTGTTCACTTTATATAACACCTTGCCTTAAAATAATTATTTCAAGTGTCCTTGCTTCAAAATAAAATGTGCATGCAAAAAGATTTTGGAATTTTGAAAAAGAGGAAATGATCTAGATCAGCTATATTAGAAAGAGATAGGGACCTGTTCAAAAGGCAGAACCACAAAGATAATGGCTTTGTTAAATAACCAAGAGAAAATAGGGGCTGGATAGTATTTCCCTTGATGATCTGGCAAATAGAGAAAATGAGAAATAAATTACTAAAAGAAGCCTGAATTATAGGAACAACTGGGTACCAAAAATTTTAAAAAAAGAACCATGCAAATTATTATTGAACAATGCTTATTAGTATCTTCTTTCCTTCCTTCTTTTTTTTTTTGCTTTCTTCCTTCATCTATCAATAGATGGATCTCTCATCTATCAATGTACCTATATTAATATTAAATCTAACATTAAGTTTTGGCATATTTTTGTGTTCACAGAATTAAACCTAAACCATTTGCAAAATAAACCAGACCAAGGAATCTGTTTACATGTAGTCTTCTTGTTTCTTAACCATGAAAATAAAGCATTAGTTTTCCTAAACTTAGTTAATATAACTTAGTTATATTAATCACCTGTCATTAAAATATTGAATAAAAGGGTTTAAGAGAGAAATAATCAAAGGGGACTGAAAGCTGAATTAAAATGATATTCACAACTAGTATCAAATGTGATAACTAGGATCCCATAGTTCTAGAAAATCCAAACTGCTATTTATTTTTTTTCATTTTAAATTTTTTATATTTTTACATAAGCTCTATTATTATTATTATTATTTGCATTACAATTCTTAATACACCTCTATACCACAATTTATCATATCTTCCTATACAAGACATGCTGACACCAAATTCACATCTTCATACATGAACTTTGTACTATGATGAGGTTCTCCTTCCACCATCCATGTTATTCCCCCTCTCTCTCCCCTTCCCTCCCACCACTCCTCCCTATCTAGAGGTAATTTTCCTCCCATGGTCTCCCTCCTTATCACATCCTGAGTCACCCCCCTTATATCAGAGAAGACATTCAGCAGTTGTTTTTTGGGAATTGGCTAACTTCACTTAGCATACTCTGCTCTAATGCCATCCATTTTCCTTGCAAATGCCATGATCTTATTCTTTTTTAGTGCTGAGTAATATTCCATTGTGTATAAACGCCACATTTTTTTATCCATTCATCCACTGAAGGACATCTAGGTTGCCTCCACAGTTTAGCTATTCTGAATTGTGCTGCAATAAATATTGATGTGGCTGTGTCCCTGTAGTATGCTGTTTTTAGGTCCTTTGGGTATATATGTAAACATACAACCTTTTCAAACCTTTTTTACTCATAAAGAGCTTTAAGAACAAACTCTCTAGAGGGGAAAAGAATTAGAAAGGGCCAAATATATGCTCAGGATCAGAATTCAAGTGAACTTCATGTTTTTCTTTCTGAGATCTATGACCATTAGTTTCAGTAGACTGAATTTCACCTTCTGTCATATCATAGCTGAAATTCTAAAACTAAAAGGTTTACTGTTTGGGGGTCTATCACCTGACCCTGGTGATAGGTTGTGGTTATTTCCATAGTGAGGCATATTCTGCTTTTTTTTTCCTCTAGAAATAAGAAAAGTGAAATACTGTTAACTCCTGCACAAAGTCATTGCTATAGAGTGGTTCCTACCATTCTTCAATAGCCAGTATATGTTATCCACCTCACAACTGTCCTCTAATGTTTACATCACTTACATAATTTCAGGTGCTCTTTGGCATGGATCTCAGAGGCCAACTCAAATTCTCTTCTCTTTGGTCGAAATTGCAAAAACATCTCCAAATATGTTAGTGTGATCAAAGGAGGTACAATGGTCAAAATTGCAGCTGAACTGGGCCTCAGAATTTTAAATAATAAGAATCAGAAGATAAATTGTTATTCCATGAAGATTGACATGCTAGACATAAAGTCATCAAGATGGATTCCAGACTGTATCCAGGGGGAGAATGCAGAAGATCAGGATGCCTAAATTTACTTATATAATTCCTGAAATTGTAATACACATGTCTCATCAAATATGAAGTTCAAATTATGATAAATGCTAAAAATTTTATTAGATGTCAGCAAATCTAGAAATGATGATTTGGAAGAAACTTGGTTTTTTTGATGATCAAGAAAAATGACAACAATGACCAAAAAAACAAACAAACAAACAAACAAAAACTTGTACAGAGGTATTTATAACCAAAAGGCTTTAGGGTAAAATTTATGTATATATTAGTAGTATTTAGCAATAATTTGGATTACCTAAGTTTCAGAGAAAATATTAATGTATTTCTATGTAGAAGGAGTTTGTATTTTTAAATGGGAGGAATTTGTATTTATTTACAAATGCACTATATTCTATGTAGCTGTAGAGAAACTAAAAATATATTATTAACATCAGACATAGACACATGCATGTCTATAATGAATTACACAGTACCCAGCAATGTCACATTTTCCACTTTCACCTATTCTTATAGTATTCATTTTCCTTAAATCATGACAACCTAATAAATCCCAGTTTACTACAAAGAACATAAGATTTCTCAAAAATAATAAAAATTGATGTTATTCATCTATGTATCTGAAAAACATCAATGTTCATTGTTTTTAAAACTACATTTTAAATTTATTATCAAAATAATATGTTTAAAAGTAACTCTATTCTTCCAAGTCCACTACTAATTCTTAAAAGCAATGACATCCAGCTTACTTTTTGTATATTTGATTATCCACACCTCAAAATAATATGTGTGTATAATTTCTTAATTTATGAAAATAAAGTCACTTGTCTATTGTCTTCTGATATGACCAAAAATATTTAAAGCATTTAAACTACCACATCACCTCCATGTACTCTGGGTATGGTTACATCACTATTCTTAAGTTTTTTGGGGGTAATTTCTATCATTTGGAACTATTTGAGAGAAGGAATATAAATTAATATAATAAATAAATGTGAGCATAGCCCAATTTAATAAATCTCCAATGTAACACTTGTATCACGTTCTCCTTCCTTTCCTTGCAAATGTTAAGTTCCACTTAAATTCGGTGTTTGTTTTTCCATACAAGCACATATTCACTTATATTTATCCACCTTTCCCGTTACAAACCCTTTTGAAGTTAAAGGTATTTTGAAATACAGAATTATTTAGATACTATGAAAACATTACTATAAAGACACTATATACTATAGAATATGTAACATCTTCTGTAGATTTGGAGGAGGCTCTATAATTAAAATCAACAAATATTTCTGAAACAGAAAGCATAAATATCCATAGCAAGTGTGATAAACAAAAGGAAACAATAGCTTCATATTATTTAGGTCAGATTTTGTCAGCAAGTGAATTAAGATTATGTAAATTTTATAGGCAATGCATTGGGGGTGGGGTAAGAAATCTCATTTTTATAGCTCTTAGGATTTGGGAGTCATTCATGAGAGATTGTGAAAATACACTAAATAATGGATTTTTATTACACTCCTAATACATTTGTTCCTAACTTTTTTGATACAGATTAGTGTAGTTCCCCTCTGTGAAACCACTTATCATCATCACTTCCCTTCCAGGGACCTTTCTTCCCAATGTCTATCTTTAAACGGAGGTCTCTTTTTGGTTTGATAACACTTGTATTCTGTTACAGAATGCTAACAAAGCTTGTTTTCCCTGCTATGTCTGTAATTTGATTTGGAGAGGGCATATCAATATTCTGCTTACATTACTTTGTCTTGTGAATAAGGGTTATGCAGCTCCAGGGAGCACATCCATTTTTCTGCGAGCTTTAACTCTATTTAGTTCATTTCTTTGCATTATTTTAACAAACATACCTTTCAATTTACCCAGAATTTCTATCCAAATGTGTTTCCTGTCAGCTGCCTGTAAATACTGAACTCAGATCCTGCATTAAAAGTGATTTCCTTGTTGCTGTCATTGCCCTGTGTGCAACACAAACATTTGTTTCCAGTTTCCCACCATATCCTTCACTCTTTCTCCATCTGCTTTTTATCTTTAAAATTTGTTGAAATACATCATTTGCAAATGACTATTGTCTTTTATATTTATGTTGAGACTATACATGTAAAAGCATAATTTTTGTAAAATACTATATATATATATATACACACACACACACACACACACACACACAAATAGTATCAGAAAGAAGAGCAAATGAATTTATATTGCTAGCTTAACATTTTTTTCTATAAATTTTAAGAAGAAAAATGTTCAAATGATAACTATAAAAGATTATATTATCCAGGAGCAAGGTGGCAAGGTGCAGAACGTAAACAGTAGTTCTGACTTTAAAATGTCAGTGAATTCAATATACAATGTAATAAACATGCAATTAAAAATCAGGTATGCTTTTAGAATATAAGTAAATGGGCTGGGGATGTGGCTCAAGTGGTAGCGTGCTCCCCTGGCATGCATGTGGCCCCGGTTTGATCCTCAGCACCACATACAAATAAAGATGTTGTGTCTGCTGAAAACTAAAAAATAAATATTAAAAAAATTATCTCTCCCTTAAAAATATAAGTAAATGACAATAACTCCCTATATTCTCATGAGGAAATCTAAATATGAAACTCATTTTATATTCTAAGAACTGTGATTATCTATTTTGACACAATAGTAAGAAAGTACCAATGATTACAAAAGCATAAAGTTATGAAATAAAATACATTCCAGTATAGTAGTCATTTTGTTACATGTGCATTTTATCACATCATGTTATATACCCTAAAAGATTCCCAATAAATTTATTAAAAATAAAATTTAAAACCATGAAAAAGAAATAACTTAAAAATACAATAATTAAGTAAAATCTGATCCGGTGGCTCAGGAGGCTGAGGCAGGAGGATAAAAAGTCCAAAGCCAGCCTCAGCAAAAGTGAGGTGCTAAGCAACTCAGTGAGACTGTGTCTCTAAATAAAATACAAAATAGGGCTGTGTATCTCAGTGGTTGAGTGCCCCTGAGTTCAATTCCTGGTACTCCTCCCCAGCCAAAAAAAAAAAGTAAATAAATAACTGATCCTTGTTACATGAACACATGACTAAGTTCATAGATAAATTATTGTAGGTTATTCTGCAGATTTTATTTAAAGAGGTTAAGCAGTTGCTTAACCTCTTTAAATAAAAAATTCCACTCATATTCCCACATTTTAACCACTTCAGTCTGTACTCCACACACTTGCAATTGCCAGACTGCATTTCCTTATGTGAGGCTTCCTCTGATTATTAAAGTCTTTATTTTATCCATGCACTGGACCAAAATGCCAGGGAAAACAATTCCAGAAGAAGTACTCATCTGATGATTAATGAGAACTGGGGTATAAATATTTCAGCTTCTGTTAAGGACTTTATGTTTGCCCTTCTCCCCTGGCCCCAAATCTGTATGTTGAAGTCCTAACATTCAATGTGACTTGTGAAATACAAATATTTGGAGTATGTGTATTTGGGCCTATGAGGAGGTGATACAAATTAAATGATGTCAGAAAGATGGGATCAAAAAAAATCATATTTAATTTCAAAATACACAAAATATATTGTCCAGGGGGCTGTGGATGGAATGTTTGCCTAGCATGTTCAAAGACACAGTTTCAATTCCTAATACTGGATATATATTCACACACACATATATCTATCTATCTATCTAAGATAGATAGATAGATAGATAGATAGATATGTGTGTGTATGTCCATATGTATATGTGGGTATATGTGTGTGTATATATACACACACATAGAGAGAAACAGAGAAAGAGACATGAAGAGAGAGACAGAGACTCAAGATAAATATATAGTCCAAATTAATAACATTATATTTATTTGATCTTCAGAAAGGGCAGTTTTTAGGGTGAAACAATATAGAGTTTGATTAATGCCAGAAATACTGAAAATGATGTGGCTTTTATATAGACAACATATTTGAGTAAATTTACATCAAAAAATTGTTTGGATAAATTCTAGTTAAATGAGATCACTGAGTGGAACCACTAATACCACTTCAGTTTATCAATTTTATCCCTGTATTGATAAGGAATAGCCCAGGTCCTGAAGCAGCCAATGTTATCATGCTTGCTTTTCTAACCAAAGTCAGAAATTATTTCTTGTTCTCTTCATATCATTGGACATATTTCTTAGTCATCTGGAAGAAAAGTACTTTCTCTTGCCTTTTCCAATATTGTTTCTTTTATATTGTATATTTCAGAATAAATATTTGCATTTTTCATATTTGAGGGTTAAATTTAAACTTTATTTTCTAAGATCCCAAGTGCTTTTTTTTTTTATTTATTTTTTCATGAAAACTATCCAAGCCCCTCATATTTACACTGGTTACAGGGTTTCATTTGATGAAAGAAAACTATTCAAAAGCAATAAACAGAAGGTAGGCTGACTTTCTAGTTACTGAAAGCAAGAACTTGTTGCCTGTGTTCATGATTAAGTAATAAACTATTGTTATAGAGTTTATTAATTCCATCAAATCCTTTAATATAAGCTCATATTAATTGTATCTTTAAGCTTCATTCCTCAGCTTAGCAATGCTGAATTTTCCTAATTGGAATCTGGACTATAATTATAATTTACTTAACGGGGTTTTATGAAGTGTGTTACCTCTTATAACACTTAAAGTTGAATCCCAAATCAAAATTTTGGAAAAAGGATTCTGAGGGAAGGTGCCTGAGCCATATGTGGAAAGCTTTGTGCCTTAGAGATGTGTCATCTCTGAGAGTAAGGACATTTATATTCTTGTAATGCTGCAATGCTGTCTGTGGATAAACAATAGTTTCAAACTTTTCTTCCTTTTTAGGAAAAAGCATAAAAATTCATTAACTAAGCATTGGAAACCTTTAAAAACATTTAAAGTATAATATCTTTTGGAGGACAGCATGTTTATATATTACACTTCTTCAGAATTATCTTAGGTGTGAAAATTTTCAAATGAGTAAGATGCCATCATCAATACACAGTAGTCAGTGACTTAAGACTCACATCTTCTATATCAAGTTCACACTTCAACTTCAGTATTCAGCTAGTAAAGAAGTTGAAGTCAATAGCAAAAACATCATGTATAGTTATCACTGACTGAAAGAATGTCCATGGACACATCTGGTACCAAAACTTCAGTGTCACAGATTTGACCACTATAGAAACATCTATAGGATTCTTAAAGTCTTGTTATCTAATATCTAGGCTACATGAGACAAAATGATATTTTGACAAAAATTATCAAAATAATTCAAATGTAAGAAAAGTAGTAAATTTAATCTGACTATTCTAAATTTAATCTTATAGTATGCTATGCATAGAAAATATAATAAGCACATTCAGAACTATACAATCAAAGGCAAATAGCTATTTTAAATAGGATTAAGATGTTTTATTTGTCAACTCTCTCTCCCCTCTCTTAAACCAGGAGATGGGTTGAAGGAGGATAAGCCAAGGCTTGCTGCTGCATTAAATTTGTTGACAATTAAACTTTTATATTCTCACCTGTTGTTTTTACTACTACTAATAATTACAATTTACTGAGTTTAAATATAGACCAGCCTTTAGACAAATCATTTTATACAACTTAATTCTAATGTACTCTATCAATGGGTAAGACAATTAAAGTTTAGAGAGACCAACAGACTTCCCCCTATTTACACTTTACAAGATGATGATTATTAGGGTTTAATGCAGGATTAAGAATTACAGAGAATTTTGAAAAGAATTTTCCATTTCATAATAATATTGGCACTTTATGTATTTTGTGTAATCAAATAAAACAATGTGTCTAATAAGTTTTGCAAACTAGAAAGCATTAAAATTTATCATTATTATTTATCTTGCTTAACAAACACTAAGTATACAGACCAGTAGATGAAACATGCACAGAGCCAAGATGGAGAAAGAGTTACTTCAAACAACTAAGACAATACATATAATATATAGAAAAGTTGTTCTAAAGATATTGGACTCTGGGCAATAAAGGATAAGGGAAACTAGAGAAGTAAAAACTGCCATTGCTAAGAGTGTCCTGGCAATGATGTAGAGATAGGGGGCACCAGATGGAGTCCAGAAATCTCTCTGCATTAACAAAATAGATTCTAGAGTCCATGAAGGTCAAGGTGACTAGAATTCAAAGGGCTGAGTGCAGGAGTGAAAAAGAACTGCTCAGTGAGAACTCTGGAGAACAGCAGAGGGTCCCCTATGAGAATTCAGCTGAGAACTAATGATTGCATTCATTTGAGGAAACTAAAATCTAAGTTCACTGAATAGAGAGAAGATATTTTCCTCAATGGTTGCAAAAATTAATCCTTGACTACATGTGTTTTAGTAATATTTGTCAAACCATAAAAGCAAGAGCCAAAAATGGCCAAATATTTTCCAAATAGGTTAATCAAATTCCAAAACATTCAAGGATTTTTAGAGAAATATTTTACATGTTTTTATTTTTATTTTAAAAATATTTAGTTGATAAAGATAGCACGTTTTCAATGCACACCACAGAATGATTTGATGTAGGTATACATTGTATAACTATTACCACAATCGAAATATATAACAGATCCATCAACATCCAGCTATTCATGAGGTCCCTAGAAATTGTTCATTTTATAACTGAAAAGTTTGGACTTTGACTATCATATCCCTATTTTCCTCACCCTCCAGACTTTGGCAATCAGCATTCTATTCTTTGTTTTTATAAGTGTGTGTGTGTGTGTGTGTGTGTGTGTGTGAGTGTGTGTGTGTGTGTGTGTGTTTTAAGATTACACATGAGTGACAAATACAGTATTGGTTTCTGATGAGCTTATTTTGCTTACCATAATGTCTAACAGAATTTCCTTTGTTTCATGCTTGAATAACACTCTAGTGCATGTGTATGTAGGTATTCTCACTGCATTCTCATTTGTATGTTTGTGTCTATATATGTATATATACATAAAATTATATTTACATATTAAATATTTTATATGTATTATATGACATTTTATATGTTTATTTTATAAATTATATATTTTTCTCACAATTTTTTTTATCTTTTTAACTTTCAATGTACCTTTACACTGACTCATAACTTGACTATTGTGGACAAGGCTGTAATGAATATGAGAGTACAAAGCAGATATATCTTGGAGAAGATAATTTCACAGCTCAGAGATTATAGCACTGGTCTTACACAATAAAAATGAATAAATACAGTTCTCAAGCAAGTAACTCTCACATCTCACCCTTGAAATCTAAACAAAGACTGTCACTCATGTAAAGCAAGGTGTTCATCAACTTTCTGTCACTATAACAAATGCCTGGAATAATCAATTTATAAATACAAAAGGTTGATTTTAGCTTATGTTTTGGATCCGTTACTTTTAGGCCTCTGGTGTGGTGTGGTGGTAGATAGCAGTGGCAGGGAGAATGTTATACAGCAAAACTGCTCACTTCATGGCCAAAGATAAAAAATTAATCAAGGAAGGGAGTAGAGTCCACAGTCCATTTAAAGGGCAAACTCCCAAAGACCTAAAGAACTCTCATTAAGCTCTACCTCTTAAAAGTTTCTCCACCTCCCAATAGTGCCTTTCTGGGAAACAAGTTTTACTACATGGGCCTTTGGGGGCCATTAAAGATCAAAACTATGATAAGCAGAAAATAATAATTGAGGAAGATAATGTCAGTCACATGAAACAGACTGAGAAGTAACATACATGATAAAATTAGCAGACAAGGGCATAAAAATTATTACAAGTATATAGCATATACACAGTAATCTAGAGGAAAAAAAGAAATATGTTTAGCAGGAATCTGGAAGAGATGTTAAAGAGAAAAAAATCTGACTTTGGATGAAAATTATAATATCAGAAAAAAATTGGATTTTATAAATAACAACTAATGAAGAAAATATGTTAATGATTTTAAAGACAGAGCAATTGAAACTATCAAAACTTAAAACTATTTTTTAAAAAATAGAGAATTGGTAATTTGTGGCTTGTGGTCTAACATACATGATACTTGGATTCTCTAAAAGGTGGGGCAGAAAAATTCATTTGAAATATAATATTAAATATTTTGCCGAATTGGAGAGCTGCTAAAAATTCACAGATCAAAAATGAAGAATAAACTCTAATTATAAGAAGAATGAAGAAAATTATACCTATATACTTCATAACAAGGTAACTTAAATCCAATGATAAAAATATTTTAGAAGCTCAATGTGAGGGAAAAGCATGGTTCATGTAGAAAAGTAAGATGAGAAAGTGAGCAAATGCAGTGTTGAAAACAATCCAAACACAAAGGCCTGGGAGTAACAGCTTCAATGAACTAAAGAAAAATATTGTACATCTAGAATTCTCTACAGACCAAAACTAATTTTTAAAAGTGAAGAAGAAGGAAACACCTTATTTTAGACCTAAAAAAGCTAAAATAACATCACAAGCAGACAAGAAATGTAAGGGGAGTACTTCAGGCAGAAAGGAGAACTATACCAATTGGGAATCTGGGTCTGCATGAATAAAGATCACTCAAAATCATCCCCATCCCTCTCTCTCTTTCTCTCCCTTCTACCCCGTGTGTGTGTGTGTGTGTGTGTGTGTGTGTGTGTGTGTGTGTTTGCTACTGGGGATTCAACCCGGGACATCTTTGCCACTGAACAACATATCCAACTGTTTTTATTTTTTATTTTGATATGGGGTCTCATTAAGTTGCTGAACCTACGGAGTCACTGGGATTCAGGAATGTGCAATTGAACCTGGCTAAATATAATATTTTTAATTAAAATTTATTTTCAAGATAATTAGCAAAAATAAAATAGCAAAACATTTCAATAAGAAATAGTTATAGAAATAAGCATGGTATTCTAAGTTTATTATACTATATGTGATGTTATATATTATCAACTAAAAGCAAACTTAAAGTTAACTGAGAACTATAAACTCTAAAGAAACAAATTATACCACAGTATAGATAATAAGACAAATAAAAAGAAGATGGGTAATAAAAGTATATTAAGTTAATAAAAAAGGCTGAAAATATCAAAAAATGTAAAAAAGGGAACAAATGGGACAAATAAAAAATAAATATGAGTGTTTGATTTAAACCTAACTATATTAACAACTGCATTAAATGTAAGTGTGTAATTGTCCTGAACACCACAATTATTGTAAGAATGGATCAAAAGTAAAACAAAACCATCTGATGTATGCAAGAATCCCACATTAAATAAAAAGACAAAAAAAAAGTTTAGGACCAATTGAAACCAGAAGAGCTATTTTGATAACACTGATCTAGAGAACTCAGATGGCTATATTAATATTAAAGTAAATTTTAGAACTAAAAGAGATAAGCAGTATCAAGTCCTTGTTTCTTAAAACAAAATCAATCAGTTTATTTTCCACGATGGAGCTGTGAGGACATCACCCTCAATTTTCTGCCCAAAAGCAATGATAAAACATAATAAAATTGCCAACTTCAACCATTTAAGGTTACTGGAGAAGAAAAAAAGATATATAACTAATTGAGAATCAATAATTAATTTAAAAATCTAGCCAAGTTTAAGAAAGTACAACGCATTTGGTGGCTTCTTGCCTTCTTTTCACATCTTCTCCAGGTCTCAATTAGCACAGCAGCATCAAAAAGAAAACAATTCATTACATACAGGGAAGCAATTATTCTATGAAAATTGGACTCTCTTGATTCTCGCCAGATTTAATGAAGAGAAGAATGTATCCAGTGATAAAAGAAAAACAAGATTCTGGGCAAAAGCTAATTTCCAGTAAAAGAATTCTTAAAAAATGAAGTAAAAATTTTATGTGTAAACAAAGACAGATGGAATTTTTTTCTTGAATATTTGTCTCAAAATCCTTAAGCAAGTCCTTTGAGCTGAAATAAAATGACATCATATAGTAAGCTGAATCCAAATAACAAAATACAAAAGTGAGAACATTAAAAAAAGGAAAGTTTATGGATTAAAATAATAAAAGGAATGTATGTTACATTTTATAAGACTAATTGCAAAACTGTGTAATTGGTTTTATAGCATATATAATTAATATGTATGACAGTAAGAGAACAAAGTAGGTGGGCAGAGATGACTGTATTTGTCATTTTAATATTTTACCAGAGTCTATGTTTGAGTCTATATTTTATCAGAATTTGGTGTAAATCTAAGGTAGATTTTGTATGTGTGTGTGTGTGTGTGTGTGTGTGTGTGTGTGTGTGTGTGTGTGGTGATGGGTATTGTACCCAAGGTCTTGTGCATGCAAGGCAAGCACTCTACCAACTGAACTATATCCCCAGCCCTAAAATAGATTATTATAAGTGAAGATGCATATCATAATGCCTACAGCAAACTACTAATAAGCTTAAAAATGTAAAAACATCAAGAAAAAATCCAAAGGATACATTAAAAATATCTCTTTATCATAAAAGGAGGTAGTAAAGAATGAAATAAAAAAGTACAAGATGTAAAAAAGAAAGTCAAAACACAGATAGAAATCCAACAATTAGAACTATTATACTAAACTAACCATGTCATTCTAATAAAAAAAGCTGAAATTGGATTAAGAAATCAATTTATAACTAAATAGAGCACCCTGAAATTCAAAGATAAGAAAAATGGCAGTATAAATGACAAAGTAGACTTTAGGGCAAAAATATTATTGAAGGAAAAAGTGGCTAATTTTTAATTACAGATCAATTTATGTACATTTACCTAATGATAGAGTCCTTAAACACAGAAAGCAAAACTTCACTGAACAAAAAGGAAAATACTATGATCATACAATAATAGTAGAAAGAACATCAATATATATGGACTTAATTATCACACTCTCCATAACATATTAGAACAACTCGACAGAACTCAACAAAGACATACAGGATTTGAATGACATTATCAGTCTATTTGTCCTCACTGGAAACAAGTCATTTTCTTTTTGAGCAAACAAGGCACATCTCACAGTAATGTAGGTGAGGCTGTAACCCAAGACTCACTTTAAAAAATTAAATGATATGCTTGAATCAAATGTATGAAATATGATATATCAAGTGCTTTGTAATGTTTTGAACAACTAATAATAATAAAAAGGGAAAAAAGAAATTAAATGAGAAATCAACACCAGAGTGAAATTTGAGAAATTCCTGTATATTTAGAAATGAAAGAGTGTCTGTGTAAATAACCCATGGGGCAAAGAAAACTCAAAAGTGAGATACAAAGGTATTTTAAAATGAATGAAAATTTTAACAGGCAAAAAACCTGTCTATGCACAGCAAATGTTTTAGAGGAAAAATGGCTATAAATGCCTATATTAGAAAATAAAATAGGACTTATAAAAATCCATGAATTAATTGTAAAACTTGAGAAGCTAGACAGAGAATGGAAAATTAAACTCAAAGCACAAGCATGGAATAAAAAATGAATAGAAACAAGTTGACAAACTAAAAAGACAACCAAGAGTAAATAACAAGACAAAAAATTGTTCTCTCTTAAGGTCAAAAAATTGAAAAAATCATGGACTTAATAGTAAAAAATGATAATGATTCAAAATTACAAAATTGGGAATAAAAAAAGAAGTATCATTACTAATAAGGAGAAAGTAAAAGACTATAAAGAAATACCATGAAAATTTTTAGCAAATAAAATAACTTTGGCAAATAGATAAATCCCTAGAACAACAAAACTAAAAATGACTCAAAACTAACTCAAAAAGAAATAAAAAGTCAGGAAAAAATCTATTTGTCAACAACAAATTTTAAAATTAAGTATTTAAAATCCTTCCAATGAGCTGGGGATGTGGCTCCAGTGGTAGCACGCTCGCCTGGCATGCATGTGGCCCGGGTTAGATCCTCAGCACCACATACAAACAAAGATGTTGTGTCCGCCAAGAAATAAAAAATAAATTAATAAATATTAAAAGATTCTCTCTCTCTCTCTCTCTAAAATAAATAAATAAAATCTCTCCTATAAAGACTGAGCCTACTTGTCTTCAAAGCTTAATTCAAAACATTTTAAAGAAAAAGGTAATATCAAGCTTCCACAAACTGTGTCAGAAAACAAGAAAGACCAAGTCTCAACTTGTTAGAAAATGAAATCATAAAAATATGCAGACAATTATCACACATTAACTTAGATTTATGAGTCCTTACCAAAGTAATAGCAAAATAAGTCCAGAAATATAGAAGTATATTTCTGAAAAGGTGGTATTTATCTTTCAAATGTAAGGCTGGTCCCCAAATTAATTAATGTAATATACTATATTAAAGAGAATAAAGAACAATGGACCATATTATCACTTCAAGAAACAGAGAAAAAATCATTTGAAAAACATCCAAAACAGAGTCACAAATAAAATTCTAAACAAACTAGGATAGGAAGGGAAATTATTTTACTTGATAAGTGAAAGCTGTGGGAAACTTATAGCTAGCATTTTAATTCAGGGTAAGAAACTGAATTATTTTCTTCCTAATATCCAGAACAAGACAAGGATGATACCTGTTGCCATTTATTTTCAACATTGTACTGGAGATTTAATCAGGGCAATAGAACAATCAGGGCAATAAAGCTAAAAAATAAGTAAATAAGTAAGTAAGTAAGTAAGTAAGTAAATAAATAAATAAATAAAGTCATCTAGATGGGAAAGGAAAAAAATAAAACTATCCTCATTAGCAGATACCATGATTCTGTATTCAAATTCTGTGTTATCCACAATGTCACAGGACAAAGGATATAAAATCAACAGGATATAAGATCAACAAATAAAAATCATTTTTTATTTCAAAATATTAGCACTAAAATAGTTGAAACATTTCACAATGAAAATACTAATTAAACAGAAGAAATAAATAAGATCAAAGGCATAAAAAAGAAAAGTTCACTAAAGAAAAAAATTAAGAAACTCCAATAGCTTTATGTTGATTAAAATAATTAATGTTGCAGTATTAATTTTTTTAACTTTCAATAAAAAACTTTAGACCCATGTGGCTTCACTGACGAATCCTACCAAATACTTCAGAAAACAAATTGTACACAAACTCTCTAAAAGTATTAAAGAAAATACTCCTCAACTCATTATATGAAACCAAGGATATTTTCATATGAAACTGGAAAAAAATTCATAAAAACTGCATACAAAATATCATTGTGAATATAAATGCCAAAATTTTTAGGAAATGGAAAGCAACAATATATAAATGGTGACATGGAAGGCCAATTAGAATTTATTTCAGTAGTTCCAGGTTAATTTAACATTTGAACAGCAATAAATATATCATTTTAATAGATTAAAACAACATGATCATCTCCACAGACTCAGAAAACTCAAAGTGGGGGATAAATACAACATTCACTATGACTAAACATTCTCAGCAATCTAGAACAAGAACATTATCAATGCAGCCAAAGAAATCTATGAACAACTTGTAGCAAATGTGTTACTTAATGATAAAGATTAGATGATTTTAACTTATAATAAGGTACAGGAAGATGATTTTTATTCTCACATTTTCTATTCATCATTTTACTGAAGATTTTAGTAAATGCAATTAAACAAGAAAAAGAAAAGTTATTCAGTTTTGACATAAAAATTTAAAAGTATCTAAAAATAATATGATTGTCTATGTAGAAAATTCTACTGAATATCAAAAATATTACCAAAATTAACAAATGACTTAAGCAGTCTGCATAGATGAGATTAATATTAAAAACTTATTAGACTTAATATATGAGAATCAAACATTTATCAATCAAAAATTTTATAAATATGCAACTTCAAATAGCATCTAAGATGTGAACTGCTTAGGGATGGATCTGAAAAAAAAAATTGATCAAAATCTGTTCACTGAATTTATAAAACATTCCTGAAAATCATTAGAGTTATACAAATGAGGAGATAAATGAAGATTAAGAACTAGAAGTCTTGAGCTGGGAATGTGGCTCAAGCGGTAGCGTGCTCACCTGGCATGCGTAGGGCGCTGGGTTAGATCCTCAGCACCACATAAAAATAAAATAAAAATGTTGTGTCCACCGAAAACTAAAAAATAAATATTTAAAAAAATTCTCTCTCTCTCTCTCTCTCTCTCTCTCTCTCTCTCTCGTCTCTCTCTCCCTCTCTCTCTCTCTTTCTCTCGTCTCTCTCTCCTTAAAAACAAAGAACTAGAAGTCTAAGTATATGTAAGATGTCAATACTCATAGATTCTGCAAAGTAACAATCAAAATTCTAGTAGCCTGCCAGGCATAGTGACAGACACATGTAATCCCCATGACTCAGGAGGCGGAGGCAAGGAGGATCACAAGTTCAAAGCCAGCCTTGGCGAGGCCCTAAGAACTTGGTGAGACCCTGTCTCAGAATAAAAGGGCTAGTGTTGTGAACTTTAAGATTCTCATAAAGATAAGAGTAATAAAGACAGTTGACACAGGTAAATAAATCAATTAACCCAAATGGAGTTCAAAAATAGACTCACATATATATGAGCATGCATTAATTCACAAAATAACCATGTACATTCAATGGAGAAAGGACAATCTTCAGAAAATAATTTTGGAACTATTAGATATCTGTTTCAAAACAATAAAATTGCTTCTATAAACAGTTACTTCAAAGTAGATTATACCTAAATATAAAAATTAAAATTACAAAATGTCTAAGAATAAGGTGAAAATATTTGTAAATTGGAGTTAGCTTTCTTAGTTATAGCACCAAAGGCATGACCATAAAAGGAAAAAAAGTGATGACTTGGATTTACTTAAAGAACTTCTGTTCAACAGAAGATAATATTAAAAAAACATGAAAAGACCATGCATATTCATTTATTGAAGTTCATCTAGTTTAGTTCCACAGTTTAGCTATTGTGAATTGTGCTGCTCTAAACATTGATGTGGCTGTGTCACTGCAGTATGCAGTTTTTAAGTCCTTTGTGTATAGATTAAGGAGTGGGATTGCTGGTGGTTCCATTCCAAGTTTTCCAAGGAATCTCCATACTGCTTTCCAGATGGGTTGTAGCAATTTGAAGGCCCACTAGCAATGTAGGAGTGTGCCTTTTCCCCCACATCCTCGCTAACACTTATTGTTGCTTGTATTCTTAATAACTGTCATTCTGATTGGAGTGAGATGAAATCTTAGAGTAGTCTTGATTTGCATTTCTCTAATTGGTAGAGATGATGAGCATTTTTTTCATATATTTTTGATCAATTGTATATCATCTTCTGAGGAGTATTTATTCAGTTCCTTATCCCATTTATTGATTGGGTTCTGTTTTTTGATGTTAAGTTTTTTGAGTTCTTTATACCTCCTGGAGATTAGCCCTCTATCTGATGTGCATGTGGTAAAAATTTGCTCCCATTCAATAGGATCTTCACCTCACTGATTGTTTCTTTTGCTGAAAAGAAGCTTTCCAGTTTGAATCCATCCCACTTATTTATTCTTGTTTTTATTTCTTGCCCTATAGGAGTCTTGTTAAGGAAACTGGGACCTAATCTGACATGATAAAGATTTGGACTTACTTTTTCTTCCATTAGGTGCAGGGTCTCTGGTTTAATTCCTAGGTTCTGGATTCACTTTGAGTTGAGTTTTGTGCATGGTAAGAGATAGGGGATTACTTTCATTTTGCAATGGATAAAGAAACTGTGGTATATATACACAATGGAATATTACAAAGCATTAAAAGAATAAAATCATGGCACAGATAAATGGATAAAGTTGGAGAATATCATGCTAAGGGAAGTAAGACAATCCCCCAAATCCAAAGGCCAAATGTTTTCTGTAATAAGTGGATGCTGATCCATGATGAGGTTTGGGGGAAACAAGAAAAGAATGGAGGAACTTTGAATAGGGCAAAGGGGAGGAGGGGGAAGAGAGCGCACATGGAAATAGGTGAAATGAGATGGACATCATTACCTTAGGTACATGTATGAACACATAAATGGTGTGACTTGACTCTGTGTACAAACAGAGAAATGAAAAATTGTGCTCCATATATGTACTATGAATTGAAATGCATTCTGCTGTCATGAATAACAAACTAGAACAAATTAATTAATTAAAAAAATGATTGAAAAAAATTACCCAATCTTAAAAAAAAGACTATGCACAAATAGCAAAAATTATTTGCAAATCATAGGTGTAAAGGTTTATGTTCTGTCTTAAAGAATAACTCTAAACTAAAAATCAAAGAAACAGTTTTTGGTTTATTTGGGGTTTTAATGTTTTCTTCAAGGAAGCTTTTATAGTCCACTGTGTACTAAAATATCTGAAACAATATATTTATAATACTTTTTAATGAATTGAGTATAGGTATATATATATTTTCGTTTTATAAGCTAGTATTTTTTAATCTATAGAATTTCATCTTTGACTCTGAGGAATTACCTTGTACTATTTCTTTGATTTTTTTTATTCTTCTAGACAATGAATGTGTCTCTGTTCTAAGCCAGATAACAAGTTCAGATTATTCTCATTCTTCATTAATCATCCCTCTTTACTTCTCTAACTCTGAGGACATTCATTCTTGCCCATTTGATGCAAACATTACTAACTCTCTTATATACTGTTTGTCACACACTAAGAATTAGTATTTGGTAGCTTAAGCTAAATGAAACTTTGTTGTATGACTAAATATTTGTATCTATAAAAAACTTGTAGAAAATATATGATGGATAATATTGTCATTTTAAATAACATTTTTATACTACCAAACCAAGCAAGACAAAGGGGAATTAATTTTATTGGAAATCCGAAAAATCCAGTATTATACTGTGCTGACAAGAAAATAAGTAATAATAATAATAATAATAATAATAATAATAATAATAATAATAACTCATAAAATACCCACAAGAAAAAGAAGTACAAATCTCAAAAAGTTCATAGCCTTTTAGGGCATGGATACATGAATAAGTAAATAAGGTTAAGGTTATATTTACATGCTATAAAATAAATGACTAAAAGTCATGCTAATATTTCATAGAATTAATCCACATATTTCCATGTTTGAAGAGTGGGATTTGAGAACTGTTGTATTTTAATAGTTTCTGAATTAGTCATTTATGGTGTGTCAAGGACACATATATAATTTGAAAGCAGTTTTTGTCTGTTTGTGTGTTTGACCTAGTGCACAAGAGAAAGGGTAATTTATGGAAGATATGGAAAGGATCTCACAGGGAGCCACCTCACTGCAAAATACTTCCTAGGTAGGACGTTTGATGAGAACAACTTGGCATGTAATTGGGTGGACCTCTACGCCAAAGTTCATTCTGAAAATTTATTCTGTGGGGAAAGCATGAGGAAAGAGATAAGAAGAGAACCACACAAACCAAAATACAATTTTATTACCATCTCCCAAAAATTATACCTTTAAGAAATGGCTTAATTTTATTTCTTTTTTGACAACCAGATTTTTCTTTAATGTGCTATTTTGATTTTGTAGCATTTCATCTTATACAACTTAGAAGTATGTAAGTTGTTAAAAGGTGGTTTTTATGAACACAGGAAGTTACTATCAAATTTGAGTAATGATCTATATTAAGACTGGGAGAAGTGCCTATATCATATTCCTTTGTGTCAAATAAAATACTGTTTTTTAATGGTAAAATATTCCCACTTAGTAATGGTCTTTGGCTTTGTAAAGTTACACATAGTCAGTCAATTTGAATATTTCATAGGATGAAATCATCAAGTAATCTCTGTTTTCCATTTCATTTTGTGCAGTAAATTGCTCTGATGGAGTTCTCATACGTAATATGCAGTACTACAATTTTATTGATGTTTCCAACTTCAAAAATTCAATACATGCAATGAAAATATCTAATACTCATCTACTTTAAGTTTAGTATTCTATTTCCTAGAAAAATAAAAACGCTTACATAGTGCACTACATAACCATTGAAACAGTATACATCTATCTGCCAAAATTGAGCTTATTCTTGAATATTTACACTTGGTATATTGCTTGGTATTAGGTATATAAACTTGGAAAATCATTTATATGCCTAAAGGTTCATTTTTAAAATGTGAAAGAAAAAAAAGGGGAAAAAGAAAATGGAAAAGACAATATAAATACCTCAAATTTGTTGTCAGGTTTATGTAAACTAGAAAAAAAAATAAAATGACTTATTATATAAGTGACTGACTGATATATAAAAGATACCAGTCAGTCACTTATATAATATTTGTGCTTCTTTTTAGAAAGAGTTGAAGATTGGTGGAACTAAAGCTACATATGCCAACTCTAATAATCGCAGAAAGACTATGTTGGATTCTCAGGAAGACAGAAACTGGGAGATACATTGCATTAGACACGCCTTGATAAAGGAGAGCTTTAACTAAGCAGGTGACCAACTTGGGTGACAGGCTCCTCAGTACCTGCTATATCATTCTTTATATAAAATATGCCTTCACTGAAAATTATCTAATATAAAATTGAACCTACTCTAGAATAAGAAATGTAGTTAACACTGGCCATTTTTAATCTTTGTTTCCATTCTGCTCAGCACCTTTCACTTTATTGGTACCCCAGTGAGCAAAGTTTCAGCTCAGCAGATGCAGCACCTTCCTAAGGACAAGTGCATAGCCCCTGTTGGTCATTGTAACAGCCTTGAGGAGTAGTTCTCTAACAGATGATCAAACTTGGGCCAATCAAATGAATTCTCTTGCATTTTTTTCTCAACTGATGCTTGTGAGGAAGACATCTCCTCTTAGGTCACAGAACTGGAAAGTGAACCTGGCATAGACAGTAGCCATGTTTTCTCCTGTGCAGCAGAGATAAGCTTGACAACATAAATGAGAGATGAATACCAAAGAGTTTCTAATGACTTCTAGTATTTGGACCCAGTCATTACCCAAATTTCTCAGTGACAGTACACCTGACCTTTTGGGCTTCTTATGTCCCTGTTGTGAGGGGTGGCCCAGGCTGGTCTCTGCTCAGTAGATTCTGGTTTTGACAACACAAAGTCTCAAACATTGTCAAATGTTGGTGAGGGACAAAATACCTCCATTGAGAACCACTGAGTGTGTCATCTACCTCTGGATTTGCCAATTATTTGAGCTGTGAAGTCTTCCCCATTTGCTCAATATAATCTGTAAATCACTCAGGAATCTCAACTTATTTGTACATGATAAGTAACTTGCTCAAGAAAGTTACAATGAGAGTTAGCCCTACATCCTTGTATGAAGGGATGTGGGTGTACGCCATAAGAAAAAAAAAAACACACAGAGGAAGCCCCTTCTGTAGGTATCCAGAGGAAAATCATAACGGATCTGAATTCAGAGAGCTTTGGAATGCTCCAGATTGTTGATTTGTGAAGCACATAGACCAAGATGTGCTTCCAAAAACTTTATTCTGAGTTTAGCTATGCCTGCGAAATGGCTGGTTAAATAAGCATAAGAAAAATGTGCTCTTTTATTATTATAAGATTTCTCATAGCCTCTAATCTGCTGCTGGGCTTTAATAATCTTTACCAGTTTCTCAAATTTCTACAACCATTTTTTTAAGAGTTCCAGGTAACATTTTTTCATGATGAACATTCTACAGATCTCAATGTCAGGTATAATAGTCCACCAAGCCAAAAGGCAGTCCAATGTGGGAGACAAAGAGCGAGTGTTCTTATGGGCCTCTTTTTTTTTTTGGAGTACATTTATCTTTTATCTGCATTTAGGGAGAAGTGGGAATTGATGATGGACTATTTTATAACAGTTTGAAGATTTATCCCTATAGCAACCAATGACAATGAAGAGAATGACAAGATTTCTTTTGGAAATCTTGTTGCTCTACAGAGGATGGATCTCAGTGAGGTAGCCAACAGCCAAGGCAGTGACTCACCATTGAAATGGATCACATCAGAAGTGCCACGTGTTCTGATGATGTCAATGGCATCAAAATTGATGGAAGTGATTTGATTTTTTTCATCCATCAGACTGATGCAAAATATTGTTTTTTCACTAATCCTCCATTTCATGTTACTGTGTTTAATCACTTTGACAGGTGCTTCCAATTTCAAAGATCACATGCATTTCTTTTCTTTTTAACACCTGTGAGTCAAATTTGATAGGAAGATAGTGCACATCAGTGATGGATTGCTTAGAATCTGGCCTCACTAGAACAGATACTCTCTTTAATAAATGTTTTCTAGAAGTCAATTCCACTAGCTCTATATCTGACTCCATTTTTAGCCATAAAACATAAAATATCAACATATCCAATTCTGCTCTACAATGTATGAGTGCCTCAGCTGCCCTTGAGCCTCAGTGTATGGTTTTCTTGGTTAATTTGCAAATGGAAAGCCTCGAGTGACTCCCTGGCCACTTCCCTGTGTTAAAATTGTTGGGGTTGTAATGAGCATCTTTGGATCAGATACTTTCTGGCTCTTGCTGTCTTTGTGGCCTGCATGCTAGAAGATAAGGATTTGGCCAACCAGCAAGGGATTGAACCGGGAGCTCGCAGGGTCTCACTCATGCCTGGCAGCATCTGAATGCTTGATGTCATTATGCAAGTTATCATCCATCAGCAGGCAGCTCCGTTAGGACTTCTAGCCAGCAGCGCAAACATTTGTGCTTGTGGCTTCCTCCCTGAGTATGCTGGACCCAGTGCCCATCAGACAAGAGGACTACATACACAGTCCCTGCCCGATGCTCTGGACCACACTAACAGCTGTTCCAGGCCAGTGTTGGGAGGCTCACCTGGCAGCCCTGTTAGAGCTTGGAAAGAGATGTGCAGATTAGAGGCTGTTTGCTAAACACAAAGGGCTTTCTGTGAAAGAACCATGGGGAGGCAGGGGAGGGAGCATGGAAGCTGAGGATAAAGCTAACAAAACATTTCTTAATAAAATGGACCAGATGATGTAGTCACAGGAGTGTACAAGATCAACCTAACTCAAAATGCAAAAAAGACAAAAAGCATTTTGATCTTGATGGAATGACAGGTAGCTTAAGCAGTTGTGTTAAAAGGAAAAAAAAATGATTCCATAAGCAACTGAAAGGGTAAAGTTTCTAAGCTGCAACGTCTAAGTTAAAATGTAAAGGACCAGGCATTTTAAACCTGCTTCTAAACTGCAAAGCCTGGGTTAAATTCCTGAGACAGTTAAGTCAATGCCCTACTGGCCATCTGGTTGTTTAATAACTTAGGACCCTATGTAGCCCAGCAAGTAGGCGTCCAGGCCCCGAAACCAATCAGTTTGAATGTGAACCCCACTTAGAAGTGACCAAACACCCCTGCCCAGCCTGTTCCCATCAATGAATGTACTAATCAAGTTTAAGAATTATTGTTTGATTTTCCCGAAGTGTATGGTGATTTGTTAAAGGAGACTATGATGTGTATAAAGTCCCGCCCTCCCCAAAAAGTGTACTTAAGCACTGCTCAACCCTGCCCAAGGCTCTGGGCTACTCTATCTTCCTGAGTGGGCCTAGAGCCTCAGTGCGCTGAATTAGGATCCTCAATAAAAATCCCCTTATGCTTATTGCATGAAGCCAGTCTCTTGTGGTCTCTTCCTCCAACGTTCCACCGGTCCCTTACACAACAAACAAATACTTATCAAGCACATTGCATGTCCCCAGACACCTGAGAAATATGAGACAGGAAGTTAGTGCCCAAAGGCCTGGGAGACTGGCAGTCATTTGGGTCAGGTAAGACAAATCCACAGGAAGCAGGTGGCAGAAATGCTATGGTTATCAAGAGCTGAATTTTCACGTGTGGAACTTGCAGGAAGAAAGAGTGAGAATCAGTCTTCTAACCTTTAGGCCTCTCTGTGGATGCAGATACACAACACCCCTTATTTAAATCACAGGGATCACATTAAGTCCAAAAAAACAGGAAGTGTCCCTAGGTTCAAAGGGTGGGCAACAGACCTTCCTAGGAGCTGTGAAAGACTTTACTGCTCAGAATCACACAGATGTGTCTGTTAAAATGCAGATTTGGGGGTAGACCTGAGCTGAAGGCACTAGGAATCTGCATGTTAAGCAAACATCCCAGGTGTTTCTAATAGTTAATTCCAAGGTTTCACTCTGGGAAATGTTGCCTGAAAGATGAAAGAAAGCAAAGGCAATTCAGCCTAACAGTTTCTCTTCAGTCTGTTTCCCTGCAGCCACTGTAGAGCCTTTTAACTGCATTCAAAAATTGAGTTTGCATATCTACAACTAAAAAAAATGAGTTTGCATATGTGCATTACATTCTTGGGGAATAAGATTTGTAAACATCTTTATACTCTTGGGACAATTTGCCCACATGTCCATCCTCACAATTAATCATCTCTAAAAATATTTCCATGTTCCTATCTACCATTTTTGCAATGATTAAAACCACTGGCTCAGTCTCTCCATTCCCAACTGAGGCTTGGGAAGCTCAGTTGACCTACTTTCTGTGGTTTCCACATTTGTCATGTCCTCTCCAAAGCTAAGAGCACAGCACAGCACTTCAAGGGCTGGGCTTCCCACCCCTACATATTGCTTATTCTCTAGGACGCATCACATTGCATCATGATTCCTTGCTTTTCCCCAGTGGAAATATGAGGCAGCTGAAGGCCAGGACCATGCCACTGAATATCTGCAGATAATGTACATGTACTGAATGTTTGCAAAGAGAGAAAAATAGAGAAGTAAGGACATTCATTTCAATTTATTCTTCTTACCTGAAGCTGTAACTCAAGACCAGTTTGGTGAGGAAGACAATTCAAGATAAGGAGACTTCCATCCACCCAGCTAAGGTCCTCATGTCCTTGGATATGTTGGTCTTCCAATCTCAAGGATGCATGCTCCACTTTTTTAAGGTGTCAGAAATAAACAGGACCCAGATGTTCAAAATGATGCAATTACCAATTAGAAAGGGACTAAACCTGGAGAGGTTTGTTTCCACAATGACATAAAGAATCCCCTCTCACAGTGAGAGAAGCAGCTCCATCTTAGAGCCCCAGCCTTGACTGTTATCAGAGAGGGACCTCCCTGGTCTGAAGAACAGATGCAGGTATGCACCCCTGTCTCCCCCAGACCTGCAAGGAATTCTCTCTCTCCCTGAACTCTGCCTGGTTTTCCCCTCAAAACACATTTATTTTCAGCTGTGGAAGAAATTCACTTTCCTTCAAACAGAGAGCTGTTTCTGGCCGGGGGCTTTTACTGGATGAGCAAGAGCTATAAATAACCCTCATCCCCTTCCACCGTAATCTTGGATTTTAAACCACTCCGCCTCAGTATTTGAAGACTTCAGCCTGGCAGGAGCAGGGACTTCAAGGCATGTTTCTGGTCACCAAATAATGAGGCTGTTGGTGAGGCTGACAAGAGTAGACTTTATCGGTGCTGCTTCTATTGTGTGCCTGTGATTGCACTGGCTTCCAGAGAGGAAACTCAGACACGTTTTGGAAGTGGTGGGGGCCCTGTGTGAGAATCCAGCTGTTCTTCCCACAGCCCAGACAGATGGCTGCAATTCTGTTCTGCGTCTGTCTGATATTTCCACGGGAAGGGTGAGGTGGCCGAGGTGGCTGAATCCTGGGGAAGGCACTGCTCTGGGTGGAAGAGACAATTGAATGGGCCCCCGAGGAAAGCGAGTGGTGGCCGACAGAGCTGGACAGCCCTCAGTCCAGGCAACACAGGCTGGAACAGGAAGAGCACAGCAATTAATTGGAGAAAATCAGAGTAATTGACCCACTGTATTGAATTTGCTGATGTTTTATGTGCTAAGTTATTTCCAGTGGTATTGGCTAGAATGCTTTCCATTGTTCATTTCTTGATTCTTTGGTTCAATTGTTGTTAGGATGGTTTTACTGCCTATTGTTTTTCTTATCATTGATTTACTAACAAGGGATACAGGAGACAGAGCCTCGGGGGCTCAGGACCTGGAGCACTCATCTATCCATGTCAGTTTCAAATCATTCATTCATTTTAAAATTCAACACATATTTTCTGAGCAGCCACTCTGCTGCAGGGAGCTTTGTCTAGAATCTGTGGATACTGATAGGAACAGGTTGAGGGTAGCTTTTCCGCCAAAGACCCACATCTTGCCCAGAAAAAGTAGAGAACAAACAGAAATTATTATTGTCATTGCTGGAAAGAAAATAAACCAGGGTGTGTCCAGGACTGGATCTGGGATGCCCCTTAGTCTGAGCAGTATGTGGTTTTTGTCTGGAAGAGCTGAGGTTGGAGAGGGGAGGAGGAAGCCATGTGACACCCCCAGGGAAAAGATTTAAGGTCAGAGGAAATCCCAGAAGATTCAAAGCTTGAAAGACAGTTATGAACTTGTACATTTCAAGGAAGAGCAAAGCACTTGGAGAGAAGGCTCTAAAGAGTGAGCTGCATGGGGTAAAGTGGAGAGCCCAGTAGGAGCCAGATCATACAGACAGGGTGCACACCCATGGCAAGGGGCCTCGACTGTGTAACAGTGCAAGGAAAAACCAATGGAGGCTTTACACAGGAAAGATGAATGCTCAGCTTCAAATTGGGCTAAGATTATTCTCACAGTGTTGTGTGAAAAGGCAACAGAGAGAGAAAGAGAGAAGGGGAGAGGATAGACCACTGAGTTTTCCATGTCAGAGATGATGGCACCTTGAATAAGAACCAGGGAATTGGAGAGAGGGGTGGGAGAGGGAGGGAAAGAGGATTCAGAATAGAATAGGAGGAAAGAATCAAAGGTAAATCTTGCATTCCCAAGTTCTCCTGCATACTCATGTGCTACAGTGTTACTCTTTTGTTGGTCAACATTTCCAGGATATTCCTCAATGTGCCTTGGGAGATAACTTGTGGGAGAGGGTCACAGTGCCAGCTGTGGAGGAGAGGACTGACAAAGAAGATGAGTGACTTGTGCAGATGGAGTTGGCAGAAATCACCTAAGCAAGACACAGCTGAATGTGCAGACAGCAAGACGGACCCTACACCATCTCACAGGTGAGGCTCCTCCTGTGTCCATTTGACAAGAAGCACGATTCTAAGGTTCTCTCCGCCTCTATTAATTCATGATTTCTTGACTATCTAAAAGAACCTCGTAAGGTAGAGTCATGCAGGACAAGATTAGGGTCTGTTTAGCTGCACACCAGATATCCAAAATAACAGTGGCTTAAACAAGACACTACTTCTCCCACAGGTAGTCGTGCAGGAGTGGTTCTCCTGTCAGGGATCCAGGGTCCTTTTATGTCCTTGCTTTGTTGATTGTGGTGCTTTCCCTTCATGTATGTAATCCAACATGATGCATCCTGGTGTTCATATTCCAGGCACAGGAAGAGAATTTGTTTCCCTTTGAAGGCATGTCCAGTGGGCTGCACATGATCATACACTCGTGTGTCTGTTGCTGCTGTGTGCAGAGCTGCAGGACAGTTTCAAGGGCTGGTACCCGAGTGCCAGTCAGTGCTGGACATCAGGCCTGGCTTTGCTCCTTGCACTTTCCACCAGCTCGTGTCCCCCCTCATTTCCTGGTGAATGAAGCAATTGGCACAAAGAATAAGCATCTAAGTGTCTTAGGAACTGGTGTGTCGGATCCTCGTTTCCCATTGGCAGATGGGCAGAGGGGACCTGCTTTGAAACAGCTGTAAGCTTATTCCACACACTCAGACTCAGGGACATCATCGTCTTCTGGTTAGTTCGGGGCCTGGCTGACACTTTGTGATCCACTGTGTGGGGCTTATAGGAAGTCCTCTGGATCTCCCCTCCCCTGGTGACACTCACACATCACTTAGTGGCCACACTGGCTTCTCTGAGATCTGTGACATTTTTCACAGTGTTCCCTAGGTGCCAGCCAATTGGGTTGTCATGCTGTGGTGATCCAATACCTGTATAAAATGTCTAATAGTCAAATCAGGGTAATAAGCACTTCCCTCTCCTCAACCATCAGTCGTTTTCATGTGCTGGGAATTTGGTGCTGTGCATTTTGAAACATAACACTGGTGTTCTGTCCAGTGGGTACCCCACCCTGCTCAAGAAGGCCAGAGGTGGTTGTTATACTCTCACCATGTATTTGGGCCCCTTATTGAATTTATTTCTGTCCCCCTGCCTCCCTTCCCTATCTATTCTATTCCATTTTTCTACAAGGTGTACTTCATTGTTTTCCCAAAACAAGTGAAAACACTGAGTATTTGTCTTTCTGTGCCTGACTGTTTCACTTAACATAAGGACCTCTATCCACGTTGTTATAAGACTTCATTTTTTTTACCCCATACCAGAATACACAGGGGTGCTTAACCACTGACCTGCATCCCCAGACTTTTATTTATTTATTTTTTTGAGACAGAGTCTCATTAAGTTGCTGAGGCTGGCCACTGATTTGTGCTTCTCCTGCCTCAGCCACCTGAGCCACTGGGATTACAGGTGTGCACCACCACAGCTGGCTAAGACTTCATTCAAATAGGATTCCATTGTGAAAAATGCATAATTTTTCTTTACCCTCTCATCCACTGAAAGTAATACATGTTGATTCCATATTCTGGATATTGAGAATAGTGCCGCAGTAAACAGGGGAATGATCTTTTTGGCATTAATGAATTCATCTCTTTTGAATATAGACTCATTAGTGGAATTGCTAGATCACCTTGTGGTTCTACTTTCTCTGTTTTGAGGAATCTCCATACTGATTTTTATAATGTTTCTTACCATTCCTTAAATATTTGCTTTATTTTTTTTTCTCCATAAAGAAAAAAGGGAGTCAGTATTAGCCAGGCATCCTTGCCCCAGACCTGAGCAGCATTCAGAAAACAAATCTGCGTCCAGGAAATGCTCTCTGTTTATTTTATTTTTCCAGCCCTGGAGTGAGTCACCACAGCATCTTTCAAACACACATGCTAAGGGGCCCCTGTCACACTCATTATCCCTCCTGCTCTTCTCTCTGCCTCCTTTCCATAACATGAGGTCCAGGATCCACTCTTTTGTCCCTCCTCAGTTTTTTTATAGAACAATTTCCTAAACACACACATTAAATCCTACAGGAGGAATGGTCAACAGCCCACATTTTGAATAAGAACCCTGCCTGCTCTCCTCTTCCAGGTGAGGACAAAAGAAAGCCCCTAGTCCCATCTCAAAGCTAAAACTTTCACAAAGAGTGGGTATCCAGGTTCCTACCAGCACTTTCCCCTAATTATCATCTGATGATTATTTCTGTCTACAGATTCAAGAACTGAATTGCAGTTATTAGAAAAGGCAGCCCTGTCTGCATCTGCATTCCTACCTGTGAAGCTGTGGGAACATTACTACCTGGCTTTCTCCTGCCTCCTCTCTTTCAGGCAAGACTGCAATCCCGGATCCTACAGTTCTTTACAGTTATTATTGTAATCATCCTAATAATAGGTAGGTGGTGCAGACTGCCTATCTTCATGGCATGAAGCACTTCCCTTTGAAATTAACTCAATTACCCTCCTAAGTTTGTATTATTATTATTTTTTTTTTATCAAAAAGATACCCTAATGTTGGTGTGGGAAACAGAGATGATGGAGCTCATGGAAGATGCATAAATAGGTTTCTTGAAATTTTGAAATTACATTATTTACAACAAAATCCATTCTTCCCTCTGCATTCTTCCCATGCCCTATTTTCAATTTCAATCAGATTCTATTCATTGCTTTACACATTGCATTTTAAGAACTGTTAACATGAAATGTAAGTATGGAAATAAATATCCCGATCTTAGTCCAATTGTACCTATTTTCTTGCCACTTCCAGGAAAGTGGGGATTATCTTCCTTTCACTTAATAGTCTCAATTTCAGAAATGATCTTCCCCGGTAATGCTTTCTCAGGGTTCACTCTGCATCTACAATGATTATTTACACTTGTCCTTTTCAGCCTGCAGAAAGCCAGCTGCAACCTCATTAAGGGCACCATGATGACCTCTAGCCTGACCTTCATGTCATCAGGCTGCATTAAAGTTTCTTTCACTAGGACGTCTTTGTCCTGTCATTCCACCACCCGTACCCTGCCCCATTCATCTCAATCTTACTTTTTTCATGTATCTAATTCTCTTTCTAGCCAAGTTAGACCACATGCTTATCTCTAGTTGTCTCTGACCCTTTTGATCCCATAAATAGTCTTATCTTTGTCTCCTTCCTAAAATACTCCCTGTTGCCTACATCTCACATGGGTATTCATCTTTAAGGTCTAACTAGATTTCTCCCTTTCCTTAGTACCTCTGGACCCTCAAAATCATAAATTTCCATATCATTTTAACTTTTTATATGAAGCTCCACTTTGTGTGATGTTGGCTTCCACCCGTGGCTGTGAATGGAACCTGCTGAACAAATGAACCTGGAGGACAGGAAAGCAGGCTTGGCCCCTCTGGTGCCTGACACAAAATGATGGTCAGTGCTGACTGGTCAGAGCCTTAATGTCTAGCACATGTCAGTTATTTAGCAAGCCAGGAAGGAATGAATGGCCTGATGAGGAAAGGCCCCTCCGTTAAGTGATGTGTTGACTGGACAAGGAAAGACGGTGACCTTGCAGAGACAGGTAGCTGGGCCCTCTCTGTATTGCCCCCACACCTGTGTCTGAAGGGCTTCTTCTTCTCTTTGTGGACAGCATATCCACATGGGCTCCATGGCAGCATTATTCTGGTCCAAACTTGGAGTCACAAATACCGGCTAAATTTCAAAACTAGATGGAGTCATCCTATCCAACAATGGCAAGAGTTATCTGTTCTACAGAGCAGTTTCTCTAAATTCCACCTCCCTGCATAACTCCCAACCTAGGGCCATTTCTGGCTAACACTTAGGAATTTGCAAAGTCTGGGCCTAGGAGAATAAAGCCACAAAATATAGGGTTGTGCCTTCAAGCACCACTTTATACCCTGAGGACCTGACTCTCTTTGCTACCAGCCCAGTGGTGGCATGGTGATCTCCCTGAAGAGAAGGCACCTCCCACTCACAGGGGCATCCAGGTCTTTTATTCTGCAGAAACAGCCAGATCAGGCAGAGCAGTCCAGCAGCCAGGGAAGAAGCATCAATTCTCAGGAGTAGAGGAAACTCTCATGAAAGCCTGGTCACTTAAAGGGAAGCGATGATCAGAGTTTCCACCCTCCTCCACACTCCTGTGGTTCTCTTTAATTTGTACATGACCTTTCTAGCTGAGAAGCCTCACTGCCTATCACTGCCTTTGACCTATTTATATAATTTTGGTTCTGTCTACACTGGGGATTTTAATATTGCAAAAATTGTCTCTGTCACTCTTTCCTTCTACCTCTTCTAAATGGCACTGGAGAGTGCTTAGGATCTCAAGGAGAAGAAACACTGTTTGCACATAAGCAACAGGAAGGTCCAGGAATAAAAGCCGTGAACACATTGGCCCATAAACAACATCCTCTAACCCCCAGCTCAGTACTGGTGTGGGCTTTCATTAGCCCAGATGCTACACTTGAGCTGCTGGGGTGTCTGCATCTGGATATCAAGGTAGGCTACAGCTCAGGGCCACCATAGGAGGGATGATCACACTGATAAAGATAGCCAGCAAAGTCCCAGAGGGGCTACTCAAATGCTACCATGTGTCATTAAGTAATATGGAAGGCAGAGAACGGTCTAGGAAGCAATACAGGGACAGAAATCCCAAGAAGAGGGGGAGAATTGAAGTCCGGGACTGAAGACAGTAGAACACGCACAGAGAAAGGAAAGGGGTCAGGGAAAGAGAGATGACCTGGAACTTGAGAGCCACTGGAGGCTCAGATGCAAGAAGACCCTGCTGGTCTTCAGCCCCCTGCTGGTCCTCAGCATCCCCTTTTGGTTCTCCGCTCCCTGCTGATCCTCAGCCACCGGCTGGTCCTCAGCTACCTTCTGGTCCACAGCTCCCCATGCTGGTTCTCAGCTCCCTGCTGGTCCTCAGCCCCCTGTTTGTCCTGAGGCCCCTGCTGGTCCTCAGCTCCCTGCTGGTCCTCAGCCCCTTGCTGGTCCTCAGCCCCACCAGGTCTGTATTCTTGTCACTTTCTTCTGCTTCCAGAGCTGTTAATTTATTGCCATACTAGCAAAAGGGCATCTCATGAAAGTTGTACCTTCCATGCAAATCTGTTGTGGTTGCTGAATGGTTCAGCTCCCAAGGAATAAATAATAATAGATAAATAAAATAAAATAAGAAATAAGTATCACATGCCCATTGCATCCACATGCTGCATAAACAGAGATTGTCTGTAGAAAATGTATCTCAAAGACTGTTTGATGGCCAGGGTTTGATTTATGGAAAGAAAAGCCTGTCTTTTCCTAAATTAATGTTTTCTTAATTTTAAAGGAAAATCCCTAATAATGCTTGCATCAGTCTTTTAAACTTGAGGGTTTCCAAAATTGAAAAATGTAGACGTTTATGGAGGAACTTTGAAACCAATAAAAGGAATTTAAATGGTCCTTAGCGCCCCCTGCTGGTCCTCTGCTCTCTTTGCTGCTCCACATCCCCCTCTGGTCCTCAGGTCCTTGCTGGTCTTCAGCCCCCTGCTGGTCCTCAGCATCCCCTTTTGGTTCTCTGCTCCCTGATGATCCTCAGCCACCGGCTGGTCCTCAGCTACCTTCTGGTCCACAGCTCCCCATGCTGGTCCTCAGCTCCCTGCTGGTCCTCAGCCCCCTGTTTGTCCTGAGGCCCCTGCTGGTCCTCAGCTCCCTGCTGGTCCTCAGCTCCCTGCTGGTCCTCAGCCCCTTGCTGGTCCTCAGCTCCCTGCTGGCTCTCAGCCCCTTGCTGGTCCTCAGGTCCCTGTTGGTCCTTATCCCCCTCTGGTCCTCAGGTCCCTGCTGTTCCTCAGCACCCTGCTGGTCCTCAGGTCCCTTCTGGTCCTCAGCCCCCTGCTGGTCCTCAGCCACCTGCTCTTCCTCATTCCCCTGCTGATCCTTAGCCCCCCCTGCGGGTCCTCAGTTCCCTGTTGGTCCTCAGCGCCCCCTGCAGGTCCTCAGCCCACTTTTGGTCCTCAACTGCCTGCTGGTCCTTAGCTTCCCCTGCTGGTCCTCAGCTCCTTGCTGCTCATCAGGTCCCTCCTGGTCCTCAGATCCCTGCTGGTCCTCAGATCCCTGCTGGCCCTCAGCCCACTGCTGGTCCTCAGGTTCCTGCTGGTCCTCAGCTCTCTGCTGGCACTCAGTGCCTCCTGCAGTTTCTCAGGCCCCTGCTCGTCCTCAGGTACTTGGTTGTCCTCAGTTCCCCTGCTGGTCTTCACTTCCCTGCTGGTCCTCAGCTCCCTGCTGGTCCTCAGCCACCTACTTGTCCTCCGGAACCTGCTGGTCCTCAGCTCCCCCTGCTGGTCCTCACCTCTCTGCTTGTCCTCAGCTCCCTGCTTGTCCTCAGCCCCCCTGTTGCTTTTCAGTTCCTGCTGGTCCTCAGCCCCTCTCTGGTCCTCAGCATCACCTGCTGGTCCTCAGCTCCCTGCTGGCCCTCATCTCACCCTTCAGGTTCTCAGATCCCTGCTAATCCTCAGCCCCCTGCTGGTCCTCAGGTCCCTTCATGTCCTAAGCCCCCTGCTGGTCCTCAGGTCCCTTCATGTCCTAAGCCCCCTGCTGGTCCTCAGGTCCCTTCATGTCCTAAGCCCCCTGCTGGTCCTCAGGTCCCTGGTAGTCCTCAGCTCCCTGCTCCTCCTCAGTCTCCTGCTGATCCTCAGGTACCTGCTGGTCCTCAGTCCCCTGCTGGTCCTCAGGTCCTTCATGACCTCAGCTTCCTGCAGTTCCTCAGCTCCCTGCTGGTCCTAAGGCCCCTGCTGGTCCTAAGCTCCCCCTGCTGTTCTTCAACTCCCTGCTGGTCCTCAGCTCCCTGCTGGTCCTAAGCCCCCTGCTGGGCATTAGGTCCCTGCTGGTCCTCAGCTCCCCCTGCTGGTCCTCAGTCCCTGCTGGTCCTAAGCTCCCCCTGCTTGTCCTCAGCTCCCTGCTGGTCCTCAGTTCTCAATAAGTTGCCTCTTATTTATAATTTATGTACTTACACACCTTTCCTATTAGGAAATAAAATATTGATTTTAAAAACAATTAAATTTTTGTGCCTTTATGTATTAGGGGTGTGTGTGTGTGTGTGTGTGTGTGTGTGTGTGTGTGTGTGTGTGTGTTGTACTGCAATTGTCCACTACTTCATGATACCAGGCCTGGAATAAAGATCTCAACATAAAGGTTCCTTTATATATTATTCAAATCAAATTATTGGGGCTCATATTACCACCAGATACAAAGTCAACAATAAGATGATGGGCTGAGAAGACTGAGGTACCTGAGAATTAAGTGGAAAGTAGGGTAAAACCAAATGTCTAACAGAAAATATTCACTCCCGTTATAGCAGGGTATTTGTAATAATTTTTTTCAAATGTATTTTTTCCCACACATCTCCACCGTAACTCCTTAAAGCCTATCTTAAAAACTAAAAACTCCCACCTTTCTCCCTGGATCCCTTACAAATATGTGATTACATGAGACCCTATGAATCCACAAAATATAAGATGGTCCCAGAAACTTGCAGGAGATATTTATGTTATTTTCTGGATATCCTCATTATTCTTGGGTTATTGGGCTCTTTTACATATGCTTAAACCCCAACTTGTTTGTTCCTACTATTCTTTCTCATAATGTGACCCTAAAGTTTGTTGGTTTGGAAAGAGGTGAACTTCCATTGAGCAGAATTAGTAGATGCTTTGTCTTCAAGATGAGAAGGAAAGAGTAATAAATTAGGTATCAGTATAGCTCCCTTTTTGATTCCAAATTGAGAGGAGACCCATTAAAAACATCACCAATTTATGATGAATATAAGGCTTTTGGGTGCCTCTTTGTATGCTCAATTGTATATGTGTCATGTATCCTGTAATTTAGAAATTTTCTTTTTTTTTATGCAATTATAGCCTGGCTCCTCTAAGCCTGATTTGTAATAGGTTTTAGCTGTGGCCTATAAAGACTTACTTAAAACAAAAACAAAAATAAAAACCAAAAAAACCCTTATATTGTTCATACAGCTCTATAATGTAGGTTTGACTCAAACACCCATTAAAATGAATATTTGAGTAAACTGAAGACTGTGTAGAAATTTCTGTGTTTTTTTTTTACCATGAATAGCATAAAATAGGACACATGTCTCTCTTCCATTTAGTAGAGAGCAGGAGCCTAAATGACCAAAGTAGCAGTTAATTAACCCAGATGAGTTTCCCATTGACCAACCCACATCCTATTTAAAATTGTCACCTCTTTAACACTATTGAGTTTCTGGTCATATTCTGTTTTGTACCTTCTTTAAAATAATCAGTCAACTCTGTTATAGTTGAAGTTTAGTTCACCTCACTCTTTTTTTTTTTGTTTTCTAATGCACTAATATATTACTGCTCAATATCTTTTATAAACCAATTTAATTAATGGCTACTTTTTTAAATGGGGAATTATTTCCTCACCTGCATAGGGCTGGTAAATTTCCCTTGTTTTCAAAATGAGAATAAGTCTTAAAAATTTAGTCTTATTAATTGTGATGAAAATGATGATTCTAGGCATTCTATATAATATCCACATTCCCAAACTCTTTGCAGGGAGAAACATGACAATATTCAGGACCAATAAAGTACATTCAATCAAAGCAGACATACAACTTTTCAACCTGGAGTGTTATCCAGATGATTCAGCACCACAAATCTATATATTTGAGAATCTCTGAAACACCATATATGAGAAGGTGAGTGAAAAATAAGTCCTCTAGTAGAACTGAGATTGGTTTTAATTTTTAATGTATAATTAGTCAAATGAGATGGGCCTTGCTATTTACTCATCTTTTTCAACCACATGAAATGGAGCATTTAGACACTGGCTTCAAGTGACAAAAGTGAATTTAAGGGAAATGATATTACAAAAACTTTCAGAACAAAATCATAAAAATGTGGAAAGAATACCTGCATATACACAAAGAAAGAAAAATATATATATTTGCACAAATGTGAGGATAAACTTAGTGGTCCAGAAGAATTGTTGGTGAAATAAAATGATAACATGCAAATAATAAATTAGTGAGGTTGATGCATGGTTCTACAATTGTAGGAGATGATAACAGGGGTATAGTAAATGACATAGTTAAACTCTCTGAATGTGCCTCTTTACTCTCTACCTAAAATTGATTTTTGGCTTGGTGATTTCTGAATTTTTCTCTGTTCAGGATATCAAAGGTAATGTCCTCTAACATCTTATCTCATCTCACATTTGTGCCAGATTTACCATCTTTTTCAATCTGCAGACCTAAGGAATCATCTCACTTATTCTGGGAAAAGATCTGACTTACCTAAATCATTGTTTGGAAGAAATACCTTATTGAAGAATATATCATAATCATTTTTTCAGTACTTTATTTTTTTATATTTTATTAGTGTATTATAGTTGTACAGAATATTGAGATTTGTTGTAAAATATTCACAATTACACACAATAGATTTTTTTCAATTTGACTCCCTAGAACCCCCCACCTCCCACTCCTTGGTCCTTTTTCTTGACTGATCTCCTTTTGATTTTCAAGCAATCTACCCTCACCTTTTATTTCATTTTTTTTGCTCCCTTGCTTCCATATATGAAAGAAAACAAATGACCCTTACTTTGCTTAACATGATGGTCTCTAGTACCATTGATTTTCTTGCAAATGTCATATTTTTTTTTCTTTATGGTTAAATAAAATTCCATAGTGTATATATAGCACATTTTTCTTATTTTTTTTTCATCCATAGTTGGACATAAAGTCTGATTTCATAGTCTGAGTATTGTGAGTTATACTGATATGTATGTATTTTAAACATGGATATGTATAGTAAAATAGCATTCTTCAGAATAAATACTGATGGGAAGTATAGCTGAGTCATATAATCATTCCACAACTAGTATTCTTGAGGAACCTCCCTACTGATTTCATAGTGGTTATTCAAATTTACAGTATCTCTAAAAATGTATAAGAGTCTCTTTTTCTCCACATCCTTTTCAGTATTTATCATTACATTTATCATTTATGAGTGCCATTCTGTCTGGTATAAAATGAAATCATGCTATACTTTTTATTTTCATTGTCCTTATTCTTAATTATGTTGTGTCAGGGGCCACTCTAGAAAGGAGCCATGCACACACTTTGAAGACCCGATAAAGATGTGCTGGACTGATATTGTACCTATTACAATGCAAGTGCACTTGCCTCTTTTTGGATAGAAAGGTACAGCTCTGGGAGTGGGTGTTACTCAACTGGAGTGGAGCTACCTCTTTATCCTTTATAGTACTTCTGACCTTTTTTGGATAAAATGTTTTATGGAATCTCCCCTTGTTTTCCCCCTGTATAAGAATAAAAAATTTCAGTGGCTCATTTTTTTCCATGGACCCCTAAGATCACTGTGATATCTGCATATTTTGAAAAGATTCTTCTATATTTTGTGCTTTTTTCACAATTTTCTTAAGTTATTGAAGTAGTCAGATTTTGTGTACTCAGAATAGGTTGTAAACTCAATTTGATAAAGATAATTTTGAACTTTTTGTTTGTTTACTTATTTACAAATATCTTTATTTATTTATTATGTGCTGCTAATAATGAATCCCAGTGCCTCACCTATGCTAGGTGTGCAGTATACCACTGAGCCACAATTCCAGCCCCTAACCATTTGTCTTTATTCTTATGAGAAGTGTTAGTTAGTTAATTTGCTCATTTTTAATGGGATTACTTAATGTTTTGTGTAAAGTTTATTGGGTCTTTAAATACTCTAGATATAGAGACAAAAGATTAGCTAGCAAATATTTTTTTACCAATGCTGTGAGTTCTATCGTCACATTCCTAATTGTTTGCTTTCCTGTGCAGAAGCTTTTTAATTTTATGTAGTCTCATGTATTAAGCCTTGGCATTATTATTGAGCTTTAGGGGTCCTATTGAGAATGTTGTTGCCTGTGACTAAAAGATAGAGTGTCAATGCTCTATTTTTTTAGCTTTTGTGGCCACAAACTAAAGAAAACCTAAAGCCATCATATTTGCAAAGCTACAAAGAATGATTCTCTCTTAGAGCCTTTAGAGGTAGTATGGCCTTGGCACTACTTTGACACTAGACTATTTTCACACACTCACACTTAAGAAATTGGAATTATAACACCATAAATTGCAAAAGAAATCTCTCTCTCTCTCTCTCTCTCTCTCTCTCTCTCTCTCTCTCTCTCTCTCACAACAATATAAAACCAGACTTTCAAAAAGTATCTTTAGTTGTAGCTGAACAAATTATTTTATCTTATTCATTTTTATGTGATGCTGAGGATGAAATAAATGCTTTATGCATGCCAGTCAAACACTCTACTACTGAACCACAACTGAAACCTCACAAATCAGAATTTCTTGCAGTTTACATATTCTATATTATCAAATTTGACTTTTTGTGGGGAGATTATTGAAACAAAACCCAGTGTTGCTTAAAAACTGAACCACATTTCCAATCTATTCTATTATATATTTTATTTAGACACAGGGATTCACTGAGTTTCTCAGAGCTTTGCTAAATTTCTGAGGCTGGCTTTTAACTTGTGATCCTCCTCCCTCAGTTTCCATGTTTCTGAGATTATAGAAGTGCACCACTGTACTTGGCTATGTCATCAAATTTAAATCATAAAAATGTGATGAACAGTAAGTAATAGCTGTCAAAGCAGTGAATGAACCTGCTGGAAAACATGACTGAAGACTTGCTGAGTGTCCTGAGTGGCAGTTACAGAACTATCAGGCAGCTTCTGAATCCTGATTAATCTGTGAATGTATTGTGAATTTTTTCTCCAGGTAGTGACTGCCATATCTGAATGAAATTACAGAATGCTGAGTTGGCATATGACACAGAGCTGTTCTACTAAATGAGAGAATTTCCCCACACACACACTTTTAGGTGATTACAGGTAAATAATTCTGTGCTGAGTGATTATGTTGCATTCAGTGATATAGTAGGTAGATCACTTTAGTTGTTCCTCCTATACTCTTGACACTGCATCATAGTTCAAGAAAGGCAAGATGATTAGCCCCAACATACTAAGGTAAAATTTCTTTGATCTTACATTTATTTTTCTCTTCTTTATAATGGCATTTATTTTAACATCTGCTATAAATCAGGAAACTGTAAGAACCACTTACATCATCGCACATATGAAAAAACTTTCATGTTAACTGCTAAATACCTGGCATATAGAATGTACCTCATTCATTTAATGAGCTCAAAAATAACCTTCGCAAGAAATAACTGATGGGGCTGGGTTTTCAGTGATAGGGTTTCAATCCTCAGCACCACATTAAAATAAATAAATAAATAAATAAATAAATAAATAAATAAATAAATAAATAAATAAAAGAAAGGTATTGTGCCCATCTACAACTAAAAATATTTTTAAAAAAATAACTGGTGATTCTATTATAACACTACTTTTCAATTTTATTTTGTTCAACAACCTGAGTCAGCATGCCCTTATCAACCTTCTTGCCTATATCAATATAGTGTTTCACAGATTATCTTTCACTTATCGCATGAAGATCTCTTTCAGAAGGAAAGTGCATCCTATTCCCAGGTTCCTACACTCATTGACTTTTTTTTCTTCACTAAATCTAAAATTACTGCCAATATAAGTTTTAGAAAGCCACATGAATCCTGAGAACTGAAATTGTAGCAGCCCTGAACTCAGACAGTTAGCATGAAATCCAAAGAAGGTACTGACCTCCTTGTGAACTCTCCAGAAGCACTCTGTCAGGAGAAATGAGCTCTGCTTGACATCACTGCCCATCCAATGTTCCTAGCTAAGTTCTTGAAACCTTTTATTCAATGCCTTCTCCTTCAGTTCTAAAGCAAACATTCAAAACTTGAATAAACTAAAATTTACCTCAGCAAAATGATTCAATAACTTCCATGTTATGAAATGTTTTCTTGTTTAACTAAAGTGATCAATATTAGAAAATGGGAGGGAGAGTATAGTGTGCATAACAGAATGAAGACAAACAGAATGAATATGTTCTATCTATATTATATTTGATGGATCTAAGATTTTTTCAAAAAATGGTTTTATCAAGACACAGATCTGTCCTGAAGCTTTACAAGCTCACTTTGCCACTGAGATAGCCCTAGTCCACAGAGAAGGAAAACTGTCTAATAATTTAAGATGCATGTCAGAGATGTGGTATAAATTATTCCATCATTTTCACTTTAAATTCAGGACAAAAGTAATATTTATTTTCTCTGTGTCCCATAGATGAAATACTCTTGCAATTATTAAGTTCCTTAGCTGATTATATAATTCCTTAGAGCCTTATTTCTACATGGGAAAACTAATTATTGCATAAATGTCAATTATTTGAGAATTAATTTATAAGAGTTGTGCAAGATTGGAGAAAATAACAATTGAGAATTTTTTAGGTTTTATTTTATTTCTGATTAATATAATAGAATGTTTAAACATTTGTATACATTGTATAATCATAGATTCAGGGTAATCAACAAATCCTTCTTAAATATTTATCATTTCTTAAAGTTAGAACCTTCAGAATTCTCCCTTCAATTCTTTATACATTATTGCTAAGTCACTCTACTTTACAATAATACTCCAGAAATTATTCCTTTTAAGTATAAAACTATTCCCATTGACAACTTTTCTACCCCTTCTAAACCTTGCCTAACCACTATTCTACTCTCAACTTTTATTAGATCAACAGGTTTAGAGTTTATTGTTTTCCACTGAGTCTTTTTACTGAAAGTAATGCTTTTACATTTCATTTGAAATAGAGAAGATAGATAATAAATCTTGAGGGCTTCTGAATTAGATCATTTAATTAAACAACTCATTTTAAAAACCTAAAAAATGGGCAACAAACAGATAATCTTAGAGAAGATATTACTGTAGATGTGGATACAAATGTGCATGTCTAAGTGTGTACACATGCTCATGTATACAGTAAAATAAAAGAATTGCAGGGGCTGAGGTTGTGGCTCAGTGGTAGAATGCTCACCTAGCACATATGAGGCACTGGGTTCAAACCTCAGCACCACATACAAATAAATAAAACAAAGGTATTTTATCCAACTACAACAAAAAATATTTAAAATAAATACATTAATAAATACATAAATAAATAAAGAGAATTGCAATTCAATACAAAGAAGAGGATTTTTTCAATAAACAAATTTGCCTCATTTGAAAATCAATTTGGATCTTTATAACATTCCATAATTATTCACAGATGGTTTCAACTTTTGGGGGTAATCACCCCACCAGCTGTGATTACAGGTGTGTGTCATTGCATCCGGCAGACTCAACATGAGAAAATTAGAATCAAAGAAGTGAAATCAAAGAAAAAGATGTGGATAACTAACTTTGGAATAACTAATTTTGCAATTGAGAAGAAGGTTGTAAGACTAGGAGTAGAGGAGAAATTCACAAGTTTATTATATTTGGCAATATAAATAATAAAACATTGGAATCACTGAACATACTCATTTGGAGTTAAATATATAAAAATTATAGATAATGACATATATATATTATATATATGAAG
This sequence comes from Ictidomys tridecemlineatus, assembly GCF_052094955.1. NCBI lineage: Eukaryota > Metazoa > Chordata > Mammalia > Rodentia > Sciuridae > Ictidomys > Ictidomys tridecemlineatus. Next base: position 262,736 of record NW_027522457.1, on the reverse strand, counting down.
CATTATATATATAAAACTTTTAAATAAATAAATATTTTATATAAATACATAGATATATGTATGTGCATGTATGTGTGTGTATGTATATATATATATATCTTGCTAAGTTGCTTAGGTCCTTACTAAGTCGCTGAGCCTGGCTTTAAATTTGTGATCATTCTGCCTCAGCCTCCTGAACCACTGAGTAAAACTAGATTTTGATTCCATTTTCAGATATCAACTTTCTGTTCTTTATATATGCATATAAATATATGTATATATGCATACATATTTAACCATCATTCAAGAAAATAAAAATAAAGTTAAACTGATATAAGAATTTTCACTTACTAAACTTTCTGAAAAAAAATTGCCAAAATTTTGGAGTATGTGTGTACTTTTATTATAGTCTATAATTTTGATCTAGTAATTCCAATTTCAATCATTCTTAATATTCAGGTAAAATATTTATATAAAAATGTGTTGTATAATTTAAGTTGTATGAATTATAAATAATAAATAATAATAGATAATTATAAATACTAATCTATTGGTTAATATCTTATATCTTATTACTATGATACTATACAGCAAAATAGTTTCAAATTATTTTTGAAGATTATTGATCTGGAGAGACATTAGATTACAAATGCTCAAGTTAAAAAAGTATAAAATATGTTCATTGGGTGTTTGGTCATATATAGACACATAAGCATATAAGTTTAAATTTACACTATTTTTGTATTAAAAAAGAAGTCTTCGTAAACACACCTTACTTACAGATATATGATAAAACACTAAAATACAAGCCATGTTAAACTTAAAATAAAGGTGAATTTATTATCATATTTATGGTTTTTGTTTTTCAAAATGCTAATTGGAAGATATTTAAAAACTCCTCCACTTTTTAATAAAATTATTGTTGGAAGACTGTATGACAGAGGTTATCTAAGTAATTCTTTCATGATGAATTGAATACATGGGAAGCTATGTATGAAAATGGGTTGTCTCTCTGAACTCATGAATGAATTTAATCACAAAAATCTTATGTCAATGGTATTAAAGAAGGTAGAAACTAATTGGACTATTGTGTTTAGTGGTAGGGCCCTTGAAAAATGATTAAGTTTGATTAATTCCTTAGGTTGGAGGCCCTTTGATGGAGTCCTGGTGGTTTTATAAGGAAAAGGAGATAGGATATAGATTTGAGAGATACACAACATGGCACCTGCCATGTTGTGATGCATCCAAGAGGGACTCCTCTCAGAGCCTTAAACCTGTAAAGATCTGAAATATCTCAAAGATGGGATAAATGGCCATGACCAGAATGCTGATAGAAATACGGACAGTAAAGACCATGCTGATGAGGACTCAGATGCAAATGAAGACTATTCTACTGGAAATTGGAATCAACAATTGTCACACCTCTGCTGTGAATGTGGCTGAACTGTGTCCATGCTCTGAAGCTTATGGAGGGCCAAATCTAGAAGTGATGCACTATAATATCTAATGGAGAAAATATGTAGTCAAAAGAGCATTCAGGCTCCTTCCTAGTTATTTTCAATTGTATTCTATAGAACTTGGAACCAATGGGATAATCTAAAGCTGAAATGTATAATTTAAAAGAAAATTATGGAGAATTCACAGCCTGGTTAGGGAAGCAGTGAGAAAAAGCACATTTATGACAGAAGGGTAGAGTGGAAAAGCCACTTTCTAAATAACATGTCCTAATTAGTAAGACAATTGGAAAAAAGCCTAATTTTAGAAATCTTTGTGGCTACCACTACCATCACAGGCTCAGAATCCTGAAAGAGAAGAAATATTTCACAGAAACTGAGGCTCTCTCTGCAGGTTCATGTAGGATTGTTTGGGGATTTGTTTCCCTGCATTTGGTCAGCAAAGCACTCAAGAGCTGCAGCCACTGTTTATGTGGACTCAAATATACCACATGAAGGTAGCACACTTTTGTGTCATACATATGAGGTTGGTTTTGGTTTTGCAGGGACACAGAATGCGGGGGTCATGGAAATTTCATATAAACTTCACAAGAAGCCTTGAAAGAGCAGGCAGAAGTGCAATTCAGGGCTGGGATTCTTGCATGGAGCCTCTGATGGCAGCAATGCCTTATGAAACTGTCAGAAAGAAACTACAGAGGAGACCCCAGAGAGGAGACTGAGACAGCACTGGGATACACCTCTCAAGGAAAGCTGCAGGCAGCATGCAGAACAAGCCCCAACAAGTGGCAGTGTGGTTTGTAACAAGCAAAGCCAGCAGGCCCAGACTGTCCACCCTCTAAGGACTGCTGGGTTTCAGTCTTATTTTGGCTCAATTACTCTTTTCTAATTACTCATTCCTTCATTTTAAAACAGAAATGTATACCCAATGCCTGCCCTACCACTGGGTTTTGTTTTCTATTAGAGCATTACATTTATACATAGTATTTGAGTTCCTTTTGACAGAATTATACATATAAAGAATTTTATTTCAATACCCTCCCACTCCCCTCCTCTACTGATCTTCCTTTCATTCCTTTATTTAATCTTAATTCGTATTTTCTACATATACATCAAGGAGATAGATCATCAAAGTTTGTAACTTGTGTTTGGTTTCAGAAGGACTTATAGCTAAAAGTCTATGGTCTCACATAAGAATCTGCCCTTTTGTATTAGTGCTGAGATGAATTAAGCATCTAGGACTTATTGATCATGGAATAATTCTATGTTGTATAAGTAGACATGAATTTCAGGGCCTAAATGAAAAACAAATCTTGAATATGGTTTGTTTTCCAGAACTCAGGAAGCATTTTAATCACTAAAGTCTTGGTAATGGTATTAAGAGGTAGAAAACTTTACTTTGACTAAGGAATTTAGAGGTGGAGCCTTCAATAAGTAATTAAATTCAACTAGATCATTAGGTGAAGATTCACTTAGATTATTAAAGTATTGCTCTAATTCAATCCACAATTGAATTACTGATGGCTTTTTAAGGAGAGGTAGAAATACCAGGGGACCCAGAAAGATACATATTTGATGTGATAAAGCCAAGGGCAGGGACAGAAAGTAAGCCATACTCTTTGGACTTGCCTCAAAAATGATTAGCTAAATAAATACTTTTTTTTGTCAATTAATCTGCCTTAGTTATTTAGCTATAGTTGTAAAAAGCTGACTAAGGATATAAGAAGGAATTTTGTGGCTTAGGGGATGATATGACCTAAAAACTGCACAGTCTGTAAGAAATTACAGATAAATTTGCTCTGAGGAACAAGATGAAACATTTTAAGCAAATGTAGCATTGGAAAGTGAAATTGCCTCAGTCCCTACAGATACAATCAAAAGCAGAGTGATAGAGTGGGATGATGAGTCCACATGGAGGTTACTCCAACTACAGTCCTTTTTGGCCAGAAATCCTTGCATATGCATATATCCACTGGCCCAGCACACTCATACTTAAGCACAGGCACAGTCAAATGTCAAAAGTAATTAAGAATATGGAAAATAGGTATGAAAGTAGACTAGAATTAAATAATACAAAATAGGAGTAGCCTAGACTGGTATTAAAAACTTGACAGGTGAAGTATTATACAGATAACATTCACTATGTGATCTGTCCTTAGGGGAAGACAGAAAATAAGAAATAGGACAGACATAAATTAAATTTTGAAGTATATAAAAAATTTAGATGATAAAGAATTTGTTAAGTATTAAAATTATCACTAACAGACATTTGAAAATAAAAATTTCTAAATATAATATTTAATAATCTCAAAACTCTTTATACACTCTACTAATTTTTCTTAGTGCTGATGGGGTGTTGCATAAGCAAAATTTTAAGTACTGGAATAACTGGCTTTAATTAATGTGTTCTAACTTATAAATCTGCAACAAGTAAGCCAGTCTGCATTCTTGAATTCATTTAAAGCATATTAGACTATAGTACACCTTATGTAGAAAATGAAGAGAAAACAGTTGTTAAGTTTATAGAAAAAATAATTAGAATGAAAATTGGTTACTTTCCCAATATTTCCTTTTATATTACTATGCAAAACAAGGAATACATTCTTTCATAGGAAAAAAACCATTTGCTTCTTTCTAAGCTATCCTTACCAAATCCTATGCTTCCATTAAAAAATACCAACATCCTAATACTATTACTGATACCAAAGAATGCTACTTCAAGCAGTTGAATTCTGTAAGTTAATAATGCATCATATAAAATATTAAACATTTCCCAGAAACTATAGGATGACCCATAGTATCTAAAAAATAGTGTTGAGGTCTGAGAGAGATTTTATTTCATTTGTCTAAAGAGGTAAATTACAATTTTGTATGTACTAAGTTATTAATACTTTTAGATATCTCAAGGTAATTCTGATTCCAGGATGGCTGAAATCAACTAGGCTATGGAATTTGTAGGCATTTTCTAGTACCTTAGACTAGTTCTTAACCTCTCTCAGATATTTTGTGATACAAAATAGGGATTTATTAGAAGCTGATAAAATTATTATTTGGGAGAAATGAAATACTGGTGTGAAGAAATTATCCAGGATCTGGTATAGAAAGCAAGTTTTCTATATTAGGTATGTGTTTTGTGCCTTATGAAACACAACTAAATAATAATGTAGAACTACCTGGTGTCTAAACTTATTAATTCTATGCAAAAATCTTTTCTGAGTTTTTATTACCAAATGTAACAGCTATTGAACTCAGAAACAGCAAGGAGAAACCCTGAGTATTCCTCTAAATTCCCCCCAAAGAAAACTTTACTAGGAATACCTAACAGAGGGATGTTCCAAGATGAATAAATAGTTTTGATAAGTTTTAGGGAATCAGTATTTATATTCCACTCAAAAATTCATATTTCAAAAACTTACCCAGTGAGATGGTTTTAAAATAGGGCCATTTGGAGTTGATTAGGTCATGAGGCTAGAGTCCTCATCCATGGAATTAGTACCACAATAAATAAAGGCCCTTAAGAGCTCTTTACCTCCTTAAGTCTTGAGTATGTAGGGAAAAAAAGAGGCTTTTGTGTTGTGGTTTATATATATATGGTATCCCTCAAAATCTTATGTATGAAAGAGTGCAAGAAAATTTAGAGGTGAAATGATTGGGTTATGAGAGTCTTAGTCTAATAGGTGCATTAATCCACTGATATAGATTAACTGGTGGTAATCCTAGGCAGGTAGTGTGTGACCAGTAGAGATAGGTCACCCATGTCTTTGTATAGATTTTGTCCCTCGTGACTTGTTGACTGTTGACCTCTCTCCCCCACCACCTTCCTCATTGCCATATCCTGAGCTGCTTTCTTCCACCAAGGCTTTCTGCCATGATATTCTGCCTCACCTAGAATCTAGAGCAATGGAATCAGCAGTCTATAGATTGAGAGCTCTGAAAATAAAATTTTTCTCCTCTACATTGTTCTCATCAGCTATTTTGGTCACAGTGTCAACTAAGTTGATTAAAGCACAATGAATTAGGAAGCTGTCCCTCAACAGAAAGCAAATGCTCTGGTGATTTAATCTTAGAATTTTCAAGCTTCAAAATGTTGAGAAATAAATTTCTGTTTATTATAAGTCACCCTATTGCATTTTGTTATAGTAGTTAAATTTATTAAAAGAGTAATGCAAATGTAAAGCTTTCATCATGACTTGGGTTTTGGGATGAAGCAAAGTGGTCGACTTTGGGGAGCTTTCCAATGATCAGCTGCTACTAGGCAATGCATTGAGAAGAAGATAATGTCTCTGTTTTCAGCATAACCCATAATGTTGTTAGCATCTGAGAGCGAATAAATCCATTTTCTGTTATGGCTAAAATAACAAAGGCCTCTTAGCCATATGCAAATCTCCAAGTTTCCAGTAATTATGACACTAGCAACAAGAAATGGGGCAAATTTTAGTAGCAAGAGCAGAAGTGAAAAAAAATTAATGATCATTCACAAGGAAATATTTTCCAAGGTAAGTGCTTTTTGGAAGAGAGCACGGTGACAGATATACTGATATACTGAATTAGAGAGGTATCAAGAATTTGTGTGTCATCAGCTGAACAATCTCAGTAGCATTCTCAGTAACAAACTCTGATCCTACAAATTGGGGAGAGGCAAGTTTCCAAATTCATACTCAGAACTTCTCATTCTTTATTAACTTCCCTGTGTCCAAGGCTACCAGTGCTCAGCTCATTGATCTTAGAAGCAAAGTCCAAAATACAAGCTCCACTGAACAAATGAAATTTGTCCTTTCATGTAATCAGATGGGCTGACTACCTTAAATTCTAGGAAGTTTCTTTGCCATCTGATTGACTTTCTTTAATGAATTGAATTTCAGCAAGTAATTAAAAATTCTATCTCAGGATGTAGTAGAGACAATTTGTTGCTCCTGTATATTATTTTATAACTTGTTAAGGACAGTGTTTGATGTTCAAATTGAAAAACCTCAACTGCTCAAGAATAACTACATCAATGTAAATGACTATTGCTAACAACCACATTTTAAATGTTCTTTAAATACAGTTGCTTTTTTGTCTTTTGTACACCATATGCCAGCAGCAAAAAGACCATCAACTCACACCTTCCTGCTCTGACTCCCCTTTATTCTTTGAAGGCCCCTTATGAAAACCCCTTTTGTACTCCAGGTCACTACTTATTATGGTAAATATAGACAAAAAGTTCCTGTCATCCTATAAAACCTTTCAGTTTCTGAAACCTAAAATTTAATTCCCTGTGCAAATTCAAATATAACTCAAGAATAGAGCAGCTTCTCTATGTAGTTGATAGGATTATGACAAAAGGGTAGAAGAATTGATTTTCAACTGAAGTGAGAAATTAAGTTAACCTTAACCTTCATTCAGATATACATGCTGGTGTACCAGAAAAGACCATCTAGTTTCTTTCTAGTTATCAGAAAACTCAACCTTCCAACGTCCATTGTTTAGATGCTGTGAAACTACAGGGAAAAATGGTATATGATTGAGAAAATTTTGATTCTATGATATAGTAGATACAAGAGCTCATCTGCTACTTTAAGAGATTCAGAGTATCATTATAAGATAATTTACAGTGATTTAAATGAGGTGGACTAAATGGAAAGTTTTTAAAGTAGAAATATGTATGTCATTATTCATGAATTATTTATGTGCCTTAATTTAAAAGATAATATTGTACAACATACTATTTGAAATACGGACATCTATTTTCATTATTTTGGTTTACTGGATGTTCCAAGAGATTTTCCAGATGCAAAATAATTGTAGGCAACTGTTTCAAGGCACTGCTGATCGTCCAAAGGACCATCAAGGATATAAATTCTTAACTCTACCCCCCTTCATTATGTAGCAGAGTAGAGAGGAGTACATGCAAAACAGAGTCCAGACTTCTGAAAGAATAAGCAAAATACAACCAAGGAAGTGCTTTTTATTCTGTAAGGGGATTTTTTTCTTGCAAAGATATCATCTTGCAAATGTCCAGAGTTCTTATGAATCTATAATGATTAGAGTTTGTCGTGTTTGCAAAGAGGTAGTTTGTACTGTAGAGCAGAATTGAAGCCTGAGAGAACACACACATCAATACATGACAGACATTGCCCTGCAGCTGAGTGGAGAAAAGGGAGCTTTTCACAGATTGAGTCTTAAACAAGTAGTTATGCTGATGAAAATAGAAGAGAGACCAGTAAAACAGAGAAAGGGGATAAGGAGCGGTACTGAGGAATCAAACTGAATTAATTATGTGGTTTGCATGTATGTGTGATTATAATGCAACAACAAAAATTAAACAAGACTATCCAATCTCTCACCTTATGAAAATAATGTCAAAGAGGAATTGAAGTCTTAATTATGAAAAACCAAGTGTTGTAGAAAATATTAGAGGAAAAATCTAACTTGAGATTTTATAACAAAATATAAAAAGAACTAGCTATAAGATTGATAAATTTGTTAAAAGTAAGAACTTATGCTCATCAAACAAGAAATTTAAAAGACAGCCACCAACTGAGAGAAGATATTACTCATGCAAAGTATGTTCTGAGGGTTTTTTAGCTTTTGAGATATTAAAATTTTTTCACTTATGTACATGGTTAAAGGAAATACAGCGCTATGTATTTTTAAACATTAAGCATTGTGTCCAACAATTATAACCTGTGTCTGATACACAGAGCACAATATAGTATATACAGAAAAGAATGCATGACATATATCTGAAAGTTTAAGAATTTATTTTTTTAAATTTTTTTAATTCATAATCTTCATAAATCTTGGGATGAGCAGGGTGCTACCCCTCCTTCAAGTAGTTGTTGATGGGAAAATTGCCCTGTTGTTGCCACAGCCGCTTCTTTCTTAGCAGCCTGGGAAACTCTACTATCTGTCAAGCATGACTTTGGAATCTGGAGAGGGCTCACCTGTCCACGGAACTGAGAGAATCAACATATGTTGACCTCATTTTAAGCTAATGCTTTTTTGAACCTGACCTGTCTATTTATACTCTGCGATTTTCATCAAATGACCTGCCTACATGAAGTTGGGTCAATATGTTTCTAACAATAAAATTGTGAGCACTACAACATCTGGTTTATTAAGTTTATAACTTCGAAGTATGATCATGGCTCAAATGACAGGAACTTGGTGGATTATATATTTATAAAATCATGTCCTCGTAGTACCTGGATTAATAATATTACCATTCTACCACCACATAAATATTTTAGTTTATAGCTAGTGATTAGATATTAATATTAAACATACTAAAAGAATATTTCTAAATTTCAAAACTTATATCCCTATTTTCATATCTTCTATCATATACTTAAAATGTGCTGCTAAGTACAAGAATGGAAATAGTAAAAATTGATCAACATAAATGAAATTTTTAATTATTCAGAACCATGACAAATTCATAGATAGATAAATAGACATCAATGCTGTATTGATGCTTCATTCAATTGATTTATATTGTTTTCTCACTATGGCAAATGGATAAATTATCTCTGAAGCCTGTGAACAGCTCAAAAATTGCATATGAAAATAGTCAGCATGAAGGAAAGAAAACCAATATGGATAAAAAAAATACCATAAAGTTAAAGACAAATTTCACATAAACAATTATTATTTTAATACTAATAATGCTTAGCACTCTATAGTTTCCTAAGGTCAATCACCTACATGGTTTAATAACAGAAGAGTTTTACTTCAAAGACAAAACTTGAGAATTCTCTAGTTCAGATGCCTCATTTCCTTCCTTCCAATGCTGAACCTGTTTATCACTGCCCAACAATCCCATGACCCTCTAATAAAATTTCTCATTCCTTACACATGTGGTGCATTAGCTGGTTCTTGTGTTTTTTCCTCAACGCACTATCTTATTCAAGTCCAATGTCTTTCTTTTCACTACCTTTAAATTCTGTGCATCCAAGGTGCTGCATAAGAAATAACAACTCACAAATCAAACCTTGTGGATATAAATTCAAAACTCCACAGAATATAGTCTCCATTTTCTGTGAAATGATGCCTTAAAACCACTTATTTATAGTTTATTTTTCTCAGGTAGAAAATCCCATACATGCTATCTGTACAATGATGTATTCACAGAAATGAAAAATTGGCAATTTACATCTGGGCTTTATTTAGCTATATTACTTGAAAGTAAATGAAATAATCAAGAATGTGAAAACACAGTAACTTCTATTTCAATGAATCAATAATTACTTTTGTGAAGAATATTTATCATTATTCTTGAAATGACTTTTAAAATTTAATTATCATAATATGTAAATAAAGCCAAAAAAATTAATAGATTTAAAATACTTATTAAAAATAATTTGCGTGGGTGTCTAGATTCTATTTGCTTTCTTTTGCCACTGCTTAAAACAAAGATCTCATTAAGAATCAAAGAAAGAATGATGATGCTTTGATGAGACATTTATCAACAAGAGTCACCATAAAAATGTGTTAATTTATACTCCAGTATAAAACATAGAGATGTTATAATGCAATTACTGTTAATATTACAAAAGGCCAACAAGAACCTTATCTGGTAATTTGGGAGCCATAAGAGTCTGTGGATCCCAAGTCTACTTATTAACATAGTACATGCAAACACTCTTTAGAATGTGTACAGATATTAACTTGGTGAAATCCTATGGTGTATAAACATTAATCTCCCTCAGATAAGGAAATCAAGTCATAGGAAGGTTACATATCTTACCCAAAGTAATATGGTTAGAGTAACAAAGCTGGAACTCAGAGAATTTATCTTCATTGTCTATACTTACTCTTTTGTGCCAAACTGGCTGAAATAATTTTGGGGGGGTTTAAGATTTATCTAGATGATGTTCTTGGCACAGGGTTTCCACCATTGCCATGTTGTCATCAGGCATTCAGTAGATTAGGTAGAGGATGGGAAAGTGACTTTAACATTCTTGAAAACTGTATTCTTCCAAAAGGTCACATGTTATTAACACATCCTAGCTGTTTTCATGTATGCACATACAAGTAAAACATGCGAATTACTGTAAATTAAATTAATTGCCCACAAATCAATTTAAATTACATCTTTCCATAATTTCTACTTGCCTATATTATTGAGCATGACAAAGATAATTCTTCTGCCTAATAAAACCAAAATATGTTAAACCCCATCCTATATAAAATATTTATGGTCTTTGACTTTTATTAGATTTTCTTGCCTATTCTATAGTTTTCAAACTTTCTGATAAGCCTGAAAACATGAACATCACAACAAAGTCCCTATTTTTGCCGTGCAAAATTACAAATAATAAAAGATTTCTATGCAGTTCTATACATCAACAGTAAGAGAAATATAATACCAAAAAAGTGAAAATATTTGTTTGAAACATAGGGAACCTACTATAGAAAGGCAGACAGATATGGAAGGATAAATTAAACATTTATTGCTTAGAATGTGTATGGCATTGTTCTAGGAACTTGATAAAATTAGAGGCAATCTATCTTTAACAAATGCTATACAAGGAAGTAAAATAATAAAAGAAATCTAGCAAATTCAGTAATGGTTTTCTTGCCCTTAGTAAGTAATCAAATAAACATTTAAAGAAGTAAATCAAATTCAGCTCTAAAACATAGGTAGTGCTAAAGCAGTGTCTCTCTAATCTTTCCACAAAATTATCTCCCTAATACAGAAAACATTCAAGAAGGATTAGAACTTATCTTCCAGTGGCCCATGTTAAGCAAAATCTCATATCTTTGGGTTAAAGTGACTATTTGGAAAGACATGCATTGTATACCCTAGGGATCATAATAAGGCTCAGCATACACTTGGCCCATCACACTATACACTCCAGGTGACAGGGCCCTTGACTTGATAAATTCCATTATGATAATTTAAAAGACTTATTCGCCACTCATGGTTCCATATTATTTTGTCTCTTAACAGATCTGTATTTATATTTATCTTATAACTTTCACAGTAATTATGCTATCTGAAGTTGATATCTCTATTCACTTAAAATATAAATTTTTTAATCAAGTGAAGAAAATATTTTTAACTCCTTGAATCTCAAGCAAAAAAATTTATTCAAGAATGAATATTAGCATTATCCAAGTTTGGGAGATTGCATTGAACATCGTAGACAACACATCATATTCTTATAGATCTTATATTTTAGGGAAATGAGATTGCGAGTGGGTGGGGGGGATACATAGACTATTTCAGATGGTAATAAGTACTATTAAAAATAAAGCTGGTAAGGAGACTAGGAAATAGTTTGGGAGGGTGATCTGTAAAGGGCTATCTGTGCTTTTGAGGAAGGACTGAAACATTTTTGGATGCAGTAGAAAACAATATGGATTATAGAGTATTGAGGAAATCAGCAGCACACACCAAAAGCTGAGGAAGAGATGTTCCTGGCATAGCTAAGAGGCCAGTATGACTGGAGCAGAGAGAGGTAGTAGGGGCATGAATGGAGACAAGGTCAGAAAGAGCCAGGTTGTGTATAACCTTGTAGATTGTGAGAAGGACTTTGGCTTGGAGTGAAATGGAGATTATTGAAGTCTTGAGTTGTGGAATTGTACTCTCTGATTTATATATCAGAGAAATTGGGGCTACAGTGTTGAAAATGAACTGTAGGTGTGATGAGTAGAAATAAGTAGACCAATTATGAGCTATGGCAATACTTCAGGATAGAGATGCAGGAAATTTAAATTTTCAACCGCAGAGTTAGGAATTAGAAGTGTTCCCTTGGACTCTTCATGAAACAGAAACAGCTTGGAGATTCATTTATTTTAAGGTCATGGTCTCAAAATTCACACAAGTATTTGCAGCATGCCATTAGAAATTTACCAAACCAATACCTTTTAGTAATTAGATTAAAAGGTCTTAAGAAATTCTCTCAAATATATACTCATTTTCACAATGAAATTATTCTTACCTGTGTTTACTCTATCCTTATAAATATTCTACAACAACAAATCCTAAAAATGAAAAGGTTGCTTAATATTTAAATTGTTGTTCTATGACTGGGTTTATATTTTTGACTTGCTTAATATCAGTTGGAATTTATTGACGTGTAATTGTAATCTCTTCCTTATAATTTACAATATCTGTGCTAAGAGAATTTTTAATTTCTTTAAATACATTATCAAATGTGATAATGATATAAATTCCAAACTTTAAAAACACACAATACACAATCCTTGCCTTTACACTTCAGCAAGTCTCACTAACTGGTGGACAATCTGTTCATTAAGGTCATAGTCTTGATGTATATTGACTCTGAGAGACAGTGCAGGAATTCTCATGGCTGGTTAATATAGCTGAAATCAACAGATTGACTCTGCCATGCCCTATTCATTTTCCATGAAGAGAATCAGTTACAAGGTGCATAGATTATGATTCTTCATTTTACAGGGATTAAAAATAGATTATCACCTAAATTTGATGCAATTTATCCTCACTTTAACTCATTTTGAATAATTAGTTCATTTTCTTCTTCATAATAGCTGTAAGTCTATACCCACCTAAGCTATTTCAATAAAAATAATCCAAAAATATTCCTAGCAATTATGCACATATTGTAAGCACTGGGGTTGGGGAAAGGTTTCTCATGCCATCATAGTGCTAAGAGACCATCTGCCAGCACTGAATCCTTTTGGAGAATTTCCATTTTCCATTCATATTTTCATGTTTGGTTACAGCAACCTGACCATTTAAAAAATTCCATATTCAAATCATGAGTTGAAGCATTTTATCTGGTTCCTGGTATATATTAATTTCATTAGAAAGCTCTGGGTAAACATCAGTGGCAATGCACCTAAGATCACAGTGCAGGAAAGAAGATAAGCTCATTCCCAGAGTGAGGTCACAGGGCTGTCTGCCAAAGCCCTTCTTCTGGCACAGACAGAATGTCATCCTTTCCTTCTTTGAAGTAAGGTGTGACTATGTGATTTGATTTGGCAAAAACAAATGGACAAAAAAATACCTGAATAAAGTTATAAGTTTCTAATTGTGGGTAACTTTAGAAACTTCACATGCTTTGTACTTTCTCTGAGGGAGAACAAAGGATGTGTGGAAGCACATGGTGGAGTCTCAAGAACCTCGGCAGCTAAATGGCTAAACTAAGGGAAATCTTTCTCCGACCCACTTTGGAGAGTCCAGCCTGAGGAATAATTAAATCTGCATTGGTAAAGTCACTGAGATTTTAGGGGCATGGCTAGAATGAGTTGTTTGACTTGTTGAAGCACATGTCATTGTAATGTTGTTTATAATAATAATAGTAATATTACATAAGTATATATAATATATTTATAATTATTATAGTATATAATTGTATATATAATAATTATTATACAGTGATAATGTTATACTTGAAAAATGATATATAATAGAGTTTACTATTGAGATACAAGTAGTTTCTAGAATGCATGTTTTTCACTAATTGCATTAATGAAATTACTACTGTTACTACTGCTACTCAACAGTATTAATTTTCTTACAATTCTTCTTATATGCCACATCCTTTTCTAAGCACTTTCCATGTATCCTGTGAAGAGGGTTCCCCTAATTTAAGAGATTAAGGGATTGAAGTATAAACAATTGAAGTAGTTTGTCCAAAGTTACATTTGAAGTGATGGGTAGAAATGAGATTTTTAACCCAGGTGTCTCACTCAAGTGTGCACTTTTAAAAACTGTTATATACCACTATTCAACAATGATTCACAGTTAATTTCTTTCAAATGTCTTAAATAAAATAACTTGGTCTGACCTGAACCCCAGGCTTTTGCCAAAAGATAAGGTCAGATAGAAGCAAGTGACACACAAACACTATGCATCATGTATTTAGTTTCTGCACAAATTTACCTTCATTGTCAAAAACTTATAGTTAAAGGAAGGGGATTAAACATGATAAATTTTGTGTAAGTTTTTTTCTGCAGGGACCTGGTGGTCTTCAGAGCAGTCAGCAACAGTTCTCTGGGTTCCACAACCCTAAGAAGTGAGAACAGCTCATTTAGTAAAAGAAAGTCTATAATTAGCTAATTAAAAGCAGGACTGTGAATCCTGCCAGGTTAAAGACAAGCTGTGATAATATGGCATTCAGCTAGAAGCTGCTGCAGTTCTATAAGGACATATGACCCAGAGAAACCATTTGGTTTTAAGTCCACGTTTTACCTGTTAAATGAGTTCCCATTCACTGCCTGTGTGAATTTTAGCAAGTTACTTAACTTCTTAAGCCACTGAAACCTGATCTTCAAACTCCAGACAATAATGCTACCTCAGGATCAATGTGGAATTATGTGAGATAATGCTGACAAAGCCTTGGAACTCTTCCAGGTGTGTTACCAGCTATGGGAGGATTTATAAGGACAGTGTTAAAAGGTGCTTGAGAATACAGCTGTGTTTAGATACTTTTTCTAAGACACACTCCCACTTTATCAAGTTAAGTTATGCAAGTTATTTACCCTGCTACTTCCACTTTCCTCACAATTTTACTTTGCTCTTGACTACCTACTAAATGCCATAGTAAAGAAAGCACATCTAGGGGCTGGGGATGTGGCTCAAGCGGTAGCGCGTTTGCCTGACATGCATGCGGCCAGGGTTCAATCCTCAGCACCACATACAAACAAAGATATTGTGTCTGCCAAGAACTAAAAAATAAATATTAAAAAATTCTCTCTCTCTCTCTCTCTCTCTCTCTCTCTCTCTCTCTCTCTTTAAAAAAGAAAAGAAACCACATCTAGCTTGCTCTTAGAATCTTTTTATGGGAAATGCTATTATTTGCTAATAAAGAATTTAATTTATATTAACTTGAATTAAATTACTAACTATACATTTTACAGTTTTCACATCTCAAAGAAAATTAGTGAATCTCAGTTTCATGAGATAAAGATAATTAAACATAAATGCTGCAAATAAATATATGAATAAATTGCATAAAACCCTACAAAACCTGATCAAGGAAAGTCCTTTTAAGAATATATCTGTAGCCAGGGTTGGTGGTGCATGCCTGTAATCCCAGCAGCGTGGGAGGCTAAAGCAGGAGGGTTGCAAGTTCAAAGCCAGCCTCAGTAGCTTAGTAAGGCCCTCCATGACTTAGGGACATCATTTCAAAATAAAAATTAAGATAGGCTATAGATATGGCTTGGAAGTTAAGTGCCTCTGGGTTCAACCACTGGTACAAAAAGAAAAAAAAAAGAAAAGAAAAGAAACAGAAACAAAAACAAACCAAAAACCATCTGTAGCTTTCTGAAGACTTACTTCCTCCACATTGTTACTGAACCTCATTGCTTTCAGGTTCCTGAAACTTAGTTATATGCCAGGTTTGTAGTATGTCATCATTAGGCAATTATATATTTGTGACCATCTGCCAACAGCCCTCCCTATCTAGGAGTCTTGAACTCCAGGCCTGGCTCTGTCATCTCTCTGTTCAGCCTCCCCCGACTCCTGCTTAGTACTTCTACGTTACTCCACAAATTTTCTCCTTTCTTTCAAGATAATTGATCCTTGAAAAAACTCTTTTGGAAGTAAATGTAATCACCTCTCAATTCACAGGGAAAAATGAGCCCCTAAAATGTCTCTCATTAATGTTAAAATTTCTAAATCCCATAAAACTGCACACAATTACTCACTAGTGAACATTAGACATCCTAGCCCAACTCACATTTTTATCCATTGAGTATTCTCCAATATAGCTCATATTATTATTTTCTTAGTCTTCTTTGTAGTGTTTCTACATGACAACCTATAGCATCTGTAGCTCATAAGATATATGTGTAATATACACACAATTCAATTAACAAATATATTCTTGTAATGGTAAATGCATAAAAATGATTAAAATACTATTAATTGATAGAAGCTAATGAAACACAAGTACACTGAAAAAAAGTTAATATGTAAAATGATATAATATCACTACAACCAAATAAATAACAGACCAGTATTAAAAAAAAGAAAGAAAAGAAAAGAAAAAAGAACCCCCAAAGTAAAAATTGGACATTTAGGTAAAATTCCTTAAATCTCCAATTATCTTGTCTCAATTGATATACTTGGAGATCTGACATTTGAAAATTCAAGACACTTGCAAAGATGTTTTCTTGACTCATGTTAGAAAGTTGATATATTGAGAAAATCTGTACATTTTGTCATTGTTTAAACACAAACAGGATTTTCATTACCTGCTCCTTTTGAAGGAACTTATTAATTTATTACATGATTTTTAAAGAAGTAAAATTTTATGAAAGATCAACAGGAGTACCACTATTTTAAACAGCAGCAGGGTCAATTCTGGATCTTCTGCCCGTCCCTCATAGTCAAACTTAAAACATGCAGGCCTTTTGTTACAATGAGCTCAATATGCAGAATTGGTACTTCCACAATGCTTCCATGATTTCTACTGTTTTTCAACTTTTCCATTCACTACCTAAATGTGTATTGAAGAAATACTCTACACTGCCTTTAGGAACATTAAACTCTATAGCTTTCTAATTATTTCTTCTCTAAGTAAAGCACTAAAATCAAGGGACTATAAATATGTGGCCAAAGTAACATTGCTAGAGCAAATCCTAGAACCTAGGTAGTCCATCAGATTATGCTATTTCCTCCAAGATGTGGAATTTATGTGGAGACATCACACTATTTTGAGAAAAGCAGATTTGGGGGTGGGGGAGTACTGGGTATTTAACCCAGGGATACTTTACCACTGAGATGTTTCCCCAGCCTCCCACCCATTTTTTTTTAAATATTTTATTTCAAGACAGGCTTTTGCTAATTTGCTTAAGGCCTCACTAAGTTTCTAAGGATGGCCTAGAGAAAAACAGTTTTCAATGTTTACCATTTATTTTTCAAAAATCACATTTACCAGTTATTACTGATATCTCCAAATTTGGTTTTATGATTGTAATTATAAGTATAGGAAGATACCCTTGTAACTACAGATACTAGTTGCAGTCTATGTAATAAAATAAGCATTGAAAAATTAAGAAATATCTTGTAGGATATTGACATTGTTTTTAATCTGTTTGCATTGTCTCAGCTTTTGCAGGTTCTACCTCATTTCTATTTTTTTTTGTTGTTGTTGTTGGTCGTTCAAAACATTACATCTTTCTTGATATATCATATTTCACAGTTTGATTCAAATGGGTTATGAACTTCCATTTTTACCCCGTATACAGATTGCTGAATCACATCAGTTACATCAATTACATTTCCATTGATTTTACATAGCCATTCTAGTGTCTGATGAATTCTGCTTTCTATCCTATCCTCTACTATCCCCCTCTCCTCCGCTCCCCTCCCCTCTTCTCTCAACCCCCTCTACTGTAAAACATTTCTTCCACTTGTATTTTTCTTCCCTTACCCCTCACTTCCTCTTGTATGTAATTTTGTATAACCCTGAGTATCACCTTTCCTTTCTATGCAATTTCCCTTCTCTCTCCCTTTCCCTCCCCCCTCTCGTCCCTATTTAATGTTAATCTTTTTCTCCTGCTCTTCATCCCTACTCTGTCCTTAGTTACTCCCCTTATATCAAAGAAGTCATTTGGCATTTGTTTTTTAAGGATTGGCTAGCTTCACTTAGCATAATCTGCTCTAATGCCATCCATTTCCCTCCACATTCTATGATTTTGTCATTTCTTAATGCAGAGTAATACTCCATTGTGTATAAATGCCACATTTTTTTATCCATTCATCTATTGAAGGGCATCTAGGTAGGTTCCACAATCTTGCTATCGTGAATTGTGCTGCTATGAACATCGATGTAGCAGTGTCCCTGTAGCATGCTCTTTTTAGGTCTTTAGGGAATAGACCGAGAAGGGGAATAGTTGGGTCAAATGGTGGTTCCATTCCCAGCATGCCCAGGAATCTCCATACTGCTTTCCAAATTGGCCACACCAATTTGCAGTCCCACCAAAAATGAACCAGTGTACCCTTTTCCCCACATCCTCGCCAGCACTTGTTGTTGTTTGACTTCATAATGGCTGCCAATCTTACTGGAGTGAGATGGTATCTTAGGATGGTTTGGATTTGCATTTCTCTGACTGCTAGCAATGTTGAGCATTTTTTTTATGTACTTATTGATTGATTGTATGTCCTCCTCTGAGAAGTGTCTGTTCAGGTCTTTGGCCCATTTGTTGATTGGGTTATTTGTTATCTTAATGTCTAATTTTTTGAGTTCTTTGTATACTCTGGATATTAGGGCTCTATCTGAAGTGTGAGGAGAAAATATTTGTTCCCAGGATGTAGGCTCTCTATTTACCTCTCTTATTGTTTCTTTTGCTGAGAAAAAAAACTTTTTAGTTTGAGTAAGTCCCATTTGTTAATTCTAGTTGTTAACTCTTGCGCTATGGGTGTCCTATTGAGGAATTTGGAGCCTGACCCCACAGTATGTAGATCATAGCCCACTTTTTCTTCTATCAGATGCCTTGTCTCTGATTTGATATCAAGCTCCTTGATCCATTTTGAGTTAACTTTTGTGCATGGCGAGAGAAAGGGATTCAGTTCCATTTTGATGCAAATGGATTTCCAGTTTTCCCAGCACCTTTTGTTGAAGATGCTATCCTTGCTCCATTGCATGCTTTTAGCCCCTTTATCAAATATAAGATAGTTGTAACTTTGTGGATTAGTCTCTGTGTCCTCTATTCTATAACATTGGTCCACGCACCTGTACCATGCTGTTTTTGTCACTATTGCTCTGTAATATAGTTTGAAATCTGGTATCGTGATACCGCCTGATTCACACTTCCTGCTTAGAATTGCTTTTGCTATTCTGGGTCTTTTATTTTTTCATATGAATTTCATGATTGCTTTCTCTATTTTTTCAAGAAATGCCATTGGGATTTTGATTGGCATTGCATTAAACCTATAGAGAACTTTTGGTAATATCACCATTTTGATAATGTTAGTTCTTTACCCCTACTTTTTGCTGATTTCATTTTACAGAATGACAAACTATTCTGAAATGTTGGGCTATCTTCAGAGCTTTATGACTTTCAACATAAGGTTTAATTACATAAATTTTAAGCTAAGTTGTACAGCTCTTAAATGACAATTATTTTTTCTCCAGAATTTTCAAATAAGAGGCAGTATTCTGGAATTTTATCCATTAATGTACCAACTATGTTCTCTACAAGACAAATGCATACTGGGAAACAAGTAGATTATTGACTACTAGTCAATAAGAGGCACATTATTTTATGCTGCAAGAGTCTTAATCGAGAACACTTTGTATCTTTGAAATAATTTTGAAACTGTGGATAGGTGCTAAAGAAATGTTTTTCAATTAATAAAATTGTTAACTTAGAAACCAATAGGAGATTTTGTGTTTAGAAATCTAAAACTAGGAGAATCATAATTTGACTATAATTATTTAATTATTTGGCAATGTTTAATTATAATTATAATTATATAATTATTTGGCAATGTTGAAGTAAAACTGAAAGTTGTGATCATTATTAAAGAACAATAACATATTTCTATCAAAATACTGCACACCTCTCCAGTAAACATAGATATTAGGCATATTTATATAATGTAAACATTACAAATCTTGGGTTTAAAGGTTCAAATTTGAACCATGTGGTCTCTTGAAAAAAATAAAAGAGATATTTTAAAATCAAACAAAATTATTTCTCTTAAATAAAACAATTTAAAACAAATTTCTGGACCCTGTCATACATATTTCAATTTTATGTTTTGAATTCAATTCTCATTCACAACATATTATAAAATAGGGTTTATAAATGTATATAAAATATTATGTCAGACCTCTATGATCTTAAAGTCTCAGAAGGAACATAACTTCCTTTAAGAAGTTAACAAAAGAATTGAAACTGTTATTCTACATCTTGCCATAATGACCTCAGGACACAAAGAAACTACTCATGCTACATGATCCATTTATAATAAGGTATATGTAAAACATAGAAAAAATGTTTATAAAACATTTTGGACAAGAAAGATATGAGGATGTCCTGAACGATAAGCAAAAGCTTCTAGAAATGTCTACAACTTTAGGAGAAAATCATTTTATGTTTTTACATATAGTGTACAAGTTGTTCCAAGTTTATTTGCTGCCTTTATAATCCAGAAAGAGACAGATCCCACCCAATGAAACACTTCAGAAATCCATTAAAAAATAAAGGCTTTGGGCTGGGGATGTGGCTCAAGCAGTAGCGTGCTTGCCTGGCATATGTGCAGCCCGGTTCAATCCTTAGCACCACATACATAAAAGATGTTGTGTCTGCCAAAAATTAAAAAATAAATCTCTCTCTCTCTCTCTCTCTCTCTCTCTCTCTCTCTCTCTCTCTCTTTAAAAAAATAAAGGCTTTGAGATCTTTCTTTCTACTTTGCCTTTCTGCTATATCCTTCTGCTCCTATTGTCTCTACCAAAATAGTGAGATCAGTAAATAGTACTAATTTTGGAATAGATGAATATAATTTTTGTGTGTATGGAAAAATAGAAAAGTCTGAATTTTCTTACTACATCATGATTTTTACAGTGCCACCTTTTAAGAAGAAAAGCATGAGTCATTGATCCATTAAGACCCCTTGTCAATGTGTACCCCTGCATTACTCCATGGTTTCTGGCCAGTAGTTTATATCTTAAGGATTCTTTTCTTTGTTTTCCCTTCTCCTCACATTTTCAGCACCATATATCTTTTAGGTAAAAAAATGAAAATTTTAAGGGCTGTATAGCTACACGTTTAAGAAATGAATTTTGTCTTTCTTGACTTGGTTCAGATGAAAGATGGAGCTACAAAATGAAAAAAACAATGGAAAGAAGAATGGAGGTGGTGGACATGAAATGTGCTCCCGACTCTTCTCTTTCATTTTGAATAGTATCTGTGTTTGTAGAAATACCACTTACAACAGGATAATAAGGGATTAATTGGACCATTACTCCCACCTAATTGTTACTTTTATCTTCTTCATAAAACTATTTTTGCCTTAATCTCTTTTCTCTCAGTAGCATAAGGGAAGCCCGGCATGGGCTGAAGATGCTATACAACATTAACCACTCATCAGTGCACACTTGTATTTTTCTCAGGGTGTCCTAGGCAAGATATTAATTGTAGATAGTCACTCACTTTTAGTGCACTACTTAGGTAAATGAGGATGAATTAGCTTTTCTCATACAAAGTGTTTTGATTCAGTTCAAATCAAAGACTCAGCATCAAAAAATTTCACAGTTATGAAAAACGGTGTCTTAAAATTAAGATAGGACAATTTGACATTGATGCTATGTATAAACATAAATGTGCTGTGTCAATTAATTATACATATATACACGGTGAACTATTTAAAAAACATAAAATTACTACTCCACTGTATTGTAAATTTTATAAGTAATAAGAAATTAATTTAAAATATTTTTCTCTTGGTTCTTTACAAATCAAAATCATGCAGTGTCTATCAGTTCTTCCTGACATTTCTGTAGTAAGGAAAGAGAACTTTAAGTGATGCTATTGTGCTATTTATTGTCTTTAGAGTGGTACTTCAAATTAGTACTATTCTTTCCATATCATTGCATTGTGGTTCATTATGCCATTTCAGTGAGTTTATGGCTGATGGTTTTGAACACAGACTTCTTGATACTTTACTTTATTTTCTAAACTTTTGAACTTTCAAAATTTGCCTGAAGTGGGCTGGGGTTGTGCCTCAGCAGTAGAGTGCTCACTTACCATGTGCGAGGTATTGGGTTCAATCCTCAGCACCACATAAAAATAAGTGAAATAACAGCATTATGTCCAATTACAACTAAAACACACACACACACACACACACACGCACACACACACACACACACACACACACACACTCACACACACATATATATAAAGAAAAAAATTAGCCTGAAGTGAGGTACCAATCACTTGTGCCAATTTATGTGTGATGTTTCAGTACATAGATTAATAGCATCTTTATCACTCCCTTTTACTCTCAAGTGTCCTGGATTGGATGACAAATTCTACAGGTACTTTGGTTACTGAGAGAAAGAATCCACACAGGAAGTCTTTGTGGGATTTCAGTGACAGTTTTTTTGTTATGACAGTTGATAATTATGAGTTGCTTTTGTGCATAGAGTCACCAGAAGGTTTCTGCATTTTTTAAAAGAAACCTGATTGGAATCACTTCTCCTTCCTCCAATTTCTTTCCTGAATATTGTCCAAAAACTTGGCATGTTACCCTGACAAATGGAAAAATTGATGAGTAACTTTAAAAGAAAAAAAAATACACAAAATAGAGATTGACCAAACACTAATATATTTTGTAGCTGGTGTAATAGTTCCCACACTTATTAAATTGTATCTCAATTAACTACCTCATTATTTTAGTAGTCTAATTAAAGGAAAGTGTTAAAAAATATTTTTTAAATTTTGACTTGATTTCTTCAAATGATACACCCACATCACTGCTTCCTTGTATGTGTGTGTTAAATATGCTTCAATTTAATATGGTTATGTTTAAGGACTGTGCAGTTTATGCCTATTGTTTCAGTATATAGATTAATAACATTTTTGTCCCGTTCTTTCACTCTCCATTATCCTGGATTAGAGGATAAATTCTATCAGTATCTTGGTAATTAATTGACTAAATAATTACTATATTTTTTTTAAGTTTATATCTTCTCAAACAGTAGAAAAGGCAAGAAAATATGTGGAGAAATTAGAACATTTGTGCCTCTCATAATCTGACCTTTTAATTTAAAATTTTCTTTGTTGTGGCAAGGTATGATATGATATAAAGTTTACTGCCTGAACCATTTTAAATAAATGTATGGCCCAGAGCATCAAGTACAACCATGTGGTTGTGCAAACATAACTATCGTCCAACTCAAGAATTTTTACTACTTCAAACTGAAATTTTGTTGCTCCCTCCCCAGATCCTGGTCCCTACTGTCCTACATTCTGTCTCTTTGAATTAAATTGTTCTAAGGACCTTACATAACATCAGTCATACAAAATTTATCCCTTTTTGTGTGAGCCTTATTCTACTTAGCACAAAACTTTCATACTTATCCATGTGACAGCAGGTATCAGAACCCATAGCTTTTAAGGCTGGATAATACTTTATTATTTGTATATTTTTGTTTATTGAAGCATTGATGGACATTTGGGTTGTTTAAAATTTACATTTAATTTAAATAATGCTTTTCTGAACATGAGTGTGCAAATAATTTCTGAGTCTCTGTCAGAAATGGAATTATAGGGTAAAGTGGTAAATGTGTTTTTAATTTTTTAGGTACTGCCACAGTTTTCCATGGAGGCTGAACCATTTGACAATTCCATCAGAGTGGCACCAGTGTTCTAATTTCTCCACATCTTCACTTCCCTTTTCTACTTTATTTTGTTTTATAATAGTCCCACTCAAAGTATGTGTCCTATCTCATTGGGATTTTGATTTTTAATGATTAGTTAAGTTGACATTTTTCCTGTACTTATTGGCAAATGATAAATCTTTTTTTCATCCTTTTATTTCTAAGACTTTTGAAATAGTCGCATATAGTCATCACTGTTCCTTTGTGTAAAGTTTTTCCAACTTCTATAAGTTTCACTCCTTTGCACCACATGTATTCCTACACTTCAGAGACCTTTTTCTTGAGTACTAGAGCCAGGCCTGGTGGTATTCTAAATTCTCAGTTACTCAAGAGGTAAAGGCAGAAGTATGAAATAAACCTAGTTCTGAACCTGCCTCGAAAACAGACCTAGACCTTGTCTCTTAAAAATAAAACATTATTTTTTAAAAAAATAAAGAACTGTAATGAAGAATATCTTAAGTATCAGTTCCAATAAAAATTCTCAGTTTAGTCCTCACTTTTGTAAAATAGAACAATAACACCATAAAACAGTGTTTCTCTTGATGGCTTACATCTTTGGCTACCTTTCTCCTTGCTTTTCCTTCTTCCCCCTTTTCTCCTACTTGTACTTTATGTGGATATTTTCAAAATATTTTCTTCCTGTCTTCAATCTCTCATAATCCTTTCCTTTCATAAAATCACCCAAACTTATGACTTATCTAAACATGTATTTTCTATGACAGACTATTAATATTCTCCAGATTTGGCAAGATATCCATTGAATGCTCAATAGAAGCTTCTCAATTCTGATCATTTTGCCACTCTTCCTGTTCACCTTGTTGACAATTATGAATTATTAAGCTGTCTAGAATTCACTGCCATAGCATGTTCTCTGATAGGCTAAGCTGAGCTTCTCTCAGACCTGTTTTCATTGATACATAAATGCTAGCCTACTCACACAGAATGCAAGTACCTATGTAGATGACTATATCTTCTATTAGATCACTGTGTCTCATGATCACTTCCCTAGAACAAGGTACAGGGCCTATCACATAATAAAGCCTGGTATATTTATAAAATAAGTGAATAAGGGACCTTATTCAAGACCGTCTTTCATAATTGTGTATTAGGATGCTTATTCTGGATGATTCTCTACCACCTTAAATCATGATGCTGTAAATGGAAGAAAGGATCTGCTCTTCCCAACCATTTCTTCTTTAGTGATTGCTTTTTGTCTTTATGAGCATTGTTGCCCTAGGATTCTAAAACTTCCACCTTCTTTATTAACTGCATCTGCTCCATTCACAGTTACATGTTGTCCTGTGCTTCATCTTATCAAAATCACTTTCAAAATGCCCAACAATGTTATCTCCTGCTCTTCATTTCCATGACATGTACTTTCATTTCAGTAACTTGTTCAAAAAACCATTTGTGTATCCTAATTTCTCCACAATGTCCTCCAATATTCTGGACATGTAATCCTAAATCCCTCCCACATCCCTCCACAGAATGTAATCAAAACTCTTCTTGTTCCTTTCTACATTTCAACACAAACATTGCTAGTCAGCAGATAATTAAGAATTATTTGTTAGGAATATGTTTTTCCATGAACTCAGACAAGCTTATTCATTGTAATCGCTTTTTATTTACCCTGAACATTTCCAAGGTAGCCTTTCTTATTTAAAGTTCTGTTTCCTAGGGAATTTATGACTGTCCATTGTTGCCCAGCAGTGTAATATACAGAGGCTGTATTCTATATTTGGATCACTATTCAAAACGGCATCTCCAGTTACCTTATCTCTGACTCACAATGCCTATGGACAAAGTATTGATTACTCTGTACAAATCTTTATGTATGTTTTCTCCCTTTTATTTATTTTTTTCAGCAATATACTCTGGTATGGGAGATATAAGGAAAGGCTGCCAAAATCATGCAGCAACCTGAAGTCCTAGATTCTTTGCTTGTTCCAGAAACTGAAATATAAAAATTTAATTCAAGCAGCCCAATTTCAGGTCAGGCATTGCCACAACATTATTTCTTAAGACAGTTTCAGTTTTGAAGCTTGGTGCTCACCTACTTAAAAGTCAGGGTAAGAAATTTGCATGTTTGGTCACAGTGAATTTCACCTCTTATATTAGAGATCTCAGCTATACCTCTACTGAGGGGCTTCTTTGAGATCAGGAGAATTCATTCTCCATTGTTTTCTGATTATACATTAAAATAGAAATGTTAAGATCAGCTAGAGGATAAAAAGAAAGTGCTCCTTGATTTTAGTAGTGATTATGTACCTTAAAGCACCACCTTTTTCTATATCCTCTTGCCTATAACTGGATTGATTTATTAAGTACTTCAATGATATTACTGCCTTGTCAATTTTGTCTCTCCAGCAATATCCATGAATTTAATTTATGGAATTTTCACTTTATCAATAACCCAAATGTTTATTGCTTAAAGAATCATCCATGTAAATTTAGGAATCAACAGAAAAGTTACAATATTTTGCCTACAAGCAAATAAAATTAATTAGATAAGGCACAAAGCATCACAATGACATGGAGCAGAATTCAGAGCCAAGTCACCTCCTTTAAAAAGGAAGTACTTTCAGGCAGGCACAGTGGTACACACCTATAATCCCTGCTACTTGAGGAGCTGAGACAGAAGGATTGTAAATTGCCTTAGCAATTTAGCAATGCCCTAAGGAATCTAGCAAGTCTCTGTCTCCCAAAATAAAATTTAGAAATCGTTGGGGTGTAAGTTAGTGGTAAAGCACCCCTGGGTTAAATCTTCAGTACCAAAAAAATAAATACATAAATAAATATTTCAGGGGAAAATTGATTAGAATGAGGTTTGGTAGAAGGAATTAACATGTAGAAAGAAGACAAAAAAATAAGTTAAAAAACAGACTAGCTATAAATCTAAAAGTCACATGATCAGACTTACATCCTAGACCTGTTTTTTTCCCTCTATGTCTGACACTCTTGAATTCCTGAGAAATCTACAAATCTTAGAGTTATTTATTGCAAATTCACTTATCTAGGAAAATGGGCTTATTTTGATTTAAGTTTAAGTGCACTGGGAGGCCACACAATGTATTTTCTTCTTATATAAAGCAAAGGCAGGGATATAGATTTAAAAAAAAAAACAAATAACATAGCATGTTCCAAATATTATTTAGATAGAAGAGACAATGAAAGACTGAAGATCCTAGAAGAAGATGAGACTCCATAAACATCTTGTGATCCATGGTCAAAGAAAGGACCTCACCTGGCTGAGGTGGCTCCCACATATCCTCCCATGCCTTCCTTACAAAGTTTCCTTTAAGAGGAAGCTGAGACCCTCAAAGTGCTTCTGACTCTGAAGATAGCCCACATTCTGCTCTGACAATGTATATCTTCACACCTTTCATTTTCTAAATAAGCTCTTTCTCTTTGGTAAAATCTGAATCATCATATATTTCTCTTCTGCTATCTATCAAGGGCTTGAGATTTCATCTGCTTTATAGAGAGTGCTACTTGAGACCCATTTCAATGACACAAACAATGCATTTCCTACCTCATTAGTCATTATGTTTGATCATTTTAATGGTATAATGCACCTAAGGTGAAACATATTCCCATGTGAGATTAGAATAATAATGAATTGAGAAAGTTTAGATTTAAAGCATCATTTTAAGAAATTAAAATGATTGGCTTTTCATCATGTCAGAGTGCATATCTATGCCTTATATTAACAGAACAATGTGCTATGACAAACAACTAAACACTAGCAACTCAGCATAGCATTCTATGCTCAGCACTGGAAGATGAGCAATACAAAATAACATTTAACTAGTTTGTTAATCTGAATGACTTTTGTTTTTGGAGATTTTTCCTAATGTTCAGCAGTTGAAATGAATTGCACTTGAAAAAAGACTATAATAACTCTATTTAATTTTTTAAAACCTACTTTATGCTGGGTTTAATTTACATATGATATCATTGAAGGTAATTTTAGAATTACATGCACTTTTAAAAATGCTGATTTTGAAAATGTGGTTCATGAGGGTTTTTCTGTTGATAATTCCTTGTTTTATAAAATTCAGGCAGTTTCAAGAGATCCATCCTAAAATATGTATAAATCTCCTGTACCCTGGCATTTTTAAGAATTAAAATTTAAGAATTTTAAAATTAGAAGGTACAAGTGCAAATTCATTTTCATTCTCTACTATGTTTATAATTATTTATATATATATATGGATATATGTGATTTTTTTTAGAAAAGGTCATATAGAAAAATTAGGTGAAAGTGAAGGAGATTTAATTTATCAACTTTTTAATCAAGCATTCTCATTAAAAGCTAAATCATTCTTTGGTTGATGTTTTATTTAAACTGGTTAAGATAAATAAGGCCTAGTTTGGCAAATTTTAATGTTTAACAATAGATATGAATCAAAAAATTCTAAGAAAATAACATAAAATCATAGTAATCATTGCAAGCTTCAAAGAATACCCTGCCTTGCTCAGTGTAGTAACCTATGACTGATCAGCCAGAATTTAATTATACATGGAGAACATATAGAATTTCAAATAGGAACAAAATTCATGTTAGCACTACAGCTCTATTTCAAAAGAACATTTAGATGCTAGAGTGGAAAAAATAAATAGTATTACAAGAAAATCTTGAAGCCATCACTGGAGAATTTTTTAAAAATAGTGAAACAGTGTTTTACCCAGGGGGGTAAAAATGGTAGAGTCACAGAATTTCTGTAAGAGAGAGTGTAATAGTAACCAAAATTTCTCCAGATTAGCACAGATTGCTTTAGGCTCCCATGGTCAGCAGGAAAGTACAAGGAGAATCAGAGCAATAAGGAAAATGGTATGAAATAAATAAAAATTCAGTTCTAAACTTCAAAAGATGAGCAATGATAGACTTGAATGTAAACTCACCATTGCTCAGGGCCTTAGAAATTTCAATAACTACCTTAGAAATTTCAATAACTCTAAACTGTTATTTTAAAGGTTTTAATTCCTTGACTGCTACACAGATGTTCTTAAAGCAACAACAAAAATACAAGAGACCTACAAGAGACCTACAAGAGACCTACAAGAGTTAATGGCTGAGAAACTAGTATTTGATTCATTTTTTCCAGAAAAATTGTCTTTAGTAATCTATAACACTCTCTCTCTCTCTCTCTCTCTCTCTCTCTCTATATATATATATATATATATATATATATATATATATATATATTTAAACTTGTCTATTTTTAACAAAGTTTAAAAATGAACTATTTTAAGAAAATAAGGGCAATAAATAGGAAAATGTATGCTGAGTTGTTTTTTACCAGTGTGTTCAACAAGTGTTTCACAACTGCATAACTGATGGGATTGGAGTAGTGGTGCAGAATATACAAAGGTCTTTAGATGCTTTCTCTTAAAAGAAACTTACGATCATTTAGATCAAGCTAAACAAGCTAATCAAAATTCTGAGTAACACTAAGCTCACCATAGCATTGACTGTCAATAAAATATGGAAAACTATCTAAAAAATAATAATTTAAATAAATCAATTGTGTAATGTTGAATAAGATGAAACTTAATGTAAATAATGCTAATATTCATGATTATGTTTAAAAAAAGAATATTACCTTCATAGAACAGGCATAGTATTACTTGGTAAGATATTACAGCACAAGGCCTAGTGGCACATGCCAGTAATCCCAGTGGCTCTGAGGTTGAGGCAGGAGGATCACAAGTTCAAAGCAAGCATAAGCAAAGGCTAGGTTTTAAATAACTCAGTGAGACCCTGCCTCTAATTAAATACAAAATTGGGCTGGGGATGTGGCTCATTGGTTGAGTGTCCCTGAGTTCAATACCCAGTATCCAAAAGAAAAAAAAAGGTATTATAGGGAATGGGTCATATTATATTCCTCTTGGGTGTTTTTTTTTTTTTTATTGTACTAGGGTTTGAACTCTGGGACTCTTTGCCACTGAGCTACATCCCAGGTCTTTTGTTTTTATTGTAAAATGGGGCCTCATTAAGTTGCCAGTGTTGACCTTGAACTTGTGATTTTCTTGCTTCAGGCTTCCAAGTTGTTGGGATGACAGGCATGTGCCACTATACTTGGCTCTTCTTATTATATGCTGCAGTAGGATGCAACAACTAAAAATTTTAAATCAGTCTCACGCTAAAAAGTGAGAAAATCCTACTGTATTCTTATAACATAGTACTATGTTCAATTTCACATAATCCATTTGTCAAACCAAAAGATATTGAAAAACTTGTACATTTTAAGATGTTAGAGACCTTTGAAAAAGAATTAAGAAAATTTTATAAAACTGTCAAGAGATTAAAAATTAAAGCTTAAAATATTCCTGAAAAAGATCTAGTCTCTCTCTCTCTCATTTGCAGTCGCCATTGGCCTGGAAGTGATATACTGAAATAGGAACACTTATAAGATACTTCTGACTTGATACAAGAAAATTTTCTGTATTTTATTTTATAAGTCTATGCATAAAACAAAATGCTTCTAACATTTGGAATTATCCAGACATGAAACACTGAAATTGTTGACTTCCTCATTGTATCTGCACCACCTTGTGCAAGTTTAATAAATGCAAGCTAAAATAATTAACTACATGGGATTTGAAATGACCCAGTTATCAACATCCCAATGCAACAGTATTCCAAGGGTTGACCTCTTAGCTCTTAAATTTTCAGATTACTTTAAGGTTAACAGGGAATATTTGGAAACCCTTAACAGAAATGTTTGAAGTACAATATATAAACATCTTTCTTCCAGAAATAAGAACATAATTTCTTTAACTGAAAATAGGCCAAAAATATTTTATATGTATCATATTTCCTAAAATTACATCTTGAAACGTGGATGTCTGCCATCATGTAGCTAAAACCCTTGAGACAATCAGCAAACTACCCACTGACCTTTCTGTTAATTGAGATTCATGGATGCAAGGATCACCTTTTAGATATTACAAAAAAGATTACATTTTTCTGCTGTCATCAGAAGTTTTTGACCTTTCTGTTTCTCCCCTCAAGAAACTGTTCTATAATTCCAATTTTATCTTTATATTTTAAGTGTATAAGTCACAGACTCTTATTTTTCCTTTAACTGAAGCACCTTTCCTTTCCTGGTTTGCAAATTTTGTATATTTTTGAATCTTAGAAAGTTGGAAAAACATTTACAATGCTTTCAAATACAGACCAAAATTTGCTCTAAAAGGAAATATCTACACCAGATGTAATGTTTTAATATAGATCTGACTTTGGATATAATATGAGAAAATGAAGATTTGGCATATTTTTTATAAAGTTTTCCTTCCTGTGTTGATAGTTTATTAATAATTTCATATTTCTCCAAAAATACCACTTAACATATAATATGATAATACTACCCTGGATATAATACCCCTAGTCATGTTTTCCAATTATGTAATGACAGGGTGGTACAGAGAGAGTCATGGAATTCTTTCTGTGAGAGACTCTAACTTCCTTTTATACTCTTGATCAGAATCTGTGTGGAAATACAGAATACATTTGCCTGCTAGAGAAAATAATGGATATAAAGAGACATTTAACTGATTATTTGTCCTCTCTGAGCTATTTCTAACATATCAGGCCCAGTCTTTGGAATTTTAAAGATAAATAACTACTATCCCTTCTTAATATTTTCCTATATGGTATTGTCTACTTGATATTTTTTTACTTAAAACTTTCATTAAAATTTGGCTACAGACAGATAGCATATTCTTCTAAGTGTTCTCTGTAGAAAGAAGAAAAGTTTTCTGTGCACATTTTTGATTGAAAAAAAAAGATCCAAATCGAGATTATTAGCACTGCAATGATGTTCCAGTCACCAGGCTCATCCTGACACCTGACCTGGGAATAACTTTGCATTAATCTTCCTAAGGAATTGTTATGTTCTGCCCATAGGCATGTGGACAAACAGCAGGAAACAGCATATAAATAGAATTATACAATTTAGGGATTTAATCGCTGGAACATTGAATGTGCCTGGTAATCTGCTTTTGATACTTACTATGCTTCATTTATATAGTTTTTGTTTTAAGACCATACAGCATATGGATATGAAGATATGGAAAAATCTAAGGAAGGATGAAGCAGTTAATGGGAGAAAAGGAATATTTTTAAAGAAAAATAATTAAAAATTCTATGTAGCAAAATAGTATCTCTCCTGCCCTATTAGTTCCCTATTAGTTATTATTCTCAAAATAGTTTTTCAAATGTCCCAAGAATAAATGAAGTGAGATTAATGTAAATGTCCATCACAAGGACAAATGGCTACAGAAAATATGGCATAAACAGATCAATAGCTATAAAGATACATATACACTATGGAATATTATTTGACCTCAAAAAAATAAACAAACCTGTCATTTTGTGACAACAGATGTACCTGGAGGATATTACATTAAGTGAAATAAAAAAGAAAAATACACCCTGATCTCAATTGTATGTGGAATATAAAAAAGTCAAAGTCATGGAAGCAGAGAATAGAATGGTTGTTTCTAGAAGGTAGGAGGTGGGGAAAATGGGAGTGATATTGTCAAAAGTAGAAAGTTTTTGTTAGAATATAAGTTCAGGAATTTATTGTATAGCTGTAGACTACAGTTGATAATGCGATGTATAGTTGAAAATTGCTATGTGGATCTTAAATATTCTATCAAAACAGTGAGCTAAATAATGTGTTAAATAGCTTCATTTAGTCACCTTATAATCTGTACACACATGAAAAGATTGTTTTACACCATAAAAATTTACAATTTTATATGTTAATTCAACTTTAATACAGCTGGAGAGGTACTTATTTTAAAAAGCTGGAAATTATTCCAAGAGTTTTCCATAATTAAAAATATAAAGAATAAATAGCATCATCCTAAAAAAATCTAAAAGAAACATAATATCAGACGATATATATAAAAGATATCATAGGTTGATCTATTGTCAAAACACAACTTTCTAATCAAAATACAATGGAGACCACATACATAATTTTCTAGTAGGCACATTTTAAAAAATTAAAAAGAAAAAGGTAAACTTACTTTCAGTAAAATATTTCAATTAAGCCAACGTGTTCAAAATAGTGAATTTCCATCATATAATCAATATAAAAGTTAAGGAAAAGAAATATACATCCTTCATTTCATATCAAGTCTTCAAATTCCCAATCTGGAATAGCAACAGCTGAATCATTCATTTGGCTAGTGGCTGATTTACTGGACAGCATCCATTTAATATGTTCCTATCCTGAAATTTGTTTGCTCTTTTCTAAACAAATCATTTAAATTAGGTGCCATTCTTTTTTTTTTTAATGTGAAGAAAGGAAGTTCCTTTTTAAAACAAAACAAAAACAAAATTTTCTCTGGGTTAAAGGCAAATGTTAGTGTAAGCACATTAGAAATACTTTGTGGAAAAATAGAAAATAAATAAACTGGCATACATAAAAAACAGTTCAAAGAATTCTTTTTCTGCATAAATGATTTTTAAAAGCAAAAGCATGGATCATGTTATTAGCATTGAGTTGCAAAAGAAGAAAAGCCTAAGGAAGTCAGGAAGCATATCAGTTTAGCAGACCAGTCACAGGAAAAGCCTTTCACATCATGCAGCTTATTTCAAAACTGAGAACTGACAATCTGAAAAGTTGAAAACAGCAGGGCACATAATAATTGGGTACTTCATTACATGCTAATGACTCGGTATATCTGTAAATTTATGTAAGGTAGGCAGAGATATGATCAATCATTAGAGTTTTATTTTTAGCATGCTATTTTTTTCACTGAAATTTCTATTTAATGCTAACAGCACTCTGTTTCTATAGTATGCATATCTTATCACTCTATGATCAATAGATTTCTGGAAGTTTGTGTTTACATGTCTTCATTTTATTTGCTCAATATTTTAGTCATAATATTTAAGGATCAAAATTAAATACAAAAGGAAAAAAGAAGAAGGGAGTTTTTTTAAGTATAAATTTTTGGAGGGCCATAAAAACATTTTGATTATTTTGTTGTTAGCTTTAATTTTCCCAAAACAGTATGCCATATGGTACCTGATGAGTAATTCTAGAGTAAAACATCCTTAATCAGATCTTCAGAAGCAAAGAAATGAAGCATTTGATCATGAATGATCTCTTTTACAGATAAAATCCCTTTACTTTCAGGATCATATATGTAGAGGAGAAGACAGCATTTTAAAAGCAATTATAGTATCCCAATTCTTAGTCAGATTTAGGTGAAAGAGATAGGAAGAGGAACGATGAGGTTTGTTACATGAAAGAAATCCATTCTGAATGTTATATTCTTGAATGAAATCAAATCAGAGGTTCCCTGAAGGCAAAAAGAAAATTGAAAGATGGAGGTTTCCCTTCTCATTCTTTGGCCAATACCATTTTTGCCTGTGATGGTAATTTAACCCATTTTGTCCTTATCGAGGCTGAGAATTGACACATATATTCCAAGTGTCTGACAAATAAGCTTTGACAATCTTAAGAAAGACTTGATATGTATATATGTATCTATAATAAATCATGTATACATGTAAAAATATATATATATATATGAATTTATGATATGGAAACACAGATGGCCAAAATCTACCAAATATGGCATTCTCAAAATTATGAAATTATATTTTAAACCCAACAACTTCAACTAGGAAATTTTTGTGTAAACAGCTTTTAAAAAAATTTTCAACATATGCAGTTAGTTGGATTCCATTGAGTAGCTAACATGAGTTTCAGGAAGGGGTGGGTAAGCACGCCTGCTGGCAGCATTGCTACACACAGCCCCACCATCAAACATGCCTTTGTTCTTTAAGAATATGTTTTTTTTTATGATCACTTGTAATGTATTGTGTCCTGTTCAGGCTTTTGCTGAAAAATTAACCATTGCACCTGTGCAGAAAGATTTCTACCTATGTGCCTCAAAGTCTAGATATCTGCAAGAACATTGTTATGTATTCAAGCATCCAGATACCTTGTGTTTTGAGTCACTTCTATGTCATAGGTCAAGAAATGAGTTGAGTTTCAGAAAAGTTCAGCGATTTATGCCATTAACTGAGAGGAAACGTAACTATGAAGAGTAAAGGACCTTGCATTTCTCAATCTGCAGTCACTGTTCTAAAGAAAGAGTGTGGCCTTTGGAACTGTGAAATAACTAAATAACTTTGTCCTTCATAAAGAGCTGCATTATGTCCATGTATTGCAAAATAATATGCCCTGTGCACTGGAGTGCAAACAAGAATTTCTCAAGCTCTTTGGAAAGCATATGTACAGTTTAATTGATCTGGCAGAAATATATGACATGATATTGAATAAGGCCCTAAGCAAAGTACATGTGAAGCTATTGAAAGTGACTATTTTTTCCTTTTCCTCTGTACAATGTTTCTCTTCTGCCTTGGATTCTCAAGAGAGTAAACTATTTTCACTGGCAATATAAACATGAGCTAAACATCTACCAGATGACAAAAACCTGACTGTGATCTTAATTTATCCTTTACTAACTATGAAAATTTTAGAAAAGCATCTACATTTTCTGTACCTCCTTTCCTTGTGTATTAAATGTGGACAATATATGGATCCCAATAAAATCTCAGAAATGTTTGTGAGAAAAAATAAGGTGACATTTATGAAAGTTTGCATGTGATATTATCACAAATCTTTCACAACCATTCTCCATGGAGCTGACAAATACTTTACAATGATATATATAGAAACAGAAAAAATTTTTGCCACATACTCAAGCTTCCTTTTGACTTATTTTTTGAAATATTTGAAAAGATTCCTTTTTTGTACCAAGACATAGCTGCATTATAGACAGTAGTATCTACTCTGATAATAATCATCACACATGTCAGCTATGTGATCACAGGGTAGAGACACAGGCTTCTTCTCTATTGCCTGGAGAGGAGCTGGTAGACTGATGCTGAGGAACTGGAGGAAGGCAGGAGCAGATGAGTCTTCCTTTGTGCCCCACAGTGGGACACACTTATCTTCCTCCAAACAAAAGGGATCATTGAGATAATTAAACTTGCAAGAGTAGCTTCATAATCCTTTATTTTTTAGAAAATAGCTGCAAAAAAATGTAGAAAATTTGTATTTTATGCATTTTGAAAAAGGCAAATTTGACAAATATTATACCTGGTATACACTAGGAGTATTTTAAAAATATTTTAAATATTCAAAATAAAATCATAAAGTAGAGGACATACCACAAACTATGTCCTTACTGGGTGATATATACTGTGAATAGGCCTGTACATGTGGTTGCCAATTTTAGTTTCAGACATAAATAAACTAGGCCCAGGAAATTTTGAAACTTTCCCATGACCTCATTGTGTGTTTATGACTTGGAGATTCCACTTACGTTTGTCTGAGGAAATAAATACAAACTTAATTAAAAAAGGCAAATGGCTAGATGTAAAATAAACCTAAAATAAAATGCAATCCAATCAATAGTGAGAAACAGACCATGTAATATTAAATAGCTTAATAGTGCTTTACTGAACATGTTATTTTGAATGTACTGTTTCTTACTCTTCACTTTTATTAGATATTAAATTATTATTATCAGATAAGTTGTGTTTTATTAACAAAAATATAGCAACTGAACAAAAATTTCTTCTCTACATGATTTATTGAGTCAACTCTCAGGAGATTAGTTGCAGGACTCCCTGTGGATACCAAAATCTCCAGATATATATATATATCTGTAAACTTTAAAATATCTCCAGATTACATATAATACCTAATTCAATGCAAATAACTGTAATGCTGCATTGTTTACGGTATAGTGACAAGAAAAATGTTTCTACATGTTCAGACAGACATAATTTGTTTTTCAAATATTTTCGATGTATGGTTGGTTGAATACCTGGGTGTGGAACCCATGGATATAAATATGAAGGGTGCACTGTAACCTCATTCACTTTTGTTTGGAGAAAGCATTTTTAAGTGTTAAACAAAGTATAGTTTTTCATAATTATATTATGAAATTGCTTGATCATTTTATATTAGATATCTGATAGTACTTTAAAAAGGAATAATAATTAATATATACCTGTTAAATATGTCAATGAACATATTCATATTGTAACTTGAATTTATAAAATATTCATCATCATCTCCAAATAAATGACCCATGATTGTAAGGGCAATATTGCACATGTAAGATGAAAAACACTAAGCAACTCAGTCTTTCATTTTAACAGTTATGGTAGGGCTATGTGGAAAAAGAAAAATAAGCTCTCTGGACACAATTTTATTCTCCAAAGACAATGTATGTGAAATAAGAAAAACAAAAAGCACTATCTTTTAAGAATTTCTAACTATAAACACCTTAATAACCCTTCCCAATATCAGTTTCTGGAAAAATGAAATGCTTTGTAATACAGAAATATTACAAACAAACTTTAACTAGTAAGCACTAAACACGCCAATCATTTTTAATCCCTTTTGACCTTGACCAGATGCCATGAATAAACTCCAGGTAAAGAACTCTGATTCTGAAGTGTCCTCTGGTGTACAAAAATAGAGGCAATATTAGCAGGCTTATATATGTTTTCTTAATGTGTTTAGAATGCAATGTTTTCATTAAAACATAAAGAATATCTTATAAAATTGTTGGTAAATTTAAAATCTATTTTTATTGAACTTTTCTTACTTGTTTCTTTTTCTTTTTCTTTTCTTTTTTGTAGTGTGATGGTTAATAACTCAGTGGCAAGAATCAAATTTCTTAAGTTAAAACCTGGCCACATCACTTGGATAAACATTCCATTTGAATTCTTAGTACCTCAATTTTCTGTTATTTGGGAAGCATAATAATAGAATGTGTTCCAGATGATTTATGTAATGATAAAATGAAGTAATACATGATGAACATCACAAAAGTACTTGACACACAGTAACACCTCAATATCTTTCTGAAGGCAAGAGAATCGATTTTTTCTTCTAAATAATGTCAGGGGTCATATTTTGTTTCTTTGTACACTAATTAAACAATATATTCTGCCTTCATTGGTAAGCATTGCAACTATTATTGTGGTAATTACAGTTAATCCTAACGTTTTATATGAAACTACATTATTATCTAATGAGGTATGTGGAAAAGTTCTGCTGGTATGTAAAAAGCTCTCAAGAATTTAATAAATTTTAATTCAATATTTGAGTTACATTTTGACAGAATTAGCCTATTATATTCTAATACAACATTTTGTCCTAAGAAATAATTTTACTTTTGGTAAGATTAAATTCCACCATAGCTTAAAATTCCTGATTTAAAGTATATTTTAAAGTTCATTACAAGTCACACTTGGCTAAGTAATGATAGTTTTTCCATAAAATAATCTTTCTACTTTTTCCATAATGCATACTAATATGCTTTTTTAAAAGACATTCATTTACAAAATTAGGACCCAGAACAAAACAACAGCAAGCATAACAACAGCAAATACACAGTTGCCATGAGAATAACTCCTATATACTGGAAAATATTTTTTTCCATAAGTTCTTATCTTGTCCTAATACAGAGGCAAGATGGATTAGGAAGTCTTTCTACAGATGCTCTATTACTTGAGGTTACCTGTCTCCTCAAAAATCATAAGTTAAAAATACTTTACGTAAATAAAAAGAAGTAAATCTAAATGGCATTCAATAATCTAGCCTACAATACATTGTAACTCATCAAAATATTTTACTGCAGAGTAATGGCTATTTATTATTTTGATTGTGTGGTTGGTCTGGTGCTACCCTCAGCTGCTGCTCACTGTTATCCCTCAGCACCTCCAAAGAATATGTGATAGACATCATTATCCAAAGTACATGTATGAAGACATGAATTGGTGTGAACATACTTTATATACAAACAGAGATATGAAAAATTGTGCTCTGTATGTGTAATAAGAATTGTAATGCATTCCACTGTCATGTTTTTGCAAAATAAAATCAATTAAATATTTTTAAAAAGAATATTGTGTACCACAGATCACTAGTCAAAGAAAAGATCAAAATTTAAAATTTGAAGTATGAACTGTATGGAATATTTAGTACTTTTACCGTATCACAAAGTCACTTTCAGCCAGATAATCATGCTTCCCTAAAAATACTTTTTAAAGTTACCTAATGATTAGCTTTATAATAAAAAGCACTTTGACTAATCAATCAATGTTTTTATCCCTTCTTTTCAAGTAAAGAACTATCACCCTCTGCTTAACAAAAGATTAGAGATATCACTTATTATTAGTTTCCAATACATAGTTTGTAATATGAATACAAATGACAATTAAAGACATATAATGCACACAGTTATA
This sequence comes from Ictidomys tridecemlineatus, assembly GCF_052094955.1. Taxonomy (NCBI): domain Eukaryota; kingdom Metazoa; phylum Chordata; class Mammalia; order Rodentia; family Sciuridae; genus Ictidomys; species Ictidomys tridecemlineatus. Next base: position 223,692 of record NW_027522457.1, on the reverse strand, counting down.
ACATTGTTATATTTAGTACTAAATAAGAGAAATAGTAAAACAACAATAAGAATTAAAGAAAGTGGGAATAGAAAGTAAACAGATACAAGTTAAAATGCCCTTTCAACATCCCACAAGTGAAGCTTTACTGGATGTGTTCTGTTTGCATAGTCTCTTTTATCTCTGCAATCCTGAAGAAAACTGTATGTTCATTTAAAAATTTTTCACTTAATGTGTTATATTGCCACTTAAAATGATCCCCTTACAGTTAAAAGCACCCTAATTTCAGATACTTATTTTCATATCTTCCATGACATATAGATCTCAATTATTTAAAGAAGAAAATCTAAAATAGCAGGTTATATCATTCCAAGGCTTGCTATATTTCTACTCATTCAAATTATTTTATAACTCTTATGATATTAAAAAAACTGCTTAAGCCTGGTCAGTAAATTAGAACTATCATAAAATATTTTACCATCATCTCTCTCAATACAGGAGCTCTTTACCACCTAAGTTCTCTATTAATTATCTCAAATATTGGCTATGCCAATTTCCTCTCATTTATTTGTTCATTGTTTCCCCATCTTGTGCTCTGCTTTTGTGGTGCTCACTGGAGTGCAGAACCTTGCAAATTGGTATAGCATCAGATTGCTTACTGAGCTATGCCAAATTGCATTTTGATCCCAGTGGATGGATTTATTCAAACTTTTTTGTAAGTTTTTTTTTTTACATTTAGAGAAGGCTTGCTCAGAGAGGGAATTGTAGAAATGGAGAAAACTCATTGATGTTCATTCCATATTATTCATAACACAGAGGTAAAAATATTTCAAACCTGAATATGTGACCTTGTTTATCTTAGGTTAGTGACAGAGCTGAGAACAGAATTTAGCTTTCCTAGTTCCCTCTCCAATTTTCTGTGACAGTTTTTTCTTTTCCCAATGGACACAGTGTAGGAGATAGCCAGCTGATTTAAACAAAATTATTGTTAAATGAGTTGTCTTCTATAAAATTCATTTTAGGCCCCATAGGTTGCTACTCTAATAGTTGTCAAATCAAACTATTGAAAACTACTTAAATAATAAACCAACAAAACACATTGAACAACACTTATTGAAAATTATTCTAGCTACTTGTTATATGTTGTTACATTAAGAGAAATGATTAATTTTTAAAAATCCTGTCATTTTGAAGTTTATATTCCAATCAGGGTAAAAAGAAAATATACAATCAACATTGAGAGAAAAAAGAACAATGAAATAATTTGATAAAGGTATTCAAGTTTAGATACATGCTATTCCCTATAAACTCCTGTGAAAATGCAGAAATATTCAGAAGTAAGATGACTAGATTCTGACAGCTGTGACCTAATCAGTCTTACTTTGAATGGTGAACCGGATAGTAATAGTAGGTATGTTCTGTCAGACTGGAAGAGGAGGGCCTCTGGGAGTATGTCTTGGAAAGGTTCATCTTCTCTGTGGGCCCCTTCCACCTCATTCTCTCTCCTTCCTAACTGCCATGAGAAAATCAGTGCTCATCTGCTATGCCCTTCTGCCATGACACTTGCCTCATCTCAGGCCCAGAGCAATGGAATCAACAGCCCATGAACTGAACCTCCAAAACTGGGTGCCAAAATAAAAATGTCATTCTCTAGGTGGTTCTTGTCAAGTCTTTTGATCACAACAATGAAAAGCTGGATAATGCAGCTTTGGTACTGAGAAGTGGGATTGTCACTGTGATTAATCTAACTATAACTTCAGACACTTTCAAAAGTGGTTTGTGGGAGCACTTTGCAAAAGTTTGGAGATGCAGACTGGAGAAACATGAGAATATATTGTAAGTGGAGATAAATAGGTAATTCTGTGGGAACTCAGAAGAGCAGGATACTGATAGGATTACAGACATCGAAGACTGTGCTCATGAGATTATATCAGAAAATGAGAATTCTTTTGGGAATTGGACTAAAGGGCATTTGTGTTATATATTCTGGAAAAAATGTGTATATATATTTACCCACCTCTTGAGACTTTACAGGAAAACAGGTGATGGAATAATTAATCTGGAAGAGGAAATTTCAAGATAACAGCATTCAGGCTGTAGCATGGATATTGCTATTAGGGTTTTAGCCATATTTACTGTGATAATTGGGAGCATAAAACAAAGCTGAAGGATTTTAAAAATTTGCAGTTTGGCTAGAAAAGTGCATATAAAAGTATAGCCAAGGAAGGTGTGGTTGTTGAAAAGATTACATCTGCTAAAGAATTCATCTCAGGTTCAAAGATGTAACAGTAACTGTTCCTTTTAGAAGAAACCACAGGGGAATCCTTTTTATACAGCATGATCTAGAAGTTGTTTGCCCAGAATTTGGTTCACCATATGCAGTCACCCAGGCAGATCAGAGGTCACTGCAGCTCTGGTACCAGGGTAACTAGTTACTGCTTAAGCTGGCAGAAGACCCTGACATTGTGCACAAGGTGCTTGTTCTTTAGTAATGCAAGATGCTGGTAATAGAGGGTCATGGAGGCTTCCACCAAGATTTAAAGGAAGGCCTGGAGGGCTAGGTGAAGAGTAGCAAGGTCAGAATCCCTGTGGGCTTTCCCTGAATTGGTGATGTGTGAAGATGTGAAGGTGGAATCAAACCTAAAGTGTAGACTCCAGGAATTAAGAAATGCCACTAATGTGTACCATCTGCCCAGGTAATCTGCTGGCTGTGGCGAGAGGTATGCTAATAAGAAAGAGGCCATGAATAATCTCTCCAGTAGATCCAAAGAATGGGACTGCCAATCCCTTTGAAGAGAACTTCTCATTACCATGTGCCCAGATGCTGGGAGTGGAGGTACAGGAAATTTTTGCCTGGTTAGATTTATATCTTTCTTTGGTCCTATCCCTTCTTTCTTTGTTTCTATCTCTCCATTTTGAAAAGGAAAATTTTATCCTGTGCTACTACATATTGAATATATGTAGCCTGCTATTGATTTTAGTAAGGAGTCACAGTAAAGAGTTTGCTTTAATTCTCAAAGGAGATGGTGGACTTGGATTTGGGGGCAATACTGTTTTAAGACTATGGGTACTCTTGGAGTAGTCTGAATGCATTTCTCATTATGAGAAGGCAATGAGGTTTTGGGGACCAGGGATAGAATATTATAAATTGCATATGAGGTGTTCCCCCAAAGCTCCCGAGTTAAAGCTGGAGGTGAAATGATTAGAGGTATAACCTAAGAAGGTTATAATCTAATAATGTTATAAGAGATATAACCTAGAAGTCCATCCTACTTTGATGAACCAACTGGATGGTAGCTGTAGTCATGTGGGGCTGGGTTGGAGGCATATGCATTTATCTCGCAAAAACTAATGCCTCCAAAATCCTGATGGAATCCAAACCTGGAAGCCCCCAAAAGAAAAGAATTTCTCCACATCATAGAGTTTAGCAAGAAATAATATAATTCTCTCTAGTATTAGTTGTTATTTTTTTAAAATTTCACTGGTATTCTTTTGTGTTGATTTGATACATTCCCACTATTATTTGATAATGTATACTTTCATCCAATTTTATGTATTTTTTTATTTTGAATGGGTTAACAGAATTTGTATTTTCTAACCTTTTTATTCATGCCCCTTTTTATACTTTCTACACTTTTGTCTTTTTTCCCCTCTTTTCTTGTATTCCCTACCTGTGTCTTTTCCCCTTCTTTGATTTATTGGTTTATTGGTTGGTTATTTTTTAGTTGTTTCTTTCTATGTCCTATTAACTTTCAATATAAATTGACACTCTTTAATATCTTGTTTTTCAGACTATTTCAGAATATTGCTATCCTTTTCCACTTTTAGACTAGTGGATTCATGAACAATATTTTATATAAAATTTTATGGCTTGTATAGCTGTATAGTTTTATAATTTTTTCTGACGTGGTAAATTACTATCTCCTATCTAAGCAGGGTTACAGACAGATCATAGCACTGTTATTATGTTGAGCAGGTGTTATGAGGCTGAGATGCACTCCTAGCTCATGACACATAATAAAGAGAAAGTAGTTCACCAAAAAGGCATTCACTTAACTGTGGTAGAGATATCCTTCACAATAGAAGGGCAAATTTCAACACAGAAACACAATAGGAAAAGAGCAACACAATAAAATGCCTCCAAAGGTTTAAAACTCTCACAACAAATAAATTGAGTGAAGTGGAGGAAACACTGGATAAGAATTCAAAAAATCAATTGTTAAAGAAATTTTAATTTTTAAACAGAACACTTTTGTCGTATTTGGATACAGGTACTAGAGGGCATTATTTTAGTAGTAAATTCAGTTATTCAAAAAATTTTAAAACTAAAGTTTGTGATATATTGGACAAGTGAAACTTTTTCAAGTATGAATTTTATGAAATTTAAATATGTATCAAGTATCTCTTGTACAATTTAGCGTCTACATTGAGAGGGGCTGTCAAGATATTAAGGTAACACTATTTATACAAATAGGATTTGTATGAATGTTCTATGATGATTCATTAAGCAACATGTAAATTTGATTCTAAATAATGACATTCAGAAAAGAAATACATTTCTGAGTTTGTAAGACAATCACACTTAGAAGATTTTAAGTGCTAAAGATATCTCTCTAAAGTAAATCTATCAATAATTCAAACGTCCTTATTGTACAATTTTCAAATTTTTTATTTCAATCCAAAATTGTACATAGGTCTGGAGAGTAAAGGGAGTAGATAGTTAACAGATTAAAAAGGACACTATTTCTTTTAAAGATATTTCTGCTTTATGTGTAAAGGTACCATTAGCGTTAATGGGAGTTAAACACATAAATGCACAGTGCATCAATAGAAGAGTGGAAACTATAATCTATTAAATGAATGAATTAAATCATTATGAGTAATTCTTTGGCACATGACCTCCTCTAAGTTTTATCAAGTACATAGTCTGACATTTTGAAATGGTACTTAAAAAGATTTTACACCCTAATTGAACAGCCATTCACTGAGCTTATTTTTCACTTAGATATCTCCTAATAACTGTGAAGTAGGGCTTTTAAAATAGGAGATGGGATGGTAAAAGCAGTAATTTTGCATAAGGGAATATTTAATAAGTGAAAGCTATTAGCTCACTAAAGGACAAAAAATAGATTAATCTTTCAAAGATACGTCATTTTGGAGTTATAAATTGTTCATTGCTTTAGGGAAAATCTTATAGTTGTATAAAGGTAGATTTACATTTACACCATTTTCTTCATAATTTTTAAGAACATATATTTTCCATAATCATTAATTTGACTATTCAAAAATCATCACCAAATATTAAAAGATTATCAAATTTGGGTGAAGTTTACTTCTTATAAATTCTGATATATTTTCCTTTGAAGATGATGCTAAGAATTTAACTTTATTACTATCATATCACTTTATTTTATTTATATGCATGCTATTATATAAAAGAAAATATAATTCCATGTCCTTTGATATAATGATTTAAAAAAACCAAAAACAAATAGTAATCTTACTGACAGATCAATGGTTTCTAATTAAAAATGTCGTAGCCCACAAAAATTATTAGATATTAACAGCTTTCACAACAATCATACACAAGTTCAATTCTATTGCTTTTATTTTCAGTTAAATTATGATACTCTAAGTGCAATTCACACTGAGCTTTAAAATTTCTGTTATTTGTTTTGGCAAAATTAATCACGCTTCCTTCTTATAATACATAACACCATTATTCAAAGATCTCAAAATCTCATGAGTCCATGATTTTAGATTTACCACAAAAAATAAACTCAGAACTATCTATATGGTAATTCATGGAAAATATTCTGATGGATCCTTGAGGTCATAGTTATTAAGACAAAAGAATGGAGCACAGATTTTACAATATTGAAGAATAAAGATTGGGGGCACTACTGGTAGGTAATTTATTATTAGAGTTTTCTATCCTTTTATCATATATAAAATTAATTTTAAAAGAAATTTTTTGACCCAAAATCACATGCCTATAACTACATTTTATAAGAACTTGTCCTGATACAAATATCTTTTCTGAATTTTTCACTTTCCAATTTTATTTCTCTTATTTCTTACCTCCATCCCTTACTTTCCTCCTTCTTTTCTCATTCTGATATAATATTTTATTTTTTTAAAATTATAATAATACATAATGAATAACTTTCATCACCAAAAGCTTTTAAAAAGTATTTTGTAAGTGTTAATTATATAAGATTTCTTTTAGGGAGTTTATGCTACTGACTCTATAATACATTTTAAGTGCCTTAAATATATTTTTAAGTAAAAACTTTATGAGGATGATACTAATATTTTCTCTATTTTACACTCATTACTGAGACACAGAGATCTTAAGTAACTTGTTTAGCCGAAGGGTGAAGATTAGACCCCAATATACTATGGCTCTAATCCAAGTAATCATCATGCTATGATGCTATCACAAATTGTAGCAGGCATCCAAAAACAAAAAAGTTTTTCTCCTGAAAACTGAAAATGAAAAAACTATGAAAGTGTTAATTAGTAAGTAAGATTTTTATATTAAGTCAGGTGCATGCTCATTCCATCTAGGAATCTGAGAACAATCTAATACAATCTGTTTTTAAAACCATATCTCATGCTGTGATTTATAAACCTATTTAAAACTTTATGAATTAAATTATATTTTCTTTATAAACCACACCTTGGGACTATTTATCTTGGGCATTTAGTATCAATTAGAGGGAACAGTATACTTCCTGTATTTTCCCCTTAACTTTGCTTCATTTTATAGGTCAAAATAGAGTGAGAAAAAAATAAAGATTTTTTTTTTTTTGGTGGCATAGAAGTAATGTTTATTTGAAAACTGACTCTATTAAAATAGTAAAGTAAACTTTGCTTCTTTTAGAGAGAGAGAGAGAGAGAGAGAGAGAGAGAGAGAGAATTTGTTTTCAATATTTATTTTTTAATTCTCGGCAGACACAACATCTTTGTTTGTATGTGGTGCTGAGGATTGAACCTGGGCCACATGCATGCCAGGCGAGTACGCTACCGCTTGAGCCACATCCCCAGCCCTTTGCTTTTTCTTATGGTAAGGTGTTTAGAAGATAAGAAATAAAACTAATTTTTGCATTCAATGATATTTTAAGGAAAGGTCCTAGACAACCTAGAGGAATTGAATTTAATATTTCCATGAGAACAATTTGATTTGAAGTATAGCCATGCTACACATTTTGGAAGTTGTGTTGAATGAATCCAAGAGAATTTCACACTGATTTTCTCTAGTTTGTTCACATTTCACATTCAAGCTTTTAGGCTTATGTTGAAAAATCAATGATTTTAGATCACATAATCACCACATTTCTAAATAAATGATATTGTTTAGTAGGGAGAGGAGGGAAAAGAGTACCAGGTGATGAAATAATATAGGATGCATAATTTAAAAGATAGTTAATATGTTACTATTTAATATTTTGTGAGCATTTATGTCTGTAAAATACTTTTAGAAAAAATGCTTATTGCAAAAATGGAAATACAATAATTTTGAGAAGTTTAAAGGAAAAACACTGGAATGTGAAGGTATGAGAATACTGTTATCAACAAGTATGAAACTGTTAAATTTGGGAGAAAATACAGATAAAAAAAAATTTCTGGGAAGAAATAGCAACCCGCAGCTGAGGTTACAGCAGCTGTCATCAGGTTCAGGAGAACCACATCAACTGATTCCTGGCTTTTAGAGAGGAGGATTTTGTGAGAAGTATCATTGATATCTATTTCCTTAGTATAGCTCCTATCTGTAGATAAAACATACAGAGTGAAAATTGTAAATAGCTATGACAATTAAATATTTTAATTCAGGATTTATTTTTTAGTTCTTTCATTAAAAAATTATTACCAAAGGAAACATTTTATGTTTAATAGAAAGCTTAAAACAGCAAAAAGAGAAAACACCTCATATTTAACTCATGCTTGCACAAAAATTTCATGTTGATTATTGTTATTTAATGTATTGTTTTTTATAATTACATGATGTATATTCTGCAAAAGTATGTGAGATTTTTAACAAAAAAATTACGTTTTTATCAGAAACAAATTTTTTGATGCACAAAAAAAATACATTGTCCTAAATTGTAGGTAAGTCACAAATAAATAATACAATGATTCCACATATGTAGTCAAGGGAATAAGGATTAAAACTAAAATACTGAACTCTAAATCTAGAGTAGCAAATCTCTTTTTCTTCCTCTTCCATTATTCTCCCCCCCCCCAGGGAATATTCAAGTTTTGCCCACAGTAATTTAGAAGCACTGGTCCTGAAATAGAGGGGAAAGACATCACCGACCATAATTGAACCATTCACTCAGCTTTCCTTTGAGAGCATGTTTGATTGACATAATATCAAAATAGAATACACATCTAGAAATAGACTTAAAACTGCTTTTGGAATTAGGACTAAATGGTTCATGAGATTGATGAGACAAAGTTACTATTACTCCAAATCACTGGCTTGAGTCCAGCTTACATGAAAGTGACTAATTCATTACCAGCAAACAATCTTCAGAAAATTATATGGTATTCTAAGTTAATATCTGTCTCCAAATGAAGAGATCTTTCAACAAATGCTGGTTACAAAAAAATAAGTCCAGCTAACCAAAGAAACTAAAAAAAAAAAAAAGACACCACTTACTTGAAGTATGTATCCTGTATCTTATAGGTGTTGGACAAACATTTTAAATACCTGTAATTATAAAATGAGATTATTGAACAAATGGTTCCTGAACCATTATATCAGGATGTGTGTACAAGAGATTATAAATATGATGAAGAGATCATTCAGTTCATTAGAAACTTTTGAGGAATATCATTTTTAATGTGTTTTTTGACTAAATGTTCCACTGGAATTATATTGTATTTCCTTAGATTTCTGAATTCTTACTTTTCTTTCCCTGTTAAAATTTAGCCTCCAGGTCTAACCCAACATATGGAACACTCCAAATGACATGGACAGTTTCTATACCTTATAAAGTTCCAGGATTGTGTTCTGGAGGATACCATTTTTGTGGTCCTCTCCTAGTTCCTCCAACTTCAGTAGTGTGCATTTCCTGAGCCTTGAGGGGAGACAGGATAAATAGATGAAAGTTGGGATTAGTGGACAGGTTAATAAATATTAACCTATTTTTAGTTTAGAGAGGTAGTCAGTGTATAAGTAGACTTATTTCAGTCAATGTATAAGTAGATATTTTACTAAGATTTCACTAGTTAAACTGAAATTAAAAACAATATTATAATTGAGTCAGGAACAGTGGCACGAGCCTGTAATCCCTTTTTGGGAAGCTGAGGCAGGAAGATAGGGAGTTCAAAGCCAGCCTCAGCAACAGTGGGGCACAAAGCAATTAAGTGAGAAACTGTTTCTAAATAAAATTCAAAATAGGAAAGGGATGTGGCTCAGTGGTTAAGTGCCCCAGGTTCAAACCACAACACACACACACACACACTCACACACACATACACTCAATATATATCCATAAAAATAATTCTTTAAAATCTAATTAAAAATTTATCTATAAAAGCAAATAAAATATCTTTTTTTCTTGAGCTTCAGTGATTTACTTTGAGAATAAACCAATCTGAATTAACTCTCCCACTTCCAATTCCACTCCTCAGAAAAAGAAGAAAAAGGAAAGAAAAATTAAAAATAAAAAAAAGAATATACATAATCCTCAAGAAAAAATTTAGTGGTAAACATGACTAAATAAATAGTCCCTGACGATGAAAATTACATTGCCTTATGCTCAGAGATGGCCCACGTGTACCTTATTTACTTCTAACTTTAATGAAAATTATAGTAACTAAAATTTTTTGAGAAAGAAATCATGTAAATAAGTACTTCAAAAATAAAAGGCAATGGAGAATAATGCAGTCTACAAGGCAGAAGATGGTTTGCCTAGATAAAAAATAATCTATTGATACAAACACCTAAAAGTGATAGAAAATTCAAAAGGAGATTGATTGACATATTTGCACAAGGAAAACAAAAGAAAGATTCTCTGGTGATTGGGTAGTAATGTTGCTTCTGTAGAGGTAACAATAGCTTCCTAAAATAAATTAAAATGACCCCTCCTGCTGCAAAATGTCACACTATTCCCATTTCTCTGAGAAAAATCATTCAGGGACTCCTTCTCTTTACATGTTCTTCATGAAAGCAGAGACTTATGAATGTATTCTAGAAACTTCCAAGAAGACATGAAATAAAAGTTTCTATCAAAGCTAGCATAATAAAACTGAAGTAGGATTCTAATAATTCACATTAAAAATCAAAGTCAATGCTTGGAAAGTGTGACTTTAGAACACATCTCTCTCAGAACATTAACAAATACATACACATTAACACATTAAATTAGATATACATTAATTCTAAATAGTTTCAGTTAACACCAATAAAACTTCCCACTTTCCTAAAAGCTGTGGCATTTTAAAAAATTATTTATTACAGTGGGCTGGGGTTGTGACTCAGTTGTAGAGTGCTTGCCTAGCATGCATGAGGCATGGGTTTGATCCCTGGCACCACATAAAAATAAAACAAAATAAAGGTATTGTGTTCATCTACAACTAAAAAAATTATTTTAAAAAAATTACTACAGTAAAATTCAGGTATACACTGCTCTTAGGAGAAAATTCAACCACATAAATGCCATCAGAGAAAAAATTTAAGAATATATGTAACCTCGCATTCTAATTAAAAGATGTAAACAGCATCTAAAAAAATGGTTCTTGAGCTTTCTTACATACTAATTATATCAAATGATAAATACTTCATCTTAAATATGCAAATAGTACTAATGAAAACTTATGAGAAAGAAATAATATTTTCCTATAGCACTGCAATATCTCAAGGAAATGAGAGAAAACATGACACAGAAAAGACAAGTATTTGATGTCATAGGATGAATGACATATTATGCAAAAATATATCACTAGGTCAAACTAATTAAGGAAATTTCCAGAGTATTTGCTTACTTACCTTAAAAACAGTATCAATAGCTTTAATAATCAATAACCAATATAGGCAATTCAGCTTAACTGGGTTGTGATAAAAACCTAGCTGTAACATTAAACTTTTTGAGAGGTTGGTTTTCTGAAGGCACTGCAACAACTTTATGATGAACTATTGCAGCAAAATTCTAGTGGTAGGATTGTGTAAATTATAGGCCTGTTACCTTGAAGATAAATAATAGAAAGTAGCTACTTTTATACTAGAGAACAATATTCTGCAATTTAATGTAGGGTGAATAAGTGACTTTAGGGATCCCATGAAGCTTCTTAGGAGACACTCTGTTCAATTAATAAAAAAGATGATATGAAAAAGTGAATTAAAACAAATCAACAAATACATCATATTTATATTCACCATTTTCCTTTTTAAACATTTAGTAGTAATGCTATTGTTGTTTACTCAGGGCCAATAATAAAACTGATGGGTGAAAACAATTTAGAAAAAATAAATGTAGTTATGACTGAGGTCTAACATAAGTTTAAGTGAGTATAATAAATAATCGTGTTGTTCTAGAACTTTTTCAATTATTTTCAATCTTTGAGTTTGGTATTCTAACTGAATACCCAGAGAAAATATCTGTGATCCACTTCTATGTTCTCTAATTTTATTAACTTGACTGTTTAATTAGAGTTACTAAATCTTATTTTAAACAAAGGCTAGAATTAAAATAATAGAAGAGAAATATTGCAATTAAAACATACCAATAATGCTACAGGAGCATAAAGGAATTTGAACTCCTGTGCCACTATTAAAGACATGACAAGAGGATTAAAGTTATCTGGACTTGGGACAGACAATGAGATTCAACCAGGGTAATATTGAGGTAGTAGAAGGGAGAGCAAACAACAGGGGAAGAAAAGAAAAATGAGGAGAATATTTTTGCTGAGAAGACAGACAATCAAAAGAACATTCATTCTACTGCCTGGTGGAGATATGTGGGTAGTACCTGTTGACATCATTAGTGTGTGTTTTGGTGCAGAGGACATGTAGGATTACTGTACACAGCAGATTAGGATGACAGGTAGTGTCATGTTATAAAGTCAAATATCATTCAACACTGATGGGATGTCCAAATATGATTGCCTATCAATTCATTTTCTGAAAATTTTAAAAGTACATAGTCCATGGTTCTATCCTCACTACCTGTGGTTCTGACGCACTATAATTTCTAATGGTTAGTCAGATTGGGAAGGAACTTCTGCAACTCATCAGCAATAGAAAGCCAAGATGTTTTTGACATGGTCTTTTCTTGATAACTGTACCATCTGTGTTTCAGGAGCTGTGACATTTCCAGTTTCGATAAGTATGATCAAGACCACATTTTCAGAGTTTACTACACAGACTACCAGATGCAAAGTACTCTGACAATTACCCTGTCTCTTAAGTTGTTCACCCCCCCTTCATTGTTGCATTTTCCCTGCTTAGTTGCTCAATTACTTATTGTCTAGTCCCACTCCCACCCTCATCCACGTATGCATACTTCCAAAGAATCTCAAAGAGAGTAAAATGTGGCTGACCTTTCAATGCTTATTTTCCTACCCCCAGAACACTGCATGGTACTGGAATGGGTACTGAAAAAGTGTTGTTATAGTTTACATAAAAGGATGATATGTAAATTATGGGGGGATGTTTATGTGTGTGTGTGTGTGTGTGTGTGTGTGTGTGTGTGTGTGTGTGTGTAAATCTAGGCCAAAGTTCTGGGTCCCATTCTATAGAACACACAACTAAAGTTGATTTCTCTGCAAAAAATTCCTCTATGAAGATGGCCAGAAGTTATTATACATATCTGCTCTATGAAGGGATGAACAGCTTCAAAATCAACTTTTAGGGTTGGGAATGTTGCTCATTGGTAAAGCATTTGCCTGGTATATGTGAGGCACTGGATTCAATTCTCAGCACTGAATATATATAAATTATTAAAAGGGTCTCTCAACAACTAATATTAGTGTGTGATTTTATATATACAAAATTAGTTTTTAAGTCAATCAGCATTTAGTAATTTTGGATTCTGCAGGGACTTGAAAAGAAACAGTCTTGTATAAGTCTTCAAAATCTTTGAAATAATCTTTGAGAGAGCAAAGAAAAAAATGTTAATTATGAGCTTAGTACAGTTTATAATCTCATTTATAAATCAAAGTTTATAGTATGAAAGTGCATTTAAGATATTCTATTTAATATATTTATTTTAAAATGAGAAATATAGGCACCAGAAAGAAAAATGATTACAAAAGAGAGAAACAATTAATAGGACTTAGACCTTGATTATCAAGATCTAATTAAAGTAATTTTAAGTTGAAAATAAAATATTAACTAACTAAATTTTAAAATGAAACAGAATAACTCATTGTAGGCTAGAATTATAGTATTTTCTGAAATTTTAACATGGAGTCAACTTGATTGTTTTCAATAGATCTTTATCAAATAAATTTAAAATATATAAATTAGTCACTAATCATACAAAGAAAATATCAGAGAAAGTTACTTGAAATTAGAACTTGCATTGTCCTATTTATTCTTATGATAAATAAAAGTTTACTAATTCATAAAGCAATGAAAAATTTAGCATTGTGTATAAAAAAGGAATTTGGTAACCTGTGTTGTGGGATGATATTTAATTTTAAAGCTTGTTTTCTGTAGTGATAAGGATAATTTCCAAATCTTCTTTGTAATGTGCTCCATATGTCTTGTGATAAAATACTGTGCACAGAAGAGAACACTGCTGAAAATGCATTTGGTTAGTAATGTGCAACATGGGAGGCACACTGGCAACAAGAAAATGTTCTGTACACAGCCTGTTAAACTTTTAAAAGACAATCTTTTTTTAAAAATACTTTTTTAGATATTGATGGACCTTTATTTTATTAATTTATTTATATGTTGTGCTGAGAATCAAACCCAGTGCCTCACACATGCTATGTAAGTGCTCTAACACTGAGCCATAACTGCAGCCCCAAAAGATCATCTTAATTAAATAAGCGGAACTTGTATTCCATCTTGCTAGGAAAGCAGCAATCTGTTATTCAATCATCCAGCAGAGAGAAATGATACAGCTGTTTCAATGTGGTCTAGTAAAAGCAACAAGTAATTGAATATATCACAGTCATTGTCTAAATATTCCATAAAATTATTATTTCTCCAAAGTTTTTGAAATGGAAAGAAAGGCATTCTCAAAAAAAAAACAGATATTTTTCTCTTTATTAAAAAAAGAGGGCATGATATTAAGAAAAAAGGGCATGATCACCAACTGAAATAAATAAGTCTCTTTAGCCCCTACAAATTATAGTTTAGGATAAAACATCTAAAAGCCTACTTTGTTATTTTGTATACATAAGTTTCTATTTTGTCTTCATTAAGCATAAGAAATCCTATCAAGGAAAAGCTTACATAACCTCAGAGGGGAAAATAGAACCCTGGAACATTATTGACCAAAATTGTAAACAAGAAAGTCTATGTAAAAGTCATGTAATTCACACATTTGAAAAAAGTTTTTTTTTTCCAATATTGATCATTAAAAACATTTTAGAAATATAATTCTTATTTGTATGAAATAAGTACTCTTTAGAACATGAGTGACAACAGCAATATTAGTCCTAGTGCATTTCACACTGGAAACAGAATACATAAAATTTCATACAAATTTGCTTTCTAGAGCAAGGTTAAAAAAGACAAGAAACTCTCTGAAAAATTCCTTGGGGAAAAGAAGCAACTGTACCAAAAACAATTGAACAGATTATGTCTACTATCCAAAGGAATCAGTTTTCCTTCAATATCTTCTCAGTTCTCTACACAGCATGAGATGTAGAAAAAGAGCAATATCTTGAAGAATGAAGCATGGAATCTACTGGGGAGGGGACCTAAAACATACTAAATATATTTGTGGCAGAATTAATTCCAACACCCAGGAGGAAGCTGATAATGTTAGAGTGAGCTGTCAAGTGAAACGGGAAATTTTTTTCCATGCATTTTCTAATGAGTTTTACTACACCCCCAGTATTTATTTTAAGACATTCTGCTTGTCAAGGTGGAACTCCTGTACTCATTTTCAGATTAGTGACTATTTTAAAAAAAAATCTTTACTCCATTATAAAATATTAATAAAATAGTCCACTTCAGTATAATTCCCTTTATCCTGAAGGCACCTCATTGATTTCTTTAAAAAGCCAACTAAAATAAAAGAGCCCACTGAAGGGTTCCACTGTTATTCATTCTTTGCTTTTGTCCTAACTTATGACTTACATGTATAAATTTATCTTGTTCTATGATCTAAATTCTTGGATGTTTCAAGTTATACAAGTTTGATGGTAAGTCTTATGGCATCTAATATGTGACTTTGACTATGACATTTAGTACATAATATTAGCTATTTCTAAAATCTGCTCTGTTTTCTATCACACTTAAGACTTTTTAAAAACCATTTTTTTCTTGCTTTAAATCATTGGAGATTAAATTCAGAAAGCATGTATCCCAATTTAGAGTAAATTAGTTTAAATCAAGGCAACTAAAATAATTTTTTAGATAAAAAGATTTAATATAATTAAATTTCCATCAAAAGCTTATTGAAGTTTGATAGGAATATTATATGTATTCTCCATTATCCAGAGTTAAATTAGCTTTACTTTGGAAGGTAAAAAACAAACATTTTAAAGTTTCTTTTCTTCAATTAACGTTGCAGATATATAAGAAATTTGGAAGGCCTTATTTAATAGTACAAGATTAAAGTAAACCATAGTATGTACTTCTAAATACATATGAAATTTAAATCAGACAATAAAAGAATACTAAATATTTTGTTAGTAGTAAGTTCTCAAATATTCTGTACAACTTTTTCTTACTTTTCAGAAAATTTAAAATGTTAAATATTTATACTGTTCAATTCCTAAGTGATGCCTCAATTTAAATGAATAGGCCATATCTCATAATCAATTTATAGCAACTAAAAATGAATATTAAACTTAAATACTACCTGTGCATTTCTCATGTTGTTCATCCGTTTGAGATTTAATTTTAAATAATTTCATAATCAAGTTATTTATAGAATTATATAACTCATTAGGAGATTTTAAATAATTAGATTTTTAATAAACCCAATTATTTAAAAGGCTGTGTCTTTAAAGTATTTCCAGTTTGTCTTAAATGGAATATTTCCACCTTAATTGAAAATTAGAATAAAATATGCAAAATGATTTTAGGAATCACATATGTGTATGCTTAGTTATTGGTGCTATTAATAATGGCAAAAAAAGAATGATGGAAAATGTTAGACTGTTTTTCATTTAGTTTTCTTTCTTTTTCAAGTCTATCATACTCTAGCAAAAAAAGCATTTATGAGTGAAATTTTTCCCCAAAAATGTGAAGTCAGGATGCTGCAGTCTGACTGGGCACAAATCACTAAGCCGCCACAAAGCACTTGTATATCAAACAGAAAGCTTTATTGCCCAAACTCCACCAGCACTCCAGGCACACTCCTCGCTTACTCTTCCAGCACTCCACAGGGCTCCCGCCCCAACTCTCTGGGAACCCCATGACAACTCAACTCCAAAGTAGTGGGTGCTCGAGGCAGCAAGAGCTGCCCTATTGCCGGAAAGGTCTAATATACAACTGAATACACAGCTTAACTAACCATCATCATCTCAATGGCTTGCTGATGGCACCTTTCAACCATTCCCTCTGGCAAAATGCCAGGTGTCATTCTGACTAGGCTGTGGCCCTCAACATCAGGATATTAAATGATGATCTTAATTGTCCAAGATTTATTTTGGTTTAAAAAATTAGAAATTATTTACCATTGCAATAGACTAGAAATATGGAAACAAGTTTTGCAATGGGAACAGCTATCCAGATACATAGTGTGTGTGTTTGTGTGTGTGTGTGTGTGTGTGTGTGTGTGTGTGTGTGTGTGAGAGAGAGAGAGAGAGAGAGAGAGAGAGAGAGAGAGAGAGAGAGAGAGAGATCCACCTGTCTGATATCCTGTTTCTTTTTTTTAACCTTTAAATTGTGTTCTAAAAACTCCAAATGTCCTACAAGAAGATTTTTATTTCTGTCATTTGTACTGTATGATTCTGAAGGGACAAAAGTTTACACTTAAGCAAATCAACAAAGAAGCAATATAAATACAACAAAAAGTCTTATTACATTTCAATACCACATGCAAATAAACTGCAGTTTTTCAGTTTTACATTAGGCTGTATTACTCACAACTTCATCAATCCACCAAAATATGGAAGGTAATACTTACATTTAAATTGGATAAATAAAGTAGTGAATAAAAGCCTTCATAGTTACATTCAGATAGACCATGACTGTCAACTGTGACTTATTCAGAAGCTATATATTACCTCTATTCAAATGCATCCTCAGAAAGATCCAAAAGAAACTGGCCAGTTAGGAATGCTCTAAAGGTGGTACGATATCTTTCCTGCTTGGCCTTCAATGTCAAAGTTATCATTTTTGACCAAATGTTGTACTGATCAAATATTCACTATGTATTGAATGCCTAGCTCCTATTTAAATTAAGTAAATATTGGTGACACATCTGATATAATGAGTTAATATTGATACTAGTTTTCTCTCTTTGGTTGAAATACATACAGGATTGTGATATGCACACATACATATATAGACACAAACAGGTCATTTGTTTGCATACCTAACATACATAGATTGTGCTGTAATCACTCCTTATAAATAAACCTTGGGATGGTCCAAGACTAACAAGGAACATTGCAATTTTTATTGTCAGGGTTTTTTTTTTAATTGGGAGAAATATTTTAATAGCAACTATGCTGGAAAAGAATATTTTAATACAGAAACATCATCACATATTTCACCTAAATCAAAGGGAAAATATGATTTAATTTTAAAATTTGCATTTTAAAGCAATATTTTTGGAACAATTATCCATCACTTTTTTGGCAGTTAGTCTATGTTGTTATTACAGATAAATAATAGTTTTCCAGTACTATTCTTGGTTTAATAACTGTTTTTTTGTGCATTTCTCATTAGATGTGTTTGGGGTTTTAAAATTTTTTTTAGTTGTAGTTGAACACAATACCTTTATTTATTTATTTTTATGTGGTGCTGAGGATTGGACGCAGTGCCTCACACATGCTAGGTGAGAACTCTACTGCTGAGCCACAACCCCAGCCGCTAGAAGTGTTTTAATATTGTTATTTTAGGCGAGATAATTTTTCTATTATTTTTAGCTGGCTATTGTTGGTATGAAGTAAGAATATTTATGAGTATATTGAGCTTGAATCTATGTACTTTGATAAATTCTTCTATTAATTTTGATCCTTTGTTCATTGACTTTCTTGGAATTTTGAGGTCATCATATCACTTGCAAATAATTAATATTTTTCCTCTCTTTCCCAATAGTTAACTCTCATGTTTTCTGCTGTATTATACATTAGCTAAAGTCACTCCAAATAGTTGAATTATAGCTTGCATGCATGTTTTATTGTTTGGGATATAATAGAATTTCCATTGCGTCTCACATGTATTTAACTTTTTTATATTATCATAAACAGGGTTTATCATGATAAATATTTTTCTACATAAGAGATATTGTAGTAAATATTTACCAAATATGTACAATAGTCTTTTGATTAGCCTATAATTTTTTAAATTTATTTTTTAGATGTTGATGAAACTTTATTTATTTATTTATATGTGGTACAATGCCCTACTACTGAGCCACAAATCCAGTCCCTGATTAGCCTATAATTTTAAAATTAATACTTGTAAAAATATTTTAATATCATAAAACAAAATTTCCAATAGGAAGTAACAATGAGCGTTTTTTACTATCATGAAAATTGAAAAAAATGAGACTTATGTCTGTGGCTTGAAGTTTCAGGAAAATAGGAACTACAGAAATGATAATTTTTAATTAATGATTTGAATAAAACATGAGTTTTAAAATAAATGTTTATAAATACACACTTGCATTTATTAAAATAACTTCAAAGTAAATGTGTGCTTGATTTTTATGAGTAGGACATATTTCAGGATGTTTTAAGCAGGAACAAAACCAATATTTATTTTTGGCACCAAAATGAATTGGGATCTTTGGGATTATGACACAAGAGATTCAAAAGACTGAAGTACAGAATTATTAAAATTGAAGTAGTACATGAGATATGAAGGCAAAGAACTGACTTTATCCCTGGTTATGTTTTTAACTATCTATATGTTTGTGGATTCATAATTTATTTTTCATGAACTATAATCAGTCTATATGAAATAAGAGGTAAATGACATGTTTCTAGTTTTTCATCAAGAATGTTTCTGTTTTATTTACTTTGTCCATACCCCCATGGCTATTGTCAATATTCTATCATTGAATTAAAGTATTAATAGGGGAAAAACAATAATTGTTCTCTGATATCCTTGACTAATTTGTTTTCTGGAGTGTCTACATAAGCCTTTATAGAAATGAACAGTTGGTTTATTTATATCAAATTGTGATGATTAACTGGACTATTGATTATGTAAAATATATTGGTTAAAATATAAGCAAAAATAATGGAATAAATTTCTAATACAGATCTACACATAATCAGATCAAAATGATGCTCGCTCTTAAAAATAATTTTTCAAAACATTACAAATCTCTTGACATATCATATTTCATACATTAGATTCAAGTGGGTTATGAACTCCCATTTTTACCCCAAATACAGATTGCAGAATTACATTGGTTATGCATCCACATTTTTACATAATGCCATATTAGTAACTGTTGTATAATTTTAACAAAAGAAGTCAATAAATTTATATACGTCAAGAATATCTCTAATCTGGTTGAGTATTTGAAGTTATAAGTAGATTCACACAGAAATTTCTATACACAAATTTACATACTAAAATTTCTATACATACATATATCTACATGGATACACAATATTCATGCCTGATCCTTTACTTAAAAATATCTTAGACTAGGAAGATTATCTTTCAAGTTACTAGTTTTTTTTGTTATCTTTATTCATAATAAATTTTAGTTTGGTTACTTAAGCTAATTTTTCCCTTAATAAAATTTACATCCAAGTACACACATGGACACTGGTACACTAACATATACAGGAAACAGAGAAAAAAATAATAGGATAATCCCAAGGAATCTCTAATAAATTTTTGCTATACCAATTTCAGACCCACCAATACACCTAAATTTTGAGAAATATTTTGGTAATTTTTCTAATATCTACTTTTCTGGTTGTAATTGTGCAGTTTTCTAAGGAATTGCCATACTGCTTTCCATATTGGCTGCACCAATTTGCAGTCTCACCAGCAATGTATGAATGTGCCTTTCCCCACACATCCTCTCCAATACTTATTTGTTGTTTGTATTTTTAATAGCTGCCATTCTTACTGGAGTAAGATGAAATATTAGAGTAATTTTGATATGTATTTCTCTAATTGCTAGAGATATTGAATATTTTTTCATATATTTGTTGATTGACTGTATATCATCTTTGGAGATCTGTAAAACTAAGAGAACCATAATAGCTAAAGCCATCCTTTACAAGAAGAGTGAAGCAGGTGGCATCACCATACCAGACCTTAAACTATACTACAGAGAAATAGTAACAAAAATGACATGGTATTGGAACCAAAATAGATTTGTAGACCAGTGGTACAGAATATAGGACACAGAGACAAACCTACATAATTACAGTTATCTTATGTTAGACAAAGGCACCAAAAATATTGAATAAAAGTTAGCCACTTCAACAAATGGTGCTGGGAAAACTGGAAATTCATATGCAACAAAATAAAATCAAGCCCCTATCTCTCACCATGCACAAAACTAAGCTCAAAGTACATCAAGGACCTAGAAATTAAATCAGAGACCCTGCACCTAACAGAAGGAAAAGTAGGCCCAAATATCCATCATGTTGGATTAGGCCCCAACTTTCTTAGTAAGACTCCTATAGACCAAAATTAAAATCAAGAATTAATAAATGGGATGGATTCAAACAAAAAAGCTTCTTCTCAGCAAAAGAAATAATCAGGGAAGTGAATATAGAGCCTATAGAATGGGAGATTTTTACCACTTGTGCATCAGATAGAGCACTAATCTCTAGGATATATAAAAAAGTAAAAAATCTTAACAATAATATAATGAAATAACACAATCAATAAATGGGCCAAGGAGCTGAACAAACACTTCTCAGTGTAGTTTTAATTTGCATTTTTAAACTTCTAGAGATGTTGAACTTTTTAAAACATATTTGTTTACTGATCATATTTCTTTTGTGAAATACCTGTTCAGTTCCTTAGCCCATTTATTGATTGGGTTATTTAAGTTATATTTTGTTTTCTTTTGGTACAGATGGAAAAAATTTTTCTCCCATTCTGTAGGCTCTCTGTTCATGTTCTTGACTGTCTCCTTTGCTATGAAGAATCTTTTTACTTTAATACTATCTCATTTGTTGATTCTTCATTTTGCTTCTTGTGCTTTAGGAGTCCTGTTGAGGAATTTGGTTCATACACAGATAGGATGGAGATTTGGGCCTAATTTTTCTTCTAGTAGGTGTAGGGTCTCTGGTCTAATGCCTTCATTATTGATGTACTTTGAGTTGTTCAGCTCCTAATATTATCACCTTGTTGGCTAGATTTCAACCTATGAATATTGAAAGGAGATTAATATTTGGATAATGTTAGACTCAGTTATTTCCTCCATATAGGTATACAGATGGCCAACAAGCACACTAATAGATGTTCAACATCACTAGTCATTCAGTAAATACAAAACAATACTATAGTGAGATATTTTTATAGCAATCAGGATGCTAATATAAGAAAAATTTATATCAAACTTCGCAAGTATCGAAATAGGGAACATTTTGTGCACTACTGTTAGGAAACTGCAATGTTACAGCTACTGTGAGAAAAGTATGCCATTTCCTTCCTAAAAAAGTAGGATTCTTATGAATTATGTTCTGAGTATATATAACCAAAATATTTGAAAGCAATTCTCAAGTCAATAGTAGTACATCTATGTTCATAGCAGCATTATTCACAGCAGCTAAAATATACAGATAAGCTAAATATCAATTGATGAATTTTAATAAAAATATGATATATAGTATATATACATACATATCTAAAATATGTTGCATTATATATATATATATATATATACACACACAAATTCATATGTACAAAGGATAATAATCAATCTCAAAATAAGGCAGTTCTCACATATGACACAATATATGTAAATCTTGACATTATGCCAAGAGAAATGAGTCACAAAAAAGACATTTACTGTATGATTTCACTTATAAAAGTAGACAAAATAATAGACACAGAAAGCAAAATGTTTGATGCTAGGTCTGAAGTCGGGGGAAAAAGAAAAGTATTGCATAATTGAGAAAAATTTTAGTTTTTAAAATTGAAAGCAGTATAGAGGTGGATGACACTAATCGTTATATTACATTATGATTGTGTCTAATAATATTAAACTGTATACTTAGAATTGTTTAAATTGGTAGATTCTTTCATGTATTTTACAACATCAAAAAATGGGAAAAAATGTATTGCCACTCTTTTTATTAATAAATTTGACAACAATGATACACAAGTTGAGAATAGGACTACTATTGCCTACACCTACTTTAAAAAAGTATTGTTATATGCCAATTTAAAAATAACTTTTTTTTTTGGTCAGAAGAGATGGCTATCATTTGTGTGGAGCAAGTCAAGTACTAAATAACTTTGGAATGCTTTATGCCAAAAATGTGTTTAAAGATTAGAGGTGGTGAAATAAACAGATTGCCAATCATCAAATTAAAGACTATTGGAATGTTAATAGTGATTATTGGGTTACTTGATTTCAAACACTGGATAAATAAAAATCCAAGAAGCCAAATTGCTACTAAAGAACAATTTGGAATTATATTTGTCACTGGTATATAATACATATCAACTAGTTAATCTAAAACTTGATTCAATTTTCTGGTCCAATGGGGACTTAATGATTTCAATAGCATTTAGCAATATGGAAGTAATATTCCAGGTATGCCCATTCACATGATATATATATATATATATATATATATATATATATATATATATATATATATATATATACAGTACTAATGCAGCTCTGCAAATGACTGGTTATATAATGGCCCTAGGGAAAAAAATTAAGAATGCTCTAATATAGAACTTTGGATAAAAATATATAGTTTTCCCTCAATACCTGCTGGGGACTGGTGCTTGGAACCTCAGTAGATACTGAATTCCATGAATCTTCAACTCTCTTATATAAATTGATAGTATTTGTGTATAACCTAAACAAATCCTCATTTATACTTTAAATAATCTCTAACTTACCTGTAACATCTAATATAATGGAAATGCTACATATTTACTTGTTATGCTGTATTTTTCAGGGAATATTGACAAGCAAAATTTTTACATCTTAATTACAGACACACCATTTTCTCTAACTCTTTTCAATTCTGGAGTTATGTAGGATCAACTGTATAAGTACATGCTATTCAAAATTGCTCTTTACATTGTGTTATCAGGCAAGATAGTATTTAAGAAACATGAGACATGTAGAAATGATTGGTGCAACAGCCTTAAAGAGCATTTTTCCCTATTTAGTTGAATATTTATTTACGCTACAGGAATATTATAAATGTTATTTGCTTACCTTGTTTTGCTTTGTGTTAGAAAAGGCAGGCAAGGAGTTTTTTGTTTAGATATGGGGTCTCTCTCAAAAGCTCATGTGAGATAGATAATCCAATAAAGTTCAGAGGTGATTAGATGATGAGAGTTGTAACTAAAAAACTGGCTTTACCCACTGATATAGATTAACTGGGAGGAAAGTGTTGGCAGGTAGGATGTGACTGCAGAAAGAGGTCCCAGAAGGTGTTTGTTTTGAGGTATATATTTTATCTCTGGTGAGCTGAATGCTTGTGCTTGCACTCTCTCTCTCTCTCTCTCTCTCTCTCTCTCTCTCTCTCTCTCTCTCTCTCTCTCTCTGTTTCCATGTTCTGAGTTACTTTGTTACTTTCATCTGTTTTGTCCTTCTGCTGCCTCACTTGGGTCCAGAGCAATGGAATTGGCTCTCTATGAATTGAGACCTCTGAAACGTTTTTGTTCTACATTTCCTTTATCAGGTCTTTTGGTCACAGCACCAAAAATGCTAACTAAAACACAAGTTAGGGGAAAAAAGAACATAAAATTACTTGAAATGTGTTAATGAAGAAAATATATGCTATTTGTATACAAGATTGAGTACTGTTATTAGAGAAAAAGGTATAAAGATCCTTTTCATCATTTTATGTTTGTTAAATTACAACTGATGAAGAAAAGTCTATTTTTATAGAGGAATCCCAAATAATAAATGAGGAGAAGAGATAAAATTAACATATAAATTGTTTGTAACTTTAAGCAAGTACATATTCTGAAAAAAGTCACCAATAACCACTAAATATTAGATATGCTATGGTGATAAACAGTGTATTCCCATAGTGTGATATTATTACATAATAGATAAATTGCAAATTGCATATGTAATCAAGCTTGGGATCAATAATTGTAAGTCTTCTGATGTGATTCAAAATGAATTGCTTAACATTATTTACTGGTATTGAAATATTACTTTAGCTAAATTTAATTCTTTTGGTATAGGTTCTGATCTGTATGAAATTTATGAAATGAAATATTTTATAAGATATATATATATATATATATATATATATATATAATCAAAAAGTTAATGGGTAAAAAGTGTCATACTTCTAAATTTAAAAAAAATTAAAAAGTATATAATATCAAGTAACAAGACACATAACTGGATATTTGATTAAAATATATAACATTTTGAGAAATGTTTAGAGGGTTTAAGAAACATTAAATATTAAGAAACATAGATTTATTACTTTAAGTTTAATAAAAATGAATTCTTGTAGGAGAAATCCCATGTGCTTATGAAATGCATAGTAATGTATTTAGGAATGAAAAGTAATTTTGTGAGAAGCATTTCTCCACAAATACTTTAAACAGCTTCACACTCACACACACACACACACACACACACACACACACACATACACACACACACACACAAACCCAGAAACACACAAATACATGATAATACAAATGTGTTATGATTACTTTGGAATATCAACTTTATTTAATTAAGAGATGTCTAGAATTAAGAGATTCCTGGTTATGTCAATGAGGGCATTTCCAGAGATAATTGTTTTTTGGGACATCAAAATAAAGAGGGAGATCAGTGCTGGTATGGGCAACAGTGTCCAATAAACTGGGATACAAGATGGAGCAAAGGGTCAAAAAAGGAAGGAGCCCAGACAGAGGCAAGCATGATTCTTGAATAGGTGCATAGATTGCTGCAGCCATCATCAAAGGACAGCAGACTTAAACTCCAACTCCTTCACTTTTCTAACATGAACTCTGACCAGTTATTCTCCAGGTAGTTTCTAGGCTTCAGTCACATACTTGGACCACATTGTTGGTTCAAGGCTCCATCTCCTTAGACCGAGCAGCTGCTGGTTCCCCTAGCTCTCCAGTGTGCAGATTGCCATTATGTTTTACCTTCCGAACATGTAAACAAATCTACGAAATCCCCTTTTATAATCTTACATGGAGATATCCTATTGGGACTAGAAGTGGTTCTAGAGAAATAAAATTGTACGTTGATATTTTCTTAGTTGATTTTGTGGTTTCTGGAGTTAATTGTCTACATTGAATAGACCTAATGTCCCTAAAGCTGGTAGTTCATGTCATGAACGCTTTAAAGCCATATACATAGTGAATGAATTTGACACTCATTATATGCCACTTGTGAGAGTCAAAATATTTAGTGACTCTATAAACGATATTTTTAACAGTTTTGGAAAACTAAGGAATATAATAATGTTCCCTGGATACTTCTTCACTGAACAACTAAGAAATATAATAATGTTCCCTGGATACTTCAAAACTGAACAAAAAAAGGAAGTAGCTCAGGAACTCATTTTTTAATTTTTCATCCCTAGGTGTGCGTATGCAATCTAAAGTCTTCTTAGTGTGTACTGAAGGATAAACTTCTCTCTTTCAGTCAATGAAAATTGACCATAAACCTCCAACCTCTCATAGATCGAATTACAATGCAATTTTAGCTCTTATCCATAAACAGTGTCTGCAATGAAAGTAAAGTTACTGCTAGGAAAAAAAGGACATTCTGTAATTTTGAGAACAGTTGAGAGGACACTGAATAGGCTGGGGAAATTCCTACATTCTGTTGGGTTTTAGAGGAAGCGACTTTCCAATCCTTAGTGCCAGTGACATCTCCACCCCCAAGTACATACTCTGGTTTTGATCTCTTTATCTCTCTGAAAGAATGGATTCTTCATTGCCTGTGGAAAAAAAGGATCCTTCTTGATGATATTGCCCAGCCAGACAATGCTGGTACTCCTCAGGGCCCACATTCACCACCTACTTCTACTTCTAGACCTATAACTAGACCCAAATCTAAGTAGCCTCATGAAGGAGAGTTACAAAGTGTGAACCATGAGGAAGTGCATTACACCAAAGGAACTTCCTGAGTTTTACAATGTATACAGAGGTCTGAGGAACATGTGTGTGAATGGATTTTAAGCATGTGGGATAATGGTAGAAGAAACATAAAATTAGACTAGGCTGAACCTATTAATATTGGCTGGTTAAGCAGATATTCTGAATTTAATGTAGCAGTTTAAATTGCTAAAAAATTTACTAATAATTTATTCAGTGGGTTGTCTGAATAAGGATCAAATTGTAATTGTGAATGAGCTGAAAATGCCTTATATTCCTTGGTTTACTGTTGATTATGGGACTCAAATTTTCAGAGAAACTGGAATGCTGGATTTTGCAAATAAGACCTTCTTCTCCACAATATAAAGGTCTAGAAGATGTGCATTCATTACTACTTTAAGAAAGATTTATGAGAGGAGAATCAGTATCCTTGATGAGCTCTTTCATTGCTCTTCTTTATATGTCATTTTTTACTATGAGAGCTGAAATTACCCAATTAGAAAACTGAAATGCAATGAGTATTATTGGATTTCAAAGTATCAGAGACCAAGTGACAGCACTCAACAACTACAGGCAACTTGGTTCATACCATAATGCATAGCAAAGTAGAAGCAATAACTAGAATCTTCTGACTTATGTACATCTAAGACCTTGGATAATCAGTCATGGTATTTTCAGAAGTCATTATGATGGAAAATTAAAGTGCATACTCCATTTATATAAGCATAAAAATTTCAGAGCAAATGTGCAATAACAGAAAATCATAGTTTCTCAGCCAATGCCAAGACTTCAGTCAGTTTAAGTCTCAAGGGAATAAGTTAAGGGAAGGCAAGTTACTTTTGAAGAAGGACGTTGTTACAGTACCAAAAAGTTAAAATGTTAATCTTTCTCCCATTCTTCCCCTAAGGGGCCTATGGACTTTAACCAGGGTAAATGTAAATTAGGGAAAAGGCTATGATCTAGTCTTTGGGGGACTATTCAATACCATCTCTGAATTGACATTGATCCTGGGAGATTCAAAATGTCACTGTTACCCTCTGTTCAAAATAGGGACTTAGAGAGGTCAGTGATTTATGGAACATTAGCCAAGACTTGAATAGGAGTGTTTACTGGGTCCCGTAATGCATCTTGTGGTTGTTTCCCCACTCCCAGCATGCACATTCAGGATAGAAATACTTAGAATACTGGTTTTCTAACATGTGGATTGATGGTTATAAAGGTGCCAGAAAGGCTAAATCAAAGCTGGTAGAACTTCCTTTGCTTAGGAGAATAGTAAATCAAACACAATATTGCATCACTGGTGGGATTACATAGATTAGTGTGACCACCAACAACGTGAAGGATGCAGGTGTGGTAGTTCCTACTACAGTCCCATTTAACTCCCCTATTTGACCTGTGCCAAAGGTAGATGGATCTTGGAGAATAACAGTTAATTTTCACTAGCATAATAAGGTAATGACTCCAATAACAGCTGTTGTAGCAGATGTAGTTTATTTTCTTGAGCAGATTAATACATCTCCTACTACCTGGTAAGTAGCTATTGATCTGGCAAATGCCTATATTTCCACACCTATTCACAGGGCTTATTAGTAGTAATTTCCTTTCATCTGTCAAAGCCAGTAATACAATTTTAATGTCTTTTTCAGAGGCATCAATTCTCCAACCTTGTTTTATAACTTAATTCACAGAAATTTTTTACAAAGTGTCACACTGCTCCATTGCATTGATGACATTAAGTGACCTGTCTTTGAGTCTCCTAATATTTTCTTCCATATCATCTAATCATTTTAACTCCTCTATGAGATTTTTAATTTCAGTTATAAGATTCTTCAGCTCGATTATGTGATACATCTGGTACTTTGTATCTTTTCACTTAAATTCTCATCATTTTTCTTGCATTGTTTTCCGGACCTCAGTGAGTATCTTTGTGTTTCTTCTAATTCTTCATGAATCAAATATCTCTGCTTAGTTCCTAGGATTTATTTTAATACTTTACTTGGTATATATTCCCCCATATTTTCATTTTATTTCACTCTCTCTGTTGTATTCTATGCATTAGATCAGAAAACTACTTCTCAATCTTGTCAGAATGGCCTCATATACATGTATTTCACTAATTTATCCACCCAAAGATTTTAAGCTATCTATCATATCTATATTCTTTTCCAGAGTGCTGTCTCTTTTGTGGTTGCCCACTGGAGCTTCAGATATACCACATCCTGTTAATTTCCTAAGACTGAAAAAGTAGAAATGAGACATTCTAGATGTAACTAGAGAGGTTGGAGTGTTGGATATGCATTGTGGTTTCTTCTTTTTTCACAATGAAACTAAGCAGAGGCATTTGTTTCTCACTATCTCTGCAGCAAGTCACAAAAGGATCCATAGGTAATTCTGAGGTAACATTCAGGCTGAGTTTGTTAGTCCTGGGAAGGTAGATACTTAAAGTTAGCTCTTTGCTTCTCATGCTCCTTGTTTTCTGTGGTCTATTATTACTAAAGAGTACAAAGTATCATTAATTCCTAGTTTTATTCTTTAAGAGAACTCTTTGAATGAGAGGTATGGAAATTGTGACATCCATTGAAGAACCAAATGTATAACAGAAAAATTGATAGACTCAGCTTTGTCACTGGGGTGAGCTGAGAGAAAATACAAAGAAGTCATGCCAAGGTCTGACCCAATTTTCCAGAGGGCAACTATTAGTTATTTCTGTTTGCTTCCAAATACATGCTTGTTAAAAGTTAGTAGCCACTGGAAATATGTTCTATAAGTTCCCTTTAAAGATTAAATAGGAACTCTACATTTTTGCCCCCTTTCTCTGGTACTCCAATAGGTTATAGCCCAGGGAAGTGTTCACATACCTGATTAAAAACATGTCTTTTTTCTGTGATCTAGGGATATTAAATCATACACCTTTCCCTTTATGATGCCAAGCTAAGTGGTTCATGATGAAGTACTTGGAAAGGTGGTTATAAAAGGTGGAGCACTCAAGTCATGAAATAAGCCAATTTCAGGCAAAAATGGGGAGCTAAATATTTTAAAACCCTTCTGGAGCTATGAAACCACTGGAAGTGCACACAAGCCCATAAAAACTTTTTTTGGGATTTGGATACAGTTATGTATAATCAGTTTCTTGTGCTTCCAGCATTAGGAAGTTTAGAATACAATCCTGTTAAAAACTGTAAGATTGGAGTGATCAGTGCCTTGACAAACTCCTTCAGGGGATATTAATAGACCTGTAGTTATCACTGGGGTGAGCTGAGTCAGAAAGTTTGGAAGTGCATGTCATCCTACCCCAAGCTGGGCACAGGATACTAGTTGTCTACCTCTTTAATTGCTAGATACAAGTTAGTCAGAACCATACCACCAAGTAAAGACTGAGAGATGATGACTGTCTTCCAGAAAGAAACAAGGGGCTGCATTTTAAAATTGCATCTCTAAAGTACTCCTGGGAGATGAACTGCCTCAGTGTGCTCTGATTCTTGCATAACATTGCCACATTTATCTGTGGTCTAGTGTGTTTCTAATCTCTTTCCAGCCTAGAGTTAACAACGTAAGATTTAAATTGTGGGACACTTTAGCATTAGGTACATAATTGAGGTCAAACTTTTCTCTCCATGTGGTGAAGTTGAACGTTGGGTATTCTCATCATGGCACAGTGACAAGAATACAGTCTGAGTCCAAGGATGCCTTAGCTTTTATTATTTACTTGACAAGGATTTTCTCAATTGATTGGTGGTTCAGAGTTTCTCAGCTGGCCTCTGACAATCTCTGAGTGACTTGATCTATGGTTAGATGTATACTTGGTATGTCTCTTGGAGGTAGTCTACCATGTGTCTTGTGTCCCCTCTGCTGATTCCATCTATATTTATCCATATAACTCAAAAACCCATGTGATTTCCTTTTCAGACCTTTTACTTTTTCTTTATTAGGCAAGAATAATGTTTATTTAATTTACAATCTTACAACATCTTTCTTTTGTATTTATATATAATCATTCTTCAGTATGCATAGGGGCTTATTTCCATGACTACCCCCTCCCAGATAGCAAAGTCTATGGAATCAAAGTTCTTAATATGAAAAAATACATGGTATCAGCATACAACTTACACACATTTTTTTCATATACTTGGAATTATGTCTAGTTTACTTATATTAATAAAATCTTAATATTATGAAAATATGGATATTCTGTATCATTTAGTGCATAATGACATAATATACATATTCAGAATAAATGCAGTTTCCTTAAAATGATTTTGATCTATGCTTAGTCAATGCAGAACTTACAGCTTCACATACTGACCTATATTTATGTTTTGTTGCTCCATTGCTCCATTTGCTTACTATGCAGTGTGATCAACAAAAAAAAGCATTGTTATCACAATAGATATGAAGATTTTTGTGCCTCAGCTCAGGACCTCTGAAAAAGAATTTGCATTTCACATTATTTTTAAATGGCTCTGGTAATTTTTAAGAAGTGCTAGTTTAAAGGAAAATTACCAATTGAGATAAATTTCACTACTTACTCCTGACAAAGACCTAGGAATACATTACAGAAAAATAAAAGGTTAGTTTACTTTTTGTGTCTATAGAACAGATTCCATTCTGCAATATTTGCACATAATTTTTATTGATTGTTACAATCTTTGGCATAAAAACAATCATGCCCACATTGAAATACAGTTTCTTTTCTTGTTTCTAGTTTTTAACATTATAGCGAATACTTACAAAGATGTTTTATTTTGGTTTTGTGTTTATTTTTCTTACCAGATACTTATCTTCTTTTCTTAGCAGTCAAAAGGATTTTAATTTTCTGGGTTTTGCTAGAATTATTGTGAACATTATCAATCTATATGTTTAGATATTTTAAAATGATATAAATATATATATTTTCTATTGGCTACAGTCTATGTTTGTTATAAATATGTCATGTAGGAACTAAAATAATTTTTGTTCTCTTATGTATCTTGTAATTTAAATTATACAACAATTGCAGCAGGTGCAAATACTTTATAAAATTTTTGGAAGCTAATCAAATAATCAAATCTCTCAATGGATATGTAGATTATCTAAAGAAGTGTATCTTACAGCAAATTTGTCTTTGGGAGAAAACCATATTATATGATGATGTAGAATGCTTTGCTTTTTCCAACTATATATGAGTATAGAGATTCTAGATTGCAGCAGACATGATATAACTCTATGTGAAAGTATGAAATAAAAAACTGCCCTGAAGTGACAAACTGCAGTAAGTTACAGTGCTGTTACGATGTAGTGGAACTTGAACTTCCTTCATTTATTCATGCCTTTATTTCTC
The DNA here is from genome assembly GCF_052094955.1 of Ictidomys tridecemlineatus. Taxonomy (NCBI): domain Eukaryota; kingdom Metazoa; phylum Chordata; class Mammalia; order Rodentia; family Sciuridae; genus Ictidomys; species Ictidomys tridecemlineatus. The sequence goes on along the minus strand of NW_027522457.1, from coordinate 191,824 downwards.
AAATATTTATTTAACATCTGATATAGACTGGACACTGTCAAATCTGTTGTAGATAAAGCATTGAACAAAATACTAAATGATATCTATAGTCACAAACTTACTTTTAGTGACAGGAAATGCAAGCTAAACAATTAAGGAACCAACATATATACTAAAAAGGGGAGGGTAAGTGATATGAAGAAAAAATATTCCTCAAAGAGTAATAAAGGGAACTATTATAAGTAAAAGTGACCAAAGAAGTCATCACTGTTAGAAAATGACATTTAGATGATTAGCAAAATGCAAGGGAGTGAGAAACTCAGATATGGAGAGCGAAAAAAAGGAGAAGGTTCCATGCACAAAGGATTTCAAGGCAAAGATATTAAAGGATGATAATCTTACCATTGTAGAAATAATAAGTAATAAATATCTGGGTGTGGAATAAAAATGCCAAATGACAGTGTATATACCAGTTTAAAGATATTAGTTTTGACTATAATAGGCAGACATTGGAATTTTTGGAGCAAAATAACATGATGTTACATTTGAGAAATATTTAATTTTGTTTGACTTGTTGAGAATAGAGCATAGATGAACAAGGATAGTAACACAGAGGCTATTTGGGGGTCTACTGTGAAAGTAGTATTCTGTGAAAGGGGTGATCATGTTTTGAACAGAGTAATGATGCAGGATATACTAATTCTGGAGACTTCTGTTAATCTCTATCTATATACATGTTTTTATATATACATAGACACATTTTTAAGAAGTTATAGTAGACAGAATAATAATCTCCTAAATATGCTTATGTCCTATCCTAAACACAAGAACTCATGAATATACAACTTTACCTGAGACAGGGATTTTGAATTTAAGGAACTTGAGACAGGGGTATCACACTGGATTATCTGCACATGCCCAATGCAATCATCATGGTCCTGAAAAGTTGGAAAGGGAGACAAAACTAGAGAGTTAGAAGGATATACAGAGATAAGCAGCATTATTTTTCTGTGAAGATGTTGAAAGAGAACCAATTAATTTGGAAGAGGCTAGGAAAATTGCCTCTTTACACTCCTGAAAGGGATAAAGCTCTACTAATAACTTGATTTCAGATTAGTGAGACCTGCCTAAGATGTCTGACCTATGGAACTTCATGATGATACACTTGTGCTATTTTAAGCCATTGTTTTTGGTCACTTACATGCCATTAGTACACAGATTTTGTCACCTGAATGTGAAGTATTTTGATAACAAACACCTTAAAAAGTGGGTATAGCATTGGAATTGGGTGGTAGACAGAGACAAGGCAGTATTGAAAAGCAAGATAGAAAAGACTCAGATTGTTTCAAAAGACCATGAATAGAGACAAGGATGTTAGCAATTCTGCTAGAGACTCTTCAGTAGGAAATGAGGATCATGGTTCAGAACATACTTCACTAAACACAATACTCAAATCATCTGCTGATAGGAATATGTTTGTTAAAGACACTGCTGATGAGGACTGAATAGGAAATGAGGAATTCCTTATCGGAAATAGTAGGAAATAGAATCCTAATTATATAGTGATGGACAGTTTAGCAGATTGTGCCCTGCAGTTAAGTGAAAATCAGAACCTAAAAACATTTTATAAGACATTTAGCTGATGAGATTTTTAAAGCAAAAATGTTGAAAGTGTGCACTGATGTTTTCCTGATGTGAAGAATAAAAATGTAATAGTCTCATACTCAATAAGTGGATTTGAGGTTGCCCCCCCCAAAAAAAAATCTTTGCTTTTACATAAATAGTGTCTATGCCTTTCTCCATTTTGAAGTTTCCTCCAACACACTCTGCAGTGGATGGCACCAAAAGGTAAGGAATGCCTTAGACACAAGGTTTAGTACCACACTGTGATTTCGAGAAGGAATGACATGACTGTAATTAATTGGCAAACAATAACAACCAAAAATTAAAGGGAAAATCAGTAATATGTTGACAAGACATGGCCAAGCTCTCTATGCTCATAAGGGGAATCAAGTTATTCCTTCCTACTAGTTTATGAAACAAGCTGGGATGCAGCTATATACAGAGCTGCCACCAAACTGCCCCTGAATTTGTGTCCCTACCCTTCCAGTGATTTCTCCCTGCTCCTTCTTCTGAGTTCCTCCACCACTCCCTGTCTCTACTACTCATTTGGTTCAACATTCCATCTTACAGTGTGGTCAAAGTTGTACCCTGCCAAACTCCTCTTGAATTCCTTCTTGTGTAACATCCTTTATTTACTGCCCAACACAATATCTCATATAGAACAGATGCTCACTTTGCGAGTGATTAACAAAATGATTCTAATTTCAATAAACTTTGACTCATCTCAAACCAAAAACTCAAAAAACTTTCAAACCTTTCCATACAAATGACAGATGTCTACTAGGTAAGCAAGTTCATGTGAGTTTTTTCAAATTTTCAGATTATGATTCATAATCATCCTGAAATTCTGTAAGAACCTAAATCAAAGAAGCCAATCCTATCTTACTATTTCAGTGTTATGCACATTGATTAAATGCATATATTTTGGCAAATTGCAATTCAGGCACAGCATATGTGATACTTGGGCATAATAAAATACTAAATTAATTTCATCCTAAACCATTTGGAACTATTGCAATTATACCGAAGGAATTAGAAGGAATAGTGTTGTTTGTTTGTTTGCTTGTTTGTTTAGTACTAAGGATTTAACCCAGGAGAACTCTACCACTGAACCACTTCCCCAGCCCCTGTAATTTTTTTTTTAAATTTTGGGACAGGGTCTTGATAAATTGCTTAGGGCCTTGCTAAGTTGCTGAAGCTAGCTTTGAACTTGAGATCCTCCCACCTCAGCCCCCTAGCAGCTTGGATTACAGGCATGCACTGCGATGCCCCACTAGGAACAGTGCTTTAACCCCCAGAGAAATAACTTTTAGAAATCAATAATGAATATAATATCTCCACTTACAAAAAATTAAAAAGAATGTGAACAATGAACAAATTGCTGAGAAATGTTTTTAAAAGCATTAGCCTCATGTATGATAACCTATAGGAATTAAAGCAGCTAACAGAAGCAATTTTCCTTTTAAAATTGGCAAAGTTTTCTGAGTGACAATAAATCTCAATGAAAGAAGTTTAAATAAATGAGCATTTGTCTATGCTACTGGTAAGAGAGGATTGTTTACAAAGCAGCTTAAAACAGGCATACTTTAAATCCAGGAATATCAACTAGGAGGATTAAAACATTCCTAGAAAATAATCAAATATAAGCATCAAAAATATATATGACAGTGCTTATCAGATAATTTCTATTTTTAATTGGAAACAATGAAATAAGAACTAAAAATAAAGGAATTACTAAGTTACAATGTATCCATGTGAGGAAATGTTATATACTCATTAAATATTTCAATTACAGTGATAGAAAAAAAAACATAATGAAGTGACATTGTTTTCTATTTAAATTAGCATGTATTACATATGGACAGTGACAGGCAATGAACAAAAGTGTTATATGCAGACATATCTGGCAAATAGTTGAAGACATGTTTCATCTTTTTATGTGTCTCTATTATCTTAATTCTTTATAATAGGCATGTATGTATAATCAGAAATAATGTTTCTTTAGAAAAACACTAATTGAGGCAAATTTCAGGCATCCCCACCTCATATTGAAATGGTTCCCCCAATTTTTTTTTATTTTTAGGGTTTTATCTTTGCACATACTAAATACAAAAGAGAAAACACTACAAAATCTTCTTTCCCACAGGCTACCTCCTGAGGCATAATAATTACAACTTAAATATCCAAATGTTCAAATGCTCTCTCAGTACCTGTATGTTTCCCCTAGTTTCTGATTTATTTTTCATCTTTAAAAGTTTACAGAATTATCTGTCTCTGAAGACTTACATATGAACTGTATGCTTTTTATGTCTCCTTCTTTGGAGAATAGAACTTAAATTATTACTACAACTGAGGGGAAAAAGACTCGTTTTATGTGGTTTCCTAAAGTAATTTAGATTTGTGTGAATTAAAAATGGCATATTTATCATTGTTCAAATGAAGTCCCAATTTGGGGGGGTGGGCATAGCTTTTGCTTTAAGGAACTTAATTTTTATGATCAGAAAACCACTCTTTAGCTACTAAAGTTTTCAACATATTGCAAATCTTTCAGATCTAAGTTCCAAATGAAGTTGCTCTTATAGTTTTTCTATTTCTTATATTTGGGAGAGGTAAGGAGGATTTGGGTCTTTAAAAGTCAGATCAAAATAAAGCACAAAATGTCTTAATAATATCAATCAAAAGAAAAAGTAATACAATGTCAATCAGGTTTGTCTTTTTAAAAATTCTCAAACAAAAAGTAAACAAAATGCACACCTTATTCTGCCCCCTCTTTGCTATCTTCTTCCACTCCTTCCAACCTACCCAACCCTCTGTGTGCATTTCCCACACCCCACATGCACTTCACTCTCACTTATTAACCGAATGTTTTTCAAGTTCCCTTTAGAACTCTTCTAGTCCCTAGGAAAGAAAAGTAATGGGGATCTCATCACCTAACACCTTATATTTGTTTGAGGCTCAACCTCACAGGAACAGCTTTCTCACCTAGTTATTCTGATCCTGAGCAAAGCTAATTTCTAAACTCTAAAAATACCTTCCACTCTGGCAGGAACTCCACACAGTCTCAGGAACAGAAAAAAAAACTCTAGGTAACATTAAATCATCAAAAACTGAGAAATTTGGACCCCCAATTCAAGGGCACAGTGTCTCTGAATTCCCCCACAGGGCCTCGGGTCTCAGGTAAGGAGATCCCACAAAGTAAACCCTCAGGACATGATTAGAAGCTCTGCCTTGCTCTGCATAATACCAATGCACTGGAATTTCTGTGAATCACAGCAGAGTAGAATCTCAGACTTTGAACTCCACAGGAAAACACACAGCAAAAATAATAGCATAATGCAATGTTTTCAAATGCATAAATCTTCATTTGTTTACTTTAAATATTTTAAAATATGTCCTATTACATTTATTCTTGATTAAACCTCTTCTAGATAGTAATTCATTAATGGTTTCTTTACAGTTGCTGTGCAAACAGTTCATTCATATCTATGACATATCAAATCTCAGAGACATGTTCTTTAATTGCATTTATTTATTTCTAATCTTCTTAAGCTCTTACTACTGTAATGCCTGACTAAATATACACTAAGCTCTATTATTTAAAAGGTAAAATATATTTAAGATATATTTTATCAATAAAATTCACAACTCAACAATGTTCTATTAATAATAATAATAATAATAATTATTATTATTATTATTATTATTATTATTTTTAGCCTCAGACATTATTTAAAACTTCCTGGTAGAATAGTTGTGGTTAAACAAAATAAGTTCTGAATGGTTGCTTGAGATTTTGGATTGCCCACTAAAATGCCAAAATTTTCATTGTGACTGTAGTTGGGATCAGAGAACTTTTATAATACGATTTAGAAGAGATATCAGAAGAACCCATCTAAAAAACAGGATATATATCTTCCTATTGTTATGATTTTTAGGCCTTGAGCAGCTTCCATGGCCACCATGAAGATGTCTCAATAGTTGTCTACTACTGGCTGAGACATAAAAATGTACTCATTTCTTTGGCTTCAGAAAGTTGGGCCAGAAAGAAATAAGAGTGTATTTTCATCTGTTATTTTTTCTTTTTCTTAAGAGTGAGTGAGAGAGAGAATTTTTAGTATTCATTTTTTAGTTTTCCACGGACACAACACCTTTTTTTGTATGTGGTGCAGACACAACACCTTTTTTTTGTATGTGGTGCTGAGGATCAAACCCGGGACCGCACGCATGCCAGGCAAGCGCGCTATTGCCTGAGCCACATCCCCAGCCCCTGTAATTTTTTCTTGATTCAGTTTTTCTGCTTCTCTTAAAGCTGTGATTCCCTAATTTCAGCATCATCATAAGCTTGTTAAAAGACAACTCGCTGGAATTGTGGCTGGGTAGAACACTTGCTTGGCATATGTGAGTCACTGGGTTCAATTCTCAGCACCACTAAAAATTAAAAAATAAAAAGGTGCATTGACAACTTAAAAAAAACAAACAAACAAACAACAACAACAAAAAAAAAACCCACTCGTTGCTTCCGCCCCTCAGAGCACCTCATTGGCAGGTTTAGGGTGGAGCCCAACAATTTGCATTTTTAACAAGGTTCCCAGTAGTGCTGAGGCTGCCAGTCAGGACACCATACTTTGAGAATTACAACAGTTGATATCTGGGATGAGAAAAACCAATGGTCTCAGGTGAAGGGGACTGCAATAGTCTCAGGTGAAAGGGATCACAGAGAAGATTAAAAAAAAACACACACTGAAAAGAGAGGGAACATTCCAAAGACAAAATCCAACCTTCACACTTTCTTCAGAACTTAACCTGACTGCAGAGACCACTGAAACACTTCTTGCCCACTCCTGGACCCTGCAACTGCCTGGAATGTCTGCTCCCTCCCAACCTTCTATTCCTGCAGATCCCAAACATTGGAAAGCTGCAAGACATGGTCTTCAGGCTGCTTCTCTTCTATTACTCCGTTTACTCCATTAGCTTTACATTCCATACACTGATGACTCCCAATCACTATCCCAGACCTTCCCACCCTAAAAACATCCAAGTGCCACTGACTATGTGACATTTACCAGCTGATGGATGAAGAGCATCTTAAAGTAGATACAACCACACAACCTTGATTGCAGTCACTGCCTGCAAAACTGCTTTTTCCCACTATTCATACAGGTCCCTCTGGCTCTCTTTTACTGACCACGCATATCCAATCCTTTCCCTGAATCTGACCCTTCCCCTCCCTCCCTTGCAAACCGTCATCTTCTCTCACCTAGTTAATTATAATAATGACCTAACTGCTCTCCCTACCTCCACTGTCTACCCTCCACAAAGCCTGATCCACACTGGCCAGAGGATATTTCATATCAAACATTAGATTATGCCATGCCTTTGTTCAAAGTGTTCATTGGCTTCCCAAATTTTTCCAGACCCAACATGATCTGACTCTGCCCATTCTTGTTGCATCACCTCCTTCCACTCTCCTCCTCCCTTACCCTGTGGCAGCCACAGTGACCATTCTTCAGCATGCCCAGATGGTATCCACCTCAGGACCTTTACATGTGTTTTTGGAATGTTCTCCCTGTGGGTGTGACCATGGCTGGGTCCCATTCAAGAGTTTCTAAGGAAGCATTCCCAGAACACTCCCATCTCTTTGACCTACTTAATTTATTTTTCTATCACTTCTTGATATTTTATGACAGTTTATTTGTTTGTAAGTACCATATTTCCCACTAAAGTGGATGCTCCATGAGGCCAGGGACTTCTGTCTCCCTTGGGCACACTGTAGCCCTATCACAAAGTCCAGCACACAGAAGGCACGGGGGAAATAATTGCTGAATGAATGAACAAATCTTCCCCCAATCGCCATAGAGAGGACTCCACTCTAAAACATTTCTTACCATCTCTTTAATTATAGCAACAGAAATTAAGCTGATTCTAATGATAAAAATTTGTTTATAAAGTAAGTCCTATTGAGTGGACAGAAAAGACAGAAATTATATTGTAAAATATGTAATGTCTCTAAATAGTTCCTCTTGGTGTTCCAACACCCTTCACAAAAAAGTGCTACCCTGCACTTTGCTATGATCTTTAATTGTTCTAACTGGAGGGATGAAGTTGACACCCACCCTGCCCTGCCCTTTGTGGGCTGCATTCCTCTAGCATTTCTGAGCTGTAACACTGAAGGGATTCACTACCCAATAACAGCACAACAAATGCTTCACCTTGCCAGGATGGTAGCATTGACAGAAAGTATAAATGCTGTGAGTTCTAACCTAATAGTCTCTTAATGACTTGTAAAAATAAAATGAAGAACCTTGTGTTGAATTTTGTTAGATCTGGAAAAAAAGCAGCTCTTTCCCAGCCACCTATTTGGACAATATCAATTAATGCAAGTGTTGAAGGAAGTGAATCTCATGGGTTCTTCCCTCCAGTCACCAGAACTTACTATAGTTATCATAACCTCTGAGAATAGAATTAATGTCTGGAGAGCAGCAAAAATGCACAGACCCCCAAAATGCTCAAAACCCAGGATTCTACTTTTGTGATGGTTACAGTTGGAAGAGACAGCACACTCAAAGGTTGCATTACCAGAAAATGTTGCTATTCTCAGCGAGATGCAAAAAGTGGCAAGGGACTTGAGTTTAAAAGTACAAACACAAGAGAATCCCACCTTAATGGGTACTATTATGACATCCAGTTCAATATAATGAGGCTATTTCCAAGATCTGGCCAGCAGCCCAAATTAGCACAGCTTTACTGATGTGGATACAGCAAATTCTGTTTGAACAAGAAATCTCTGGGAAAAAAGATCCTTTCACAGGCTCTATTCATTTAGCAATAAATCAAAGGGAAAATATCCTTCTGGTAAAGACAGTAGCTCCCATCCTAGTAAAATATTAGATGTTCTAAATAAAATAATACTCTATGGGACATACTTATTGATGGCTACTTTGTGAAAACATCATTACTGTTGATATTAAATTGGTAAAGAGGAAATGGAATTGGGCCTAGGAGTGAGGATATTATTGCATGCAGTTGAGTAGGTACCAAGTCCACCCAAAGAGTGAAGAAAATGAGTCACTTTGTGGAGACCCCATAGAAAACAAAAGAGTCAACTCTCCATGGACTTTTGCAACACATCTTCAAGGAGTTAAAAATTACTTCATAAATATTAAGAATCATATGAAATTGTCAATATTGGCAATTTCAAAATATTCTGTTTTAATACACAGAAATGGCAATTTCACATAGTTCACCCTAAAACAATATCACCATGGTAAAGACAGCATATCAAAGAGGACATTGGTGAGCACTGGAGTCCAGGCTCTGGGTTCATATGCCTGCTGGACCACTCACTAGCTGTGTTATATCAGCTAAGTCACTCAACCCCACTGACTGAGCCTCTTGCACAAAGTAGCAGGACCTCAGATGTGAATCCTTACTCCTTAAGTTTCCTAAGCAAGAAAATTAATAAAGCAACTTGCCACCCTCCTTCAGCTTAGAGCTACTGATCATCTTCCAGCTTCTCACAGACAGAGCAGCAATGCCTGCAAATTATCCCGTACAAAGAAAAATAAATAAATAAAAATTTTGCAAAACCTAAAACAATTAACAACAATTTTTAAATGTAATACATCTGCAAAGACTATTTTGAATCTATAATGATTAAAATTCACCAGGACTCATAATAGTATTCAGTCCCCCAAATATTGAAAATTCCTTTTCAAAGCAAAACAAAAAATGAGCCCAACATCACTCTAACAGAACAAAAATCAACTCAAATACAGCTACTCTTTCTTCTTGAGGTAATGAGATCACAGAGACTGCCTTGGTCCACATCCTTGTGAGAGTTACTGTTGGGCTCCTTAGCTTGCAGCCAGATACTTTGCTGCCAATTATGAACTCTCTTACTACACACACACACACACACAAAAAAAAACCCCACCCCACCCAATGAGCCCAACTCTTCCTACAGCTTTCAGTACCCACTCCCATATCTAGTCAGCAGTCTCATAGCTCATATACCTGTGAGTTTCACACCTGTGAGCTCATTCCCCCAGGGTGTCCTGTGTTGTGCCTTGGCACTTTGGGCTCTCCTTATTTTTTTTTAACTGTGGATGGCAGCACTTCCCTCAATGAAAGCATCTCAGTCATCTGCAAGCCTATGAGCAATCAAGTAGGACACCATTTGTACTTATGCTTGTTTCCTTTTTCTGCAGGCACTGTCATTCATTTGGATAGTCCTCAAACTTGTCTCAGCACCTATCATATATAGTGCTCAATAAATCTTTTATGAATGCTTAAAGACACACTCATACTAAAAAAGTGAAGGAGGGGGATGGGGTTGTGGCTCAAAGGTAGAGTGCTCACCTAGCATGGGCAAGGCTCTGGGTTCAATCCTCAGCACCACATAAAAATAAAATAAAATAAAATAAAGGTATTGTGTCCAACTACAACTAAAAAATAAATATTTTTTAAAAAAAAGTGAAGGAGGATCTACCAGTCCCTTCCAGACACATCAGAATGACTTCTTTTTTTTTTATTCTTGGATAAATACCTCTCTCCCTAAGGCTCATGCTTTCCTTCCTTCAGCCCAATACCAACACATATCTATCGTGTGCTTACTGCAGACTAAAAATTATTTGATTTAATGTCACTAAAATAACCAATAACAATCAACATTTACTCAATGCTACTTTGTGGGAATCACAGTGCCATTATCTCATTTAAAGTTCACAATGACTCTCTGAAGTAGACTCTATTCTACCTGAATTTGCAGATTAAAAAAGAATAAGGAAATTAAGCCAATTACCCACAGGCATAGAGCTAGTGAGCGGTAGTACTGGGAGTAGTCAGCAGAGTCTAATATGCTATGTTACATAATAAAAATATGCACTAATATATTATTTCATAACACATTTTTAAAATATCTTCTAATACAACCCTATGTGTTTTAGGACTTGAAACACCCAACTTAGAAGCCTAGGGGGTAGATGGGCATCATGGAGCACACCTGTAATCCCCACTAGTCTGAAGCCTAAAGCAGGAGGACTGCAAGATGAAGGCCAGCCTAGAACTCAAGTTTTTGAGACCCTGTCTCAAAACACTTTTTAAAAAGAGGTGGGTATTCAGGGGGTAGGGTGATTACCTAGCATGTCGGAGACCCTGGATACAATCCTCAGGATCTCTACCACCCCCCCCAAAAAAAAATAAATTAAAAGAAACCTAGAAGTTAGACTGCATCATGTTCTAACAGCAGCAGAATTATAATGTCAAAGAAGGCCCTTTGGCCCTGCAAATCTTAAACAAATCATAGAGAGACTTTGCACCTCCCTGGCCTCCAATCTGCTATTTGATGACCTACTCTGTATCTTACACTTTCTTTCTAAAGATAATTTTTAAAATACAAGAATCCTACATGTAGAAGTACTGTTCAATGTGTTTAATATTCAATTTAGAATACTGGTATCCATAAAATCTTTAAAAACTGTGTTTTATGCATAGGTGCTAAAAATATTTTATTACTAAAGCCAGGTCAACATGTTGAAGATATATCAGTAATAATTTGAGAAAGACAAAGGTTTGGGGGAAAGCAGTTTCCAGTTATGATGAAACATGCTCAGTTCCAACAAAACAGTTCAGAGTAAAGAAGGTAATGAAGGAAAGAAAACCTCAGTTAGACAAGAATAGCAAGACAATCGCTATTTGCATGTGATTTTCAGAGTGACACTGTTACAAGAGTGACTACTGGGAAAAGAATATGTGACAATGATCACAGGTAACTTGCTTATGTCAAAAATCCAATCCTCAAAATCCCATCCTTTTCCTGACAGCTCCACTCTCACTTTTAGCTCCTTTGAATTATGTGCCTTCAGCAAATAGTGTAAACTAACCATATCATTTCTGACTTGTTTCTTTTCCCCTGTATTCTTAGGTATTTCAAGGACTCTCTTCTATTTTGCCCACTAAAGTGTAACTGGTCTTGAGTTGTCCAGATTTCTGCTTCACATATCTATGCAATTAATCATTGCAACCTGCCACATTCTGCCAAATAGTGGTGATACAGCCATGTGCTGGCAATGCAGAACAATGAGGAACACACAAAAGGCCTCAGCATACACCATAAGAAAGGCCAGTGTTTCATGTTTTATGCACTTTGCATTATACTTAGTAACATTAACAAGATCAACAAAACACTGGTTCCAACTAAATTAGAGATTTGGTAGAAGCTGTTTCTTAGAAACTTCTTTTTCCCTAGGAAAGTAGCCTGTGTAAAGCAGTTTCAACATCCCTGGAACAAAGAAGGCACTTGGGAAATTCTGGTTGACCCTCCCTCCAAGCAGAAATCTCTGCTTCCTTTAGAGCACATGATGATAAGAGCAAAGCACAGGGTGAGCCCATCCAACTGCAGAAGTCACCACACACACAGAGCACAATGCTCAGAGGGCTGGGAGTCAAGAGACTGCAGAAAAGAGAGGAAATAAAACCTACATTTTTTGGATGTGAGGATTTAAAATTCACATTCATGAGGGAACTACTCTTTTTTTTCCAAAAGCATTTTAATTGACATCACAAAATTCAAAAAAGCTAATAATAGCTCTTGGAGCCAAATACTTTTCTAGCTACTCCTCTATTATCTCTTGTAGTCCTCTGTAAATCTCTAAAAGGTGGGAACAAGTGTCTACTTTCACAAAAGGAAAAACAAGGGTTAAAGGGGTAGCATGACCTACTTAAGATCTCACAGTTATTATGGAACAGTTTTGATTCCCATCCAGACCCACCTGATGCCAAGACCCATGGCTACCCTGCCTGGTTGCTTAGAATGATATAGGGACTTTACAACCAACAAAATCACAAGCTCACTGCAATATCATCTCCTTGAGCAAAATTCATAGATGGCAAACAGATGGGCTAGGCTCAGAAAGACGCAAAAACATGAATCCTCTACAAATAGGAAGTCACCACACATCCTTCTCAGCTCTGTCATCACCATGGACAATCACTCTCCATGGCCTGAGATAGGAGAAAGGGAACTGAGGTTGGGGCAGTCTCTCCTTAAAGCAAGGTGCAACATTAATGCTCCATTGATAGGGATTCAGGTATTCCAATTTGTCTAAACTCCAGACAATCTTTATTTGTATGGCACTTATGCATAGATACGAGCACTTTAACTCAGAGAATTTTTAATCACCATTTAATCATCTGGAAAGACATCACAAACCAATTAGAACAGAGAGGTAAGCACCAGATAAAGGGAAAGCAATAGCAGTAAATATAATTTACTAAAATTATAAAGATAGACATATCCTCCCCCATTAAACACGCACATACCGTGAACCAAACATAACAGCATTCCTCAAATGAGTAGACTAAGTAGGAAACAAAGACATGCTTTTGGGGGTTCAAGTAAAGCCTTCCTTGAATTTCTCCACCTATATACAATACTTGCATGAGTCCCTGCCTTCAAATAAGGCAATGATCCATGTCTTCCCATGATGTGACTCAAAGAAGACAACACTTTTCTCCCAAAAGCTAGACTCCAAGAAAACCAGAAGAGGGTGGGAAGGCAGGTCATTGAGCACATACCAAGCAGCCAACACCTAGGAACTAACAGGATGGTTCTGTGAGTCACTAGGTTAAGGCAACAACAAAGGAAAGACTGGAGGTCAGAATGGCCTGGGGAAAAGGAAGCAGCCAGGAAGTGGCCATGCCAAGGGGCCAGAGGATGGCACAGCAGCCCAGAGAATGCTGGAGAGTTCTCCATTCCAGTTCTTCAATAGAACCCCTAGAGGAGAATGGCAGCTATCATCAAATCTTCCCCATTTCCCCCAAAGGCAGAAAAGAGTCACACACACACACACACACACACACACACACACCATCTAGGAAATACCCCACTGCCACAACAGGTAAATCATGTCAAATCTGACAAAAAAGGATGACTTCTCTTACTAATCCACGTGTGTGTGTATGTGTGTGTGTGTGTGTGTGTGTGTGTGTGTGTGTGTGTGTTTGGCTTCTGGGGATTTAACTAAAAGGAGCTTTACAACTGATATAAAACTAGAGAGTTCTTTTTTATTTATAATTTTAAGACAGGGTCTTGCTAAGTTGCTGAAAGTCTAACAAATTTCTAAGGCTGACCTTGAACATGTAATCCTCCTGCCTCACCTCCTGAGTCACTGAAATTATCAGCTTATACCATGCCACTCAACTGAAAATGATATATTCTTAATTGAATATAATGGAGAAGACATCACTGCTACATCTTAGCTAGTGAAATGTATACACTAAGCAGCAACACAGAGGTAGCTTTTCAAATCTTGAATTCAGGTCAAAGCTTATCTTGAAGCTGGATAAGCTGAACACTACAGGCTTTATTCATTTAAATCCATTCCTCTCTCCCTGACTTGTTCCTCTCCGAAACCACAAACCTCTCATTCTCATACACAGAGAAGGACAGGATGCCACAGTTGACACAAAATCCTTTAATTCTGGCTTTAGGAGGATGAGAGATTTGAAGGTAGGTGAGTCAATGGGCATAAAGCGATAATTAGGGAAAAGAAATGAGTTCAATGTTCTATTACACAGTAGGGTAGAATAATGTAACCTATTTCAAAACAGGATTTTGGGGCTGGGGTTGTGATTTAGTGGTAGAGTGCTTGCCTAGCATGTGTGAAGCACTGGGTTTGAGCCTCAGCACCACATAAAAAATAAATGAAATGAAAATATTGTGTCCATGTATAACTAAAAATATTTTAAAACAAAAAAATAAAAGAATTCAAGTGGTCTTAGCAAAAAGAAATCATGACTGAGGTAAAAAATATGCTAATTACCCCAATTCAATTATTTCATAACATGTACTAAAGCAACACACTATAGCCATAAATACAACAGTACAATTATATGCTAATAAACATTTTTATAATGTTCTGGTTTCATCACTTACTCATCATCTCTGAGCCTCAGTTTCCTCACCTAGAAAATAAGAAGTGTGATTTCTCTAAACCAAACATCACGCAGAGTGTTCAAGAAACAAATTAGGCAATAGTACTTTGAAAGAAATACGCAGTCAGCGAATGCTTTTTAAAATATTCAAAGTTTATAAGCTTATAAAAGATGAATTCTAAACCAAATAAATATACATTATTTTGCTAATAAATTATAATAAAGACTATATGAAGGATAAGATTAAATTGAGTAATGGTAGTGTGAATATCAAAAGGGATTAAATATCCCAACTCTTCAGTTTAATAAAATGTTTGGTATTTAAAAAATTACTATTAATACCAATGTGTCTCCAATTTGTTTTGGTAATCATAAAGGTACATAAAAGACCATCTGAAAATGACAACTAGAACTTGGCTATTCAATATTATCATAGTAAAGATTAAACACAATTGTGAATCAAATCTAATTTGTTGGTATACATTAGGGTACAATATTTTTGTAGTTCTAGAAATTAATGTTATTTTGAATTGCCAAAAAGATTATTAAACTTATGCAATGAGTTCTCCTTGGATCTGAGGAATGAAAGTAAATTATTTTATATTTGCTGTAACTTGGGAAGTCAAAATGTGCTTCATCTGATATCACTTATAATATAAAAGAGTGGTTTTGCTAACAGCAAAATAAAATCTATTTTGATAATTATATATAATTATTAACCAAGTCTTAAGAAGCATGTCCTAAAATTTACTACTAATGACAATATCATTGCCCTTTAAATAAATTCTAACAAATTTGAATTTGAGCACCCCAATGAATTTAACACCAGTTATGTATTTAAAGAACAAACCAGTACGAGCATATTTTATGTTTGCTTCTTTAAAGAGGTTTATAAAGTTTTATAACCACAGAATATGCTAACATTTAAAAATTCTAATTGTGAAAAACACGTTTTTCATAATGGTTAACTGTGAGAACATGTAATAGTATTAAAACAAGAATAAAAAAATATGGGGCCATTATCATGTGGGCCCTTTCTCCCTTTGATATAAGGAAGGATGTTTCTCTGGCATTTGCCCTAACTGTTTGAGAGAGAGAATTTTTTAAATATTTATTTTTTAGTTTTTGGCATACACAACATCTTTGTTTGTATGTGGTGCGAGGATTGAACTCGGGGTGCACACATACCAGGCAAGTGCGCTACTGCTTGAGCCACATCCCCAGCCCTGTTCTACAAATTTAAAGGAGGTATTTAGAAAACAACAAGCATGGTATATAACACTAATAAGTATTTTTTTCTATCTGTTCTACTTTTAGTAGCACAGTAATAGAAATTTTAACATGGAAAACTTTTTTTTTCCTCCTACATGCTCTGTAAATCACTTTAAATGTAAAACATCATGTGAGATTTTCCACTAAAGCAGTGTTTCATCTAAACAGATTAAATAAGCAGAAAAGCTCTCCTTACCAACAAAAAGTGGTTTAAAATATTTAATCTGTCTGATTACACAATTACAAATTACTCACTAAATCTACTTTCTTACTTTCCAAGTACAATATCAAAATAGTACTTACTTATAATTCTCATTAGAATTCTAGTTTAAAATATATTAATATTTAGGACTACCTTCTACAGAAGTCCCCTCACAGAATATCATATATCAATCAAACTTATTGAGGTCATACACCAATGAGTACTTGATGGATATTAGTGGCAGATTGTTTTTAATGTCATCAGTAAACTAGCTCTCATCTGTATTTTTTGCAAGCTTCTACACACAGTAATTTTGAATGCTATAAATATGTCATCATAAATGATACAGTGACTAGACAGGAGAATGCTATGTAAGTAGAAAGTACCATGATGTCTCTGGCTTACTTTAGAATTATTTAGCAGGGAAAAATAAACATAAAATAGATATACATATAGGTAGAGACAAAATAAATACAGCCAACATTAACATTTGTTGAAACTAGATGATATGTACATGGATATTCATTGTACTAGACTAACCACAGGCACCCACCAGAGGACTGAGTGTGTGTGTAATGCTTGTGATGTCTCAGACATACAAAGCACTTTGTTAAAGAATGTCCATTTCCTTTCCATGGTAAGTAGACATAATTTTTCACCCTCTAATACTTCTATTGCTCAGAGTGGCTTATGTTATGAGTTATGCATTGCCATTTTCTCTTGTTTATTTTAATAATATGAAAAATTACATTCATAAAATAAATGGTTTTGTTTCATGATACCCCAAATAGTGGTAAATTTTTCACTCTATATTGAAGTACAGTTTTCTTGCTATTGCAAAAATCTAATAACATTTAACACTATTTACTAAAATGAGAGTCTTCTTAATAACAAGCTATTATTCTTGAATACTGAAACATCACCTACACCAAATTCATTTTGTAAGTCTATTGAATTGACTTTTCTTATTAAACTGGGCACCGAGCAAATAGTTTTAATGCAAGCATAATATTTCCAACTACTACATTTTTAATTTGGCAATCTAAAACAATGTGGAATGAATCCAATTCTCATTGATTGGATTCCAAAAAGCACCCTTAACCCACCACAAAGACAAAACAGCATTTTTACTATCTGGTGTCAACGCTCTCAAGTAGAGAAATTCTGAGGTCCCCTAAAAATCACAAGAATTTCAATGTCTAAAAAACCAAACTGCATACACAAAAGGCTCTTTATAAAGGCTTCAACCCTAAGCAATTCCACTTTCACAAACATTATACAGAACATAACATACTTTCCTCAGGAAGTGCACACCCCACCATGTGATCAGACTGAAGGGCCACACCAGCAACCAGAAAGAATTATGGTTTCTAATAAGAATAGATTGAAAAGATGCTGCTGCAGCTTCCCAATGGGTTGCACCCACAGATGGCACCCAGAGCTTAGCTCCTCACCTGTGAAGTTGTCAGGACCAGGAGGGGTGCCCCACTAAGAGTTACAGCTTATGATTGGCTCTCTTGTCAGTCTCGGTTTTTGTTCACAACTTCAGTGATGTTTGCAGGTGGTGAAGCATAACAATGGAAGATATTTCGACTAGAAGCGCCCCTTTCACCAGTGCTAGGATGGGTGTAAGGTAGAGAAACAAGATGAGGCCCAGTGTGCCAGCTGGCCATCCCTGGGGCTCACACACCACCAGGGCCATTACCAGGATGAGGGTTTCCGTCAGTCGGTTTGCATGTGCTTAGGTTCCCACTCCCCACCACCCTGGGGAGCCACCAAGGTTGTTTGGGTGCAGAGCACAGTGTTCCTTACACAGGTGGTAAGCGCAGCGCAGATGGAAAGTTTCGCAGCCATGCACCTGGTGGCACAAGGTCTTCTCCATCAGGTCCTGAGATTCATACCCCATAAGCTCCGCCACCCTGTGGAGAGGATTTCGGGTGGGCTGGGTGCCCCAGTGCCCTCAACTCCCGACCAAACACAGTTCCAGACCTGGGTGCCCGCCCTCAGTTGCAGAACCTGGTTTGTTGCCTCATCTGCAGAATGGGTCATTCAGATCAAGGGGAATCTGTCCCTGACTAAGAAGGGTTGCATTACACTAGAAACAGCCATTTTTGGTCCTGCCCACCCACCCGGAGTCCAGAAAGATGAGCTTCATGTCCAGGCTGGCTCAAAACATGAACATGTTACTGTGCAGCTTGATCTCCGTGACAGCGCTAGGAGGCAGCGAG
Organism: Ictidomys tridecemlineatus; assembly: GCF_052094955.1. NCBI lineage: Eukaryota > Metazoa > Chordata > Mammalia > Rodentia > Sciuridae > Ictidomys > Ictidomys tridecemlineatus. The sequence goes on along the minus strand of NW_027522457.1, from coordinate 173,587 downwards.
TGACCCACAGCCACCAGGCCCACATTCTGGTAACAGCCGTCAAAGGGGGACATGTCCAAGCTGTATTGGCCGATCTTCAGGGAGCCACTGCAGTGACTGACCTGTGGCAGAGTGGGAGGGCGAAGGACTCAGCCCCACTCAGGAAGAGCCCCAGAAAGATGAGGAGGGGTTTGAAACATGTGGAAACTACTCAGCCAGAAATATTGTCTGGGCCATGCCCTTCTGGGAAGGGGCCCAAAGTGAGAGGACTCTAAAGTATCTCAAGAGAGTGACTGCAGGTACAACTGAACTCACTTGGGAGCTTGTAAAAATGAAGATGCCTAGACCTCCACCAACCCTAACGGTCTTAGGATGTTCAATCGCATTCAACCTGAGAACCACAGCTTTGAGCTGAAGCTTTGATTCTTAACTTCTTTGGAGGTCCAAATCTGGCGCTCGGCTTAAACTCCTAGGAATCCACCAAGGGTTCCTCACCACTTCAGAGGTTTTCAGGATTCTTCAGACCCATCTCTGAGAGGCCCATGGCTGTGGAGTACTAGGCCAGTCAGACCCAGTCTTTAAGCTTCATTTCCAGTAGTTCATACAGTTCGGGGACCGATAGAGCATCTGGACCCGCTGCTCTTTGAAACAAAGGTACTACATATGGCTCACACAGGACTGTCCCTGATGTGAAAATGACCCTCAGACGCTGCAGATGCCTTGGGTCCCCGCCCCGTCCAAAACACCCAACCACTGCTGGGTGTCAATCTTTCACCTCAGCCACTTACCTTGTAGTCCCGCAGGTGAGGCCAGCCTTCCGCTTGGCTAAGACACACTTCATCCTCAGGAAGAAGGAGCGCTCGATCTCGTGCTCTGAGAGAGAGAGAGAGAGAGGAGCAGAGGGAAGATCAGGACATGAGACGTGCGACTGAGCGGCTCCAGCCACGATAAACTTGGGGAAAACCACAAACTGAGCGCCATGTGCTTAAGCATCGCAGACAAGTGTCTGCCTTACACTGTACAAAGTGACGGTGGTAGGGTGGGTGGGCGGTGGGCACTGCGGTCATCTTGTCGTGGTCAGAAGGGTGGATGTATTCAAAAATGCTGTTTCTGGTCAGCTCTATTTGTAAAGACAAGAGTATCATCACCTGTGCAGTAATAGAATGTCCCATGGAGAAGCTGAAAACTTGGTGTGTGGGGGGGTCTGTTGGGCCATGAAAACAGGAGCCAGCAATTGGCCCTGAGTTCTGATTTCATTTCTCCCCTTGCTACCTATTGCATCCTATGTACACCTCAGCTCCCTTATCTGTGAGATAATAACTAGTAGTCCTTATAGTAGTAGTAGTAGTAGTAGTAGCAGCAGCTCTGGTAAAGAGTATCTTACCAGAAAAAAATAAGTATCTGGCTTATTGTAAAGCCTCAAAAAAGTAGCAATTGCCTGGGCTTTGGGTGGAAGCTAATGGATAAGGGAAGTCTAGGAATGAGAAGATCCAGATCTGTTTAATGAATCCCTCCATCAGCTGAGAAGTCTCTAGCCCAGAAATGCAGACATCAAAGGATTGGGGAAGCCCCACCCTCCTGCTTCCAACTCTGGCTGTAAACACTGCAGGATGGAAGTGTAGACCATTCACTACCTGAGAAAGACCCAGGTGAACTGAGGCTGTCTCTGATATGTACATGATCTTCCCATCTGGGGCCCCCACAAAGATGAAGCCGTCCAGGGTCTGGGAGGCAGAAATAGAGTGAATGGAGAGGCTTCTGGGCCATCTGTTGAAATGCAGGGGTGGGGAAAGGCAAAAGTTAGAAACATTCAGACACAAATGCAGAGAGATAGAAAAGAGAGAGACTGTTGGGAAACAGGACATAGAACCAGTCACAAGAGGCCCTCCTTTTTTTTTCATTCATTCCAATTTTGTAAGCATCTGAAGCATTTAACACACTAGAAGATATCCAGAGGAAGTTGTGGACAATGCTCATGTTGCATAGGCTCAGGATTTACCAAAGGGGACAAAGAAAACATGTTTGTAATAGACATGAGCACAAATTCTGGAGATAAATCACAGAAGTAGATTAGGTTCTACTGAAAGAACCAGAGGTTTTCTGTGTCAGGCTTGAAGGGCTCTGTAGGGATGTTGTTAGATCATGAAAAGAATAATAGCAGTGTTTGGGAAAGATCCGATCCCTACTGCACTGGTCAACATGGACGAACCTAGAGTCTGAAATCTATAGAGACAATTAAGCTGGTCAATGGCACTAGAAAGTGTACAGGAAAGGGGGATTTAGGAGATGAGAGAAGGGGAGTCAAAGATGCCTTACAGGAGCTGATGTTTGAGCAGAACTTTGGAAAGGGAGGTTGGGCTAGAGAAGGGAAGAAGAGCATCCTAGGCAGAAGGGATAATGTGGCAAAGGCAGGGACTTTGCGGGAGGATGAATCTGATGTATTCTGAAGTGATGTGCTTGGTGTACTACAGGTGGAGCTGAAAAAGTACACCCACAATGAATTTTTGAAATGTGGAATGTCAATTTGAGGAATCTGAAGTTGTTCTTATAGATATATAGGATTCCAACAGAGGTTTTCTAAGCAGGAAAATAACATACTTAGATATATTATTTTAATCTTGGAAATGACCTACAGAAGGAAGGAAGGAATGGGGGTGAAGAGGTCGGAACAGATAGCTGCAGCGGAGATGGGTCAAGTCTGAAACTGAGTGATCAAAAAAGAGATGAAGAAAGATGAGAATCTTTGCCTCTGAGCTGTAGCCCCAGCCCTGAGCCCCCTATTTTGTAGGATGAACAAGTTGAGGGAGGATAAAAAAATGGGCATCTAATTCTTAATGTCAAAATGTGGTGGGGCCTTTGTAGAGCCTAATGGGTAGAAGAGCTGACAGACTGCAGGGATGTTGGAGCAAATGGGGAAGGGAGTGAGCCACTGAAATAAGGAATGGAAGTCAATCCTACCAGAAGTTTGGGGTAAAAAAAGAAGAGATATTGGGTAAGAGCTAGGAGGGGTGAGGGATTGTCTAGGGGTTTCATTTTCTTGTTTATATTGCCAGAAGAGATTGGCTGGGATTATGGTAAAATGGGGGGACAGCTGAGAGACATCTGATGAAAGGTGTTGAAATGAAGGGAATTACAGCACCTTTTCTAGATAAATTCAAAAGTATGGAAGCCAGGCCAGCAAAAAAAAGCTCATACCCTTTTTTCTTTGTTCAGTGCAACTAAAATCTCTTGTTTCTTGAGGGAAAAGAGTATGGGTACTAGTAGAACATGAAGGCTGTGGGACCCTGCGGAGAGATTATGTTCATTCGGGTCCTGGAGGAAGAATTGAGGGCTTCCCTTAAACTTCTTAGGTTCCAAGCTACCACTTCCAGTGGACTTGAATAATAATAAAGAGGGTGTGTGGTAGGGGACAAGTGTCAAACCTAAAAATGCCATCGGGAGTTTTATTATTTAAAATATTTGTTCTGTGACTTAGGCCGGCAACAGACAATTTTAAACCGTGTGCACTGCAAACAACAATGTAATCAGCACCTCACATGGGTTCAACTCATTACCTGGGGGTGTGTATGTGTGGAATCCAGAGCCTGGCCTGGCCTGGGGCCAGGGGGAGTCTGGGAACTATGAGGAAGAGATGAAATGAGTTGCAGACCCAGCTGGAACCCCAAAATGTAGGTTAAAGCACAGATGGGCACTTCTACCAGATTCCTGTTATTTCCTTGGGAAATCCTTTATTTCAGATGGTTCTGCGGCTCTATCTTGGCAGCTTGGCCCTGGGCTTCCAGTGCCAGTGGACGGAGAGATGACAAAAGATGCCCCCTGCCTTGGTCTCAGCACCCTGATGGAGCCTTGCTGGGCTGTTTTCCACACCCCAAGCCTTGGTTGCCACTTGCCTCCCTCTCAGCCTGGAGAGTCGCCCTCCGCCCATCCTCGCCTAGGTAAAAGCTTTAGTTCTAATTTTGAGATGCTGTTAGGCTGAGAGAGCCATGTCCAGAATAGATCTTTACATTTTACTTTTTAGTTAGTTAGTTTTTAAGAAAGCAGAGGCCCATCCAGGAAACCAGGACCTGGAAGGATGTGAGCCACTGGGAGACGTGTGTCCTACCTGGAGGATATGGGAGCCCAGTTCGTGGCCAACGTGGTCCAGGGGGCTGGTCCGACTTGAGTTGCCCCCTGCCTCACCAAGCCCTGGGAAGAAATAGAAACAAACTTTAGTATCAGAATCCCAGCCCGAGTGTCAGTTGGGGACCAATTTGCATTTTTTGTGATTTGTTACCCATTAATGCAAGAAGCCCCTGATAATATTTCCCATACCCTCCACCCAACCTGCACAGTGGGAAAAGGTTATTCCAGAGAATAAATTTTGTCCCCTCCCTGGGTTCCGAACAGAGGCCAACCTCTGGCTCTGAGGGAACCAGGTGTCTCAGCTAGGAAGGCTCTCCTGGAGTGCTTTCCTGGCTGTACCTCAAGGGGCCTCTGCGCTAGAGAAGCCCCCAACATTACACAACAGCGATCACTTTTGCGTAGGTTCACTAGGTTGTTTAAGGAAAGGAGAGACACTCATTTATTGCCCAAAGTTTTCATCATCTTCCTTACCAAGAGGCAGAGGATGTCCCCCCACATAGTGAACCTCTGCCCGCAAAGTGGCCCCAAAAAACTGGCCAGGTTCATCTGGTCCCTGGCGTCCTCTGTGATTGGCTGCGTGACTTTCTAGACATTCTCCTCTCCTGGATCTGACTTTAATCACCTTCGAAAAAATCCTTGAGCTTGCGGTTGACTTTCAGTCTGACGCTTACCAGCATCCCTTCCTAATCCTTCATCTTCCTTTTCCTTGTGAGCCCCAGCATTTCACACCCTAGTCCTGTCCCCTCCACCTCCAAAAAGGGGCAGGGGGACTTTCCTGAAGTCGGTTACCCTGAGGTGCTAACAATTTCTTAGCAATATTTTCATTGCATTCTTGACATAGAAAGTAATTCCATTCTCTACTTGTCAGGTACCGTCTCCTATTAACAAGGACAGTCCATTTATCTCCTCTGTTACCAGGTTAAGATCTTTTGAGGCTTTGCCAGTTTTTATGGTGATGCCTAAAACAGCAAACCTTCAAGACTCTCATGGTTGATTTTTTAAAAATTAATAGTCTACTCTATTACCTGTGTACATAAAGAAATAAAAAGGCAGAAGAAACTTGGACAGAGCTATGTTGAATTTGTTATAGATAATATCTCTAACGGGGCTTGTGGAATGATATCATCTAGAGAGTGAAGTCCTTCCATTCTTACATCATTGTACAAGGTTTAACATGACATCTTTTTATTTTTTTAGATGACCTTCTTCATTAGGGGAACATTCTTAAAATGTACGATGACAAAAACACTCTAAATGTGGCGCTGGGAAGAACCTTTCACAATAAAGCAAGGAGTTAGGTTTTTTTCAAGGTGTTGGCCAGGAGCTGCTTCCTAAGCAAGCAATCAAAATCCTGGCAAAGAGTAACACTGAATGCCCCTTAAGCTCAAATAGGGTCTTTCTGGGCGTTTGAACATCTAACTAAATCTAAAGATTTCCCCACCGCTTGGTAAACACTGAGGTCCCTGCCTGCAAAGGGACTCCTGACAATCCCCCGTGCAGACTGACCCCTCCTGTCTTTTTAGCCCACCCCAACTTCCCTCCCCAGAGTGACTCCACTGCCCTGGTTTCTTTCCTTCTCTGGACCATTCCAGGAGGTCCTTGTCACAGTCACCTGTAAACACCCCTTTCGTGTTGTCTCCTTCCACTTTGCTCCTCATGATTAAACCAATCTATTCTCCTTGATATCTGGCACCACATTTTCTTTTCTTTTAAGTCTCTGTTCAGACATTGCTACCCAGAAGAAGAGTCAGAAAGAGCTGACTGTGGAGGCTAACAGGGTAAAGGAAAAGGACCCTGCAGAGAGTGCCGAACTACATGGTTTGCCAACATATTATCAACCACCATAAACTACTGGAAGGGTCATCTGGCATCCCAGGTATTTCCCTGTTTCATGCTGATTGGTGGCTGCTAGGGTTGCTATGGATCCCCACCTAGCCTGACTGAGTCAGGGACACCTGGCACAGCAGATCTCTCCGGTTATTTGTAGATAAACAACTTAGCAGGGTGGGAATGTGCCTAGGAGAGCTCTGTGGATTTTTCCAAGGACAAAGATGATGTCCCTTCCTTGGACAGGTTTTTCACTAAGTCTTCCTTGTGTGGGGAGACCGACTGAAGCCCCCAGAAGTGTTGGAAACCTGTGCATGGCCAACAAACGTCTTCAATGTGAAATTCTGTTGGTCTCCAGGAGCGCCTACCCTACCAAATGATCTGAAGATCTCCCGGGCTGGGCTGTTAGGGGTGGGGGTGGGACACTGGTCTAGGACTTGCAGCCACCCTCCACTGTTTCTGGTATCGGGTAACGGCCTTATTATTATGTCCTGTGAGGGAAAATAAGACCTTTTAAAGGTCAATAAACAGCCCATCAGGGACGGGTTAACAGAGACCTCCCTCCCCCTCACTTATCCACTCTCCACCCACCCCCACCACCTTTTTAAGGAACCTTTTTGCTTTCACAAAGCATTGCCTTCTCTTTTGGTTTCCCTTGGAAATCTCCGTCACTCGGTTGAGTCTGGCTTAAGGTTTTATAAGGAACAGGCTACCCTCACCTGTCCGTCTTCCCTGACATAATACCAGGATGAACTCGCCCTTTGGGGTGCAGAGGACACTCCCCCAAGCCTGCATCAAGGGTCCTCCTTTCCAAAAGTCTCCAAGTGGGCCAGAGACCCCTCTCCATGTACCCCCTCCCTCTTGCGTTCAGTGTCGTGCTCTGGCACCCAATTTCAGTTGCGAGGGGGGAAGCTGAGATTTCCTTTCTGCACTTGACCTACTGCAGAAAATTTGCAAATCCTTTTGATTGTATGTTTAAAATGAGGAGGAAACCAGCTCCCTTGGCGGTGGGATTACAGTGGGAACAAGATCTAAAGATTCTCTTGTAATTCGGTGAGGCCGAGGGAACAGGGTTTTGCAAAGGAGAAAAGGAGCTCTGTGAGGGAGGTGATCACTAAATCGTTTTTTTAGACAAAAAGATTTTCCCCAGCTAAAGTGGCTGAAGACAAAAAAAAAAATTATCTATTTTGGAAGATTTCCAAGATATGCCACATTAACCTTAGAAGACAAATTTTGCTTCTCCCAGGCCCCCCTCTTTCCTTCAAGTCTGGTTTATCATATTTACATAAGTAGCATTAGAAGGGATGTATCTATTATGGATCTAAAGGGCTAGCTCACATTTCACGTGAAAACCCCTGTAAGTTTCAAGGTTGCTTTACCCTTGGTTCAAGGTGCCATTTCCATTTAAATACCCCCTGACCCAAGGATTACCTCGATGGACTGACTGCATGGGTTTTGTAATTTTCTGAAAATGAGATTTTGATTTATAAAACAAGAAACCAATTAGTAACCAAATGAGGCTAAGTAGGTCCACTAAAATTGACCTAATCCCACAGGCACCATTTAGGCCCATTCTTGCCGAATGAATAATCTGCCTCAGTCTAGCTGTGCCCAAAGCATCATCCAGCTGTGTTATTGCAAGCAGCAAAAATAAATGGATTGAAGTTTTCCTTCCAAATGAATTTCATACCCTTGACAAAATACAGATTACAGACCCTGCATCATTGCTGCGTTCACTCTGACAGGAAGAGGTGGAAGGAAAGAGCGTGTTCTTTCTTGTATTCTGTACACCCTCTACTGCCTCAGAAATGCATGCTCCCTGTAGTTGTTCCTGGGACCACTATCTACTCGATGGATCAAGGTATGCCTTTCAGGCAAGAAGGGGATAAATGCATAAACTACAGAAGCTGTCCCTCCTTTGGACGACCACCTAGAGACTGGGGCTGGGAAGACCCTGGAAGGCACAACTCCTAATGTTTAGTCCGAAGTCATTTGTCCAAGCTACCTGGGGTCAACTGCGACCAAGGGTGAGGGGGAGAAGGCTGGACCAGGAAGGAAATCCCAAAGCCTATGTACCCTGCAGAGCCTGGGCATCATCACTGAACACAAATGCTAGAATTCCTCCGCCACCTTGATACCACGCCACCTTGGTGTTGGGGTTTCCTGCGCCTCTGCAGCTGGACTCTCTGGGGAAGAGAGATGGAGATGGACACTTCCCATTGAGATAGACTCCTGGATCAGTCCTTGGGCAAAAGGTCGACTGGGGAATGGACATGCACCCTCTCCCTCCTCTAGTGCAGGGGCACTTCTAAGCCACCCGGCCTGTGTGACAGTGCTCCCTAGGGCATCCATGACCCTGCCCTGCCAGGCCTTGTCCTGCACCAGCTCCTCGGGGCCCCACAATGTATGACTCTCCTCTGTCTGCAATGCGTGTGCCCTGCCTTCCTTTGCCTGCCGCTCAGGGGCCAGAGACGCTCTGTGGCTGTGCCTGAGAAGCCACTAATGTTACTGCAAATGTGGGAATGGGGTGACTGGGCCACTGCAGAGAGAATGGGACTCACTGTGCCAACTTAATTGGCCTTGGACCTTCAGACCTTGATACAGGTGAAATGAACTTGAGACTGTGATATGGTAGCTGTCCCTAGCCTAGGCTGAGCCACAAAGGCACAGTAGTCGCCCACTGTGTGGGGAGACCTGAGGAGGAAAATTTGTTTCATTGTGGACATTCTTTTAGCATCCTCAGAATAGCAGGACCATTCCTAAATAATTGGGATTCCTCTTCCTAGCATAAAATTTAAATTTTTGTGGATCAAAGACTGGGAATGAATAACCCACTAAAATCATTAATATTATAAGAGTCTGAAACTTTTTTAAAAAACAAAAATTCCTGGATCTATAGAGAAATGCAGCATCAATCCGTGGCTTTGTATTCTGTGTCACCATTTGTCAGGAAAAGTTTCAAGCTACTGGGATTCCCTAGAACTGAAAAACAACTCTTGTAGAAATCAGGTTTTTTACTCTGTAAGCTTAGTATTGTTTTAGCTTCAAGTACATGATCATACCTTATTTGAAATCATCACCATAGCTTTTTATACCTGTTTTTTTAATATTTTTTCAGGTTATTATTTTTTGGTAGTTATCTGTCTCCTTAAGAAAAAAAGTGTTCCTCCCACCCCAGTGGCTAGACCTACAATTTCTAGCAAATAAATCTGCCTTGCAAATAATCTGCACAAAATTTAGTTCTTCACTCCACATTTTAAATCAACATCAAAACTAGAATCAAACGGAGAAAATCAGTGTAGAGCATAAACTGTGCTTAAAGGCTTTTAAATGAGAAAAACTTCTGTAAGAAAATAAACATGGAAACTTAATGGTCAATCATTTCCTTGAGCAGAAAGAAAAACAGTCTTGAATCACCGATGCACGTGGGAAATGGGCGCCGCTTTCTTTTCTTAAGTTCTCTGCTTCAAAAAATATAATACAATTAGGGATTTCAATCTAGAGATGAATATTATAGAAAGGGTCTGTGGAGGTTTGCTTATTCATACTCTCTTTCCTGAACACTCACTCATTTCAATTGTGATTATTTTTATTTTCTAAAGAGGTTTTGACAATGAAATGGCAGATATTACCAAGACGGAACAGCTATAGACTTGAAAACATATTTGATTCCTTCAAAGTTCATTCCACATGCCACTATGCCCAGTAAAATTGTATTATAGATGGATAATTAATATGTATTTCTTTTTAGTTGAATTTGTCCTATTTAGCACACAAACAAGGTCAAGACATCTCTTTTTTATCCTGTCTTTCCAGCTTTGATAGCACGTAAGATTTATATATTTCTACATGCCTCAATCTTTCCTTTTCTAGACTATTTAGAAAAGACTATTATCAGTCAGAAGATATGTGCTTTTAATGATGTCACAATAATGTTATCAGAATTTCTTTTTTACTTTACTTTTTTTACTATTAAATCTCAAATTCAACATAGAAATCTAATGTTTTATTCTTAATTATTTGGAATATCCATATCCCATCCTCTTTTCTCTATCATCCCCCCTTTATTAGTTTATTATTCTCTACTCAGGTAAAATAAGTTTAAAAGCTGAAACAGGCCACCAAATAAAAGCTAATAGACTCTTGAGTGAAAAACCACACTTAGCAAGGAAGATTGGAAAGGAAATGATCTATATTTTAATTACTTTTCTCCTTTAAAAATAAGTATGGGGAATTTTATTTGTTCATTTAATTTATAGCTTTTTGCATTGTACGGTTATATAGTTGAATTTGATATGAACAAAAAAAAACAAATTTTACAATCTCATTATGCCTATAGCTATGTCACCAGATTTATAATTATTTGAGAGTGTCTTACAAGAATCTTTGTTTAATGGAATATTTACCATAATAATCCCCGACGTTTGCTCTTCAGTCCTATTGCATCTGAGATGACTCTGAGTCCCTTTATGCAAAACATGAATCCCAGGTAACTCTTTCCGACCACCCACTGTGAAGACAACAGCATCAGAGCCTAAGAGATCTGTGGCTCCGCCATCACACCCTTGCCCCGACTCCGAGAAACTGCTGTGAAGGGGCCTCGGCGCCCTCGGCTTTCCTAGCAAGGATCAGTCATTTTTGTTTGTTTTTTAAGATACAAAGAAAGGAGCAGCGGGACTGAGCACCCTGCAAATAACGCTCGCCTTCCCTCACCCATGTCAGCCACGTTCTCCAGCCTACTGGGAACCTGCCCAAAAAACAAAATACATATTTTGGAAGACCCTCAGAAGATCTTCAGCCTTGGGTCTCTGCACTGGCGCCCAGGCCAGGCACACGTCCCAGGAAAGTAAGTTTCAGCCAATCAGAATTCTCCACAGCTCTGCGGACAATGCCTTTCAGGCCCGACCTTGGCAGATCTGGAGCTGGGTCTCTGTAACGTGGGTCTCAAGTCTGAGGGTTTCCCAACAAGTGGCACTGACTCATCAAGCCCCTCGGGGCTCCAGAAGGGAAGAGACCCAGCAGGGGAGGTAACCCTCGGGGTACCCAGCGCCAGGTTAACAGGTGGCACACTCACCGGCAGCCGCTTCGCAGGCGCCAGGGGAGGGAAGCTTCCCAGCCTAGCACCCCCAGCCTCAGAGCTGGGACGACGCTGGGCGGGCCTAGGGTGTCTTCTGCTTTACCTACCTTAAGTCCTGAAGGGCTGCAAAGGGTGCGAAGACGCCCACCTCTTAATTGTACTCATGTCTATGGTCCAACTGAACAACTATGCCGGCCTCTCCGATTCCCGCTAGCAGAGTGGTGCAGAGCATTCCCTGGCTCCTGTCCCTTGATCATTAATTGGGGGAGGGGTACGTGAAGGAACTAGGAGGATGCCGGCTTTGGGACGAAAGAGGTGGTTTAAGAATCCTCCTCCTCGGTTGTTGCCAGTATTATTCCTAATTGGAAGCCCAAAGCGCCCCTCAGTAACTTCTTTACAGCTCAAGGCGCTTAGCTTCCACTTCACTCCCGGGCTCCCTTTCTCCCACCCTTTCTCAATGCCACTCACCAGTCTTCCCACCTCCTATTGGCCGGATGCGCCTGTGGGGCAGCGTTCATTGGCTAATGGAGCTGAGTGATGACAGGACGCCCCCACTGCCCCCAAGTGCCCCCGTCTGGGCTCCCAGTCCTACCACCCGCGGGGCCACCGCAAACCTAATGAGACCAGGGTGCAGGGGTCCAGTTGCCAAGCTGCCACCGTCTTTCCGGGCCTCTGGGGCCTGCTGGGTGTTGTGCACGCCCCGTGCTATCCCTGCTCCCCTGGTTGGGTGTCTGAGCACTCAGCTTGACGCACCAGCGTAATGGTGCTGAGAGCACTTAGAGGTTGTGTGCTGCAACCCCCAGGGTGCAGAGGGCGGGCTTGGAGGCTGGGGCTGCTGGCAGGCAATACCGTTGCTTCCCGGAATGAGCAGTCTGCCCAAACGCTATTTTCTCTCCCATTTCTCTGAAACCAGAAGGACACCGAATTCATCACCAGAGGAAATAAATACAATGCCTGTCTTTACTCCCAAAGAAGAGCGTCTTTTTTGAAAGGCGTCGGATTTGTGGCTCATTTGCTCACTGTGGAAATCTCTGTTGGGGGAGTTTCTTCCTATGGCAAGCAGCAAATGGACACTAGGAGAAAAGAGGCTATATTTCAGGTCCAAATAGAAGTGATTGACAGATATCTCACAACAACCCATTATCTTAAATATCAGCCGACTCTTTAGTTGGGTTTTGTTTCAAAAAATAAAAGCCCAACGTGAATATTCTTTACAGAAAGGATACAGTCTGCAAAATTGAACTTAAAATGTCTACAATTCCCCCACTAGGAGCTTTTTAAACGAACGCTCCCAAGTGTTGTTGCTGACAAATGATGGTTTAGAGATCCTTTAATTTGGATTGCCCTTTCTTTCTGTCATCTGAGAAAAGACAACAGATAGCAAGTCCCAGAATTGGTTTCCTAATTTGAGAATATCTTGAAAATGCAGAATAAATTTCCTATAGGAAGCCAAGAGACTGGGTCAATTCAGGATGTATTTGTATGAATATACCTCCTCACTTGCAGAACCATAGACATATAGAGGAATTATTATCTGATTTAGTTAGATGTACGTAGATCTATCCATATCTAACAAAAATGCAGAATCTAGCAGTGTTCCTGCTTTCTACTGGATACAATTCAAACAAGTGGAATAAAAAAGAAAGTCATGTTTGTATTAGTAGTACTTTCAATTGAGCCCAGTATCTGATGTGTTGACAAAAGCACTGTTGGGCTGCTTCCCAACCAGACACATCAGAGGGACTGAACAGAAAGTATTAACAGGGCAGTAGAGGGAGCTAGGAAAAGGAAAAGCAACCTTGAGTTTATCGAGGACTGAATCAAGTAGGTAGGCTAAAATTCCCTTTGTATAGAATACAAATGTAGTAAATATGGGTGCATCTTCCTCATTGGGGTAGGCTCATTTTCTGGCAAGTTCCTACCCCCTTTGCTTTGAAATTCCTTCCAGTAAAGTCACTTACCTTGTGTGAACACCCCTCTCATTTTGAGATAGCTGGTCATGAGTGAGTCTGATTATGGAAGCTTTGTCCAGCTGAGAGGTGATAGCTGAGGGCAAAGGCAGTAATTCAGCAAGTTCATAAAACTCACTGTTTTCCTTCTCCCTCCTAGTCTGGGCAGCATTTTTGGACTTCTCTTTCATTGTGTCTCGTTCCCCCCTTCTTCTTACAACGTGAGCTCCACAGATTCATCCAAAACCAAAAATCAATTTTCAATTAGATATCATACTTGGCAAAAACATAAGACATACTTTAAATGAAGAGGCTGAAGTCTGCACCAGGGAATGCAGTGCTGGTAGTAAAAGGACAGCACAGAGAACAGAAAATATCTTCTTTGAAAAAGTGTACAATAGGAAAGTTGCTGATCCACGGCAATTTGGGCAATCCTGAGGTTTCTAGTCTCATATGCTGTCAGGGCAACCGAGGAACCAACCTTTTCTTGTATTCAGTGCTGTGAACCCCATTCCTTGGACAATCTTTATCCTCCCATTTATGGCGCTGATTGCTGCTGAAAAAAAAAATACTCTAGAGAGGGGTGTGTGCCATTCTACTGATGTTCAGAACACCTTTAAGAGTGTTTGTTTAAAAATACAGACATCTGCTATCTCCTTGCTGCTCAATGGCATAAGCTCTAAGTTGATGTCAGCTTTCTGGTGTTATTTTCACATCTGGGCAACACCTGGCAAGAAGGGGTCAAAGGTTGGGATAGTCAGAAAAGGGGGAAAGAACCAAACAGATTTTGTGGGTGTTTCAAAACTGGAACCAGCTAGTGGGCTGTAATCTAGAAGGAGGAGTCATTTCTCCAGTGGGTGTAGCCACTTGGAGACCTACTCTGGGCAGTACGCATCACCAAATGGTGTACAGTAGCAAGAGATGGTTAGGAAGATTGAGATGTTATGTTGTCTGGTCGCTTTTACACAAAATTCCAGAAAGATCAGATAAGGTCAAGTCAGCTACTACAGTAGCGGTAGCAATTGGAACCAGTGGGAGAGATTCGGAGGGCGTGAAAGAACCTTTCCTAGCTCTCCTCTTTCTGCCAGTGTGGACAGATATCAGGATAAGATGGAGCCACCGGGCGCAAAGCCACTTTAGGGTTAAGAAGCAGTTTTCTATTGTTCTAGACAGGATTCCAGTGAAGTCTGCAGCTGCTCTAAACCCTATCTCTTTTGCAAATAGCGTGCAGGTGTGGAAGTGCTTTTCTGGAGTCTGAAACCTGTACTCTGTAGGGACTCTGGTGGGCGGGGGCGTGTGGAGAGCCTGCATTTCCCCCCTTTTCATGCAGGGTGAGTTTTAAACGGAAGAAATGTAGTATTTTTTCCTCAGAAGCAAAAGGGGAAAAATCAGTTTTGAAGTTTTTACACCAAAGGCGGATGTTGTGGGCTGCCTAGCGGGTTACTCCAAGGCCCCAAGGTATTTCTTTTGTTGATGAACCCAGTAAAGGTCATTTAATAAACAAAGTGAACATAGGGCCCTGAGGTAACAGCCCCTCACTAAATCCTTGGCATACAACTGTGTGAGCCGTGTTTACCCAGAGAGTGAATCAGCACAGCGACATAACACCTGCTTTTCTAATCTCTGAACTCAGTTTGGAGCAAGGACTCTTTCACTTCCCCACCCGACCCAAGGACCCAACTTGGCACCCTCTTGGCAATCCCTCCCACCAGCCCCGCACGCATCTGCGCCTTGCCAGCCTGGGACGTGAACCCTGAACCAGAACTTCAGGTGCCTCCCACGTGTTCTGTGAGTTTGCCTTTGCCTCCAGCATGGGAAATTTTAAATAAGTTTCTTGAGACTAAGAGGCTAATCCTACCAATCTCTTTTCCAATATAAGACGAAAGCAAAGAGATGGGCACAGCGAGCCACCCACACCCAACAGGGATCATACAGAATCTAGGCTGTAGCCTCCTTTGTATTAAAACTTAGCCCTGTGGTCCAGAGGTGGTCTACACTGCCCCTGGAGGAGACCCAATTAAGTGAGGAAACTGATCCTGATCTATACAGACATCTCCCCCAACCAAGAAGGGCAAACAGATGAAAGGCAGCACATTGTTTCCTGAGCCCCTTCCACCTTTGGGACTCCCTAGAATGCTGCCTTCATGGAACCTGCTAGCAGCTGTGGCCCAGACACCTGGACATGCATAAGCCCAGGGCTCTGGTGGGGTGAGCTGTGAGCTCGCTGTGGCGGATTGGGAATCATGCCTGTGCCTGCGAAGTCTCCTGCACTGCATGTGTTCAGAAAGAAAAAGAGGGGGGCCCCCAAGAGCCGCCTGACCTTTTCGACATCAGGCCAACTCTGACTAGAGATGCTGTAGCTTGTATTATAAAACAAAAGGTCAATGCCAAGAGGAATTCCCAAAACAAACTGCCAAACTGGATTGTAGCACTGCAGCACAGACCTGGGCCCATTGCCATTCCGATCCTGCTCCAGTATAGACCTCCGTCCTGTCTTCCTGTAATTACTCTCTGTTCCCAGCTATCTGAACATTTTAATCAAAATAAGAGTGATTTCTGATGCTTTTCTTTTTAAAACTGCCAGAAAGACACACAGTGTCATCTTCTCATATCACATGTGCACAGATGCACAAAAAACACAGACATGGATTTTACTCAATGAGCAAGGTCAGAATGAGGGATATATTTATAATCAAGATGAAAAATTCAAAGGTGTCCACTTAAACATCTCCGTATGATATATCCAAATGTTCACTCTTTACCATGGAAAAAGGAAATTTTATCCAGAAAACGTTAAGGTCTTTAGAAATAAATACTCACATGTTTCTTCCATGTATACAAGGTGGGTTTTTTGGTTTGCTTTGGTTTGGTTTGTTTTTGTGGTACTGGGGATGGGACTAAACAAGTTAATGTTAATCTCATCCTTGACCCATTTTATTACCATATTTAGATGTTGACAACTCTGTGAAGTTGTGATATTGAAGCAGAAAGAAGGGATAAGCCTACCAGAAAAGAAAGGAAAAGAGGAAACAAAATAAAGGGGAAGTAGCCATTCTTAATGCCTTAAAATTACAGGAAATATTACTTCTTTGATCAGGAAGTTTTGAAAAGTATATTTTCTGCCAAAGAAAGAAAGAAACCACACACACACACAAATATACACACACACACACACCCACACACAGAGAAAATAAAGCAACTTGAAAGATAAGAGTGGTGAATATAAGAAAGGATTCTGCACAGTTTCTCTAAATATTCTGAATAATGTTATCCATCCAGATTTTCAAACCACATTCTAAAATATAACCTTTAATTGGTTACTGAAAAAATGAGTGCTTTAAAACATTTATTAGAAGTTGCAATAGCTACAAAGGAAAGTCTGAAACTGTTTATTCTGAAGAGAGAGTCAGGTGGGTTGCCTTCTGTTCCCAGAGAGGGCCATTTTTACAGTTTTTTCCCCTTCCAGAAACCAACTAAGAATGATGCGTGCACATAAGCCAGCAATTGTGGACCTAGGAACACAACAGAGATATTCAAACCTGATGATGAACATGGACTAACAACTTCAGGTTGAAAGATACTTTGATTCCTAAATTGTTTCTGTATTTCAGAGGAAACTACAATCTTGGTAAAACTGCCTATGGGGGGGGACCCTGCTAATAGCCAAGAGGGACTGGGTAATGTCATTGGCCTGGGAAAGGCTGAAATCCCTGAGAATGGGCTGGATTCAGAGGGCAGGTGCCTATGTAACTTCAGGTCTTTAACACAAACTCTTCACAACCTTTGAGACCTTTTGGACTAGGTTTCTAGAGAATTTCTACCTCTGAGTCCCCTTCTCAGGACCCAGGTGGCAGTGCACCCCAAATTATGTTACAAACACCTAGCCCTGCACTCTTGAGGCAGGGTGAGTAAGGGATTCTGGTGAGGTGAATTCTTTAAATCCATAAACAGATTATATACTTCCAGACCTGGCTGATCCTCAGGGTTACCTAGTACAGAGGTGAGAAAGGAAGGCATCTTTTAAATATGGGCTGTGGGGGGCCTATCTGATTTAGGAATCAGAAATTCCTTTTGAACTCCCAAATTGGCATTCTGTAAGATGAGAGGCAAGGCGAATCTGATCACCAGGCAGCCACAAACGTGGGTGGGAGCGGGAGTAAGGGTCCACTGATCCAGAGGCATGAGTGCATCTCCTGCAGCTCAGTAAGGGGGCAGGGATCTGCAGCAATTTAGCAAGACTACCACACTGCAGGACTAAGGGGTTTGAATCTCCTGGCACAGAGCCAAAAGTAGCTGCTGCCTGCAATTGCTTTTGTGGTGTTGCCTCAGGACCCTGGGCCAGAGATCAAGTGCTTCAAGTCTAGGTAGCACATCCCTATGTCCATCTTTATCTCTGGGCCAAGGATACCCATTATCTGCCCTTGAAATGCTGGGTGCTTAGCGTGGTGTATTTGAAACTTGAGTATGCACAGAAATCTCCTGTTGTGTTGGTTAAAATATAGATTTCTGGGTCCCATTATAGAGTTCAAGATCAGTAGAACTAGAGTGGGACCCAGTGATTGACTTTTCAGGTGCTGCTGCTGCACACTTAGAGAACTATTGCTTTAGTCTGCTTTTTCTAAGTCTATTTATTTTATTTTATTTTTTCTTTTTTTTCTTTTTAGATATACATAACAGTAGAGTGTATTTTGACATATTATATATGCATGGAGTGTAACTTATTCTAATTAGGATCCTATTCTTGTACATGATTTCAGTCTTGCTTTGATTAGGAGGGAAAAATATTGTAGTGTCTAGGGCATGTGACATGGGATGATATGGCTGACAGATTGAGGCCCAGGAGTGAAAATCTCCTCTAGAAAAGTGACGGGATCTCTGAAGGTGGCTCCTTTCTGTTTTCTAAGGAAAGAGCATGGCCTCAAGATCAGGGAGAGTAGGCCATGACTCCAGCCAGACCACACTTCTATGGGGAGTTTGGCCTCAGAATGATAGAGAAGTGCTTTCCACCATTAGAATGTTCCAGGGTTTGGGGGTTTTGGCTTTTGCAAGAAAGAAGTCCAGAGAATTCAGGACAAAACTAGGCACTGGTTCTTCTGTTGGTCCCAATTTGTTTTCCTAATTTTAAAAGAATATGTATGGATAAAGGGTCCAAGGTATGTGTGGTATTGTGGCAGGGGAATAGTCCATAGAGAAAGAGGCCCTGACATTGGGCTGGGGAGGTCTAGGCCTGCTCCCTCCTCTTCAGATCACATCTTAACATTATAATTTTGTTGGCAATTAGGAATTTCTGTCATGTTTTTATGTGCTCCTTCCTCCATAAGAAGATATTTTAAATTATATTTTATAACTATTGGTATAAAGATGGATGCAATTCATGCTGGATTTATTATCATATACTTATTATTATGTTTATTTTTATTCTGATTATAAAAGAAATTAGAGTTAAAACATTCTCATAACCCATAAAATTATATGGGATCAGGGAATATGGCTAAGTGCAAAATGGTTAAGTCAGCACTACTCCTGAAAGGGTATGGAAGCTGCTCATGCCTCTTTTAAGCTGTGATATTTATCTCTGAGTCAAGTTCCACATCTGGTGTGAAACTGGTTGGCCCCTTAGTACATCTACTAAAAAGTCTGTCCACCCAAAAACCGGGTAGAAAAATTCAGACAATTAGGTTACCAGCATAATCTTATCAGCTGGCCTGTGTAATTTATTTTCTTTATCTGAAAATCCAAATTATTCCATGAAATCCAATTGATGTAAACCAATAAAATATATATTTGGACTATTCTTCTCTGCTGCTATACAATGACTTAAGTTCCTAATATCTTTCTAGAATTTCTTTAAAGCAAACACTATGATTAATATTTTATACCCTCTTCTGCACCTATTTTTTTGTTTTTATTTTTTTACTTCTCATGACAATATGCACGGATCTTCTTTATCCTTTCTTTCCTAAACACCATGTAGCATTCTGTTTTAAGGATATAGTGGTGCTATTTACAACTGAAGGCATCAGTTTTGTTTTCTGTTATTGATATCACAAGCAATACTGCAATGAATAACACTTTATACATGCCATTCACCTGTGTACAAATGTACCCACAGAAGAGTTCTCAAAAGGGGAGTTGCTGGGCCAAAGTTTACATGGATTTGTACTTCTGATATACATTGCTAAATTGTCCTTCATGAGAATTGTGCCAACTGACATTCCCACCAACAATGTGGAAGGACAACTGTTTGCTCTATGACTGAAGCATCTTATCACTCCCCACCCCTTACTTTGATGGGTGAAAGTCATCAGTTTATTTTAATTTTTTTTCTTTTATTAGGGAGATTCAGCCTAAAAGCCATTTTAATTTCTCATTTGTGAACTGTCAATGCAAGAACATTTGAAGGTGGGGCTTTCTCTGGCTCTAAATTGGTTAAAGCCCCTTGAAAAGGAAGAAGAGGTAGAACATGGTTTTTAAAAAGAGATGAGGGCTTCTTGAAGCCCTGGGAGCAGAGCTCTCTAATCAACCTGACAAATGGAGATAATTAGGAACACAGGTTCAAAGTTCAGAAGTCATCTACCAACACTTTTATTCATATAAAATATTTAGCACTCTCTAAGGCAAAACACAGAATAAAAATATGCAAATATAGTTCCAGCGTGTCTTTATCCAACAGACTTCATGACTAATTATAATAAATTCTATTATGTGTACATATTTTAAAATTGTGGTTAATTTCTGGATTCTGATTGCTTTGAAATTCAGTCACCCCAAATTGACATTTGATAAACCTTTTTCTGTAGTTTTACCTACAAACACACAGGGATTTTACCACAACAACAGCTCAAGTAGTGACATATGCTAGCCAATCACTTTTCATGATTTGAACAAATAACTTGGATAAAACAAGGGGATAGATTCAGCTCAGCATCAGTTTCACAGGAGGGAAAGCCATAATGTTTTGGTTAAGGATCTAAAAAAATGATGCATAGGAGAAAACAGAGGAAAACAAGTGTACTGCAAATGTGCAGCTATGGCAGTTTAGATCTTATCTGATATTTATTTTCATCCTGGAGAGCCAATAATCTGTTTTCAATGATAAATGTCATACCATAAGCCATCATGTATTCTCTCTGAATAATCAAAAGTCACAAAAAAGAAACCTTGATGACAATGTATTTTACTCCAACACTTATAATTTTATATTAACTCTTCTTAATTTTTAAAGACCTAATTTATTTAAGAGCCTGGCAGCATTGGGAGTATAACCCAGTTCGATATCAGATAGCATCCCCTCTCTTTCTCTTTCTCCTGACTCCCGCCTTCCTCCCATCAGAAAGACATGATAATGAGAAATTATTCCAGAGAAGGAGCTGCTTTAGAAACCAATAGATTTCATGGCAACTCCTGATTCCACATGACTCCTAATAACCAACATTTCAGTTAAAAATTGTCTGTCTGACAATTACTAATTGGGCATTATGTAAAATTGTGGATGTGTAACCGACGTGATTCTGCAATCCGCATTTGGGGTAAAATTGGGAGTTCATAACCCACTTCAATCTAATGTATGAAATATGATATGTCAAGAGCTTTGTAATGTTGTGAACAACCAATAAAAAAATAAAAAATTTAAAAAAAAAGCAGAAAGAGGTTCAAAAGCAAGTAATCCCTTCAGAAACCCTCCTGCTCTGAAAAGGCTTTTACTAATTCTTTGTACATCTAAACCAGAAATAGTATTTAAAACCAAAAGACAATGTGTACTTCCTTTGTCTAGATCTGTTGGCAAGTAGACAGCAAGTAAAAAGAGCAAATCTTCAAGCCCCAATCACTCAACAGTGAGCAACCCACCCCTCACTCAATGCCGTCACCTGCCTGAAAGTGAGATAATTTAAATAAAATGCTATTTCCAGTATAAGGGTTACAATTATCCTTTCGTTACCAACAGGGAAAGTGAGCAGCAGATTAAGCAGCTGAAGCTGTTAAAATAGTCCATTCTGGCTAGGCCTGCAAAGACACAAGCTATAGAATGCCTGGCATACATGCTTAGCACTTTTTATTCATCACTAAAATTAACACTTAAAAAAAATTGTCTGTCTGATATTCTGTCCAATGCTGGTGCTTTATGTGGGGTTTGCCCTAGTTTACATCTCAGAAATAAAGTATTAACCTCCAGTTTTATGAATAAGCAGCAGCAGCAGAGATATGTCACCACCTGTAAGCATGATGGAGCTAGTGATTTGTCAAGTATTTTTGTTTCTGATTTTCAGACTACCTGATAGAGATGGACACTGAATGAGAAATGTCCAGAGCTGGTAGCACATAATGTAGAAATCTGGGAGGTGTGTTCCACTGCAAATTGACAGGGAGAGTCAAATGTTCTCATTCCTCTCCAGACCAAGCATGGATCAGGCCATTGATGGCAGGTTGTGAGTGTTGGGCTTCTAGTCACAGACCACTGAACTGGAAGATGAAAACTAAATAAAAACAAAAATCATCCAAAATCATTTGGTTTTGCCCTAATGAAGAATGATCTGCTGGCCTCCCAAGACATATTGGCACCACTGTCAAAAGTCAAAAGAAATTTGTACCAGGACAGATTTGTAAAACCTCACATCTAACTATTTTATAATTCTTCACTGTAACCCAGAAGCAAATCGTCACTAGTGAGTCAAGTGATTGCTCTTGGAAACACTCCAAGTCTATGATGGAGTTTGGTACAAAAGTAAGGCTGAGCTAGTTTTTATTCCTGAGCTACTTCCATAGTTTCTGGGTCCACTTAGGGAGCATGGGCCTCAACTATAAAGAAAAAGACTGGAATTCAGCCCTGGATCAGTCCCGTGTCCCATGCAGAGAGTGTGACATTTTCCTGTTTGTACAAAAGCACTATACGATCTAGCTCCAGCTCTGCTGATGCTACCTTTGAGGATTTTTTAAAAGTTTGTGTGAAAAATGCCAAGGAGAATTTACCATAGTGCATTGGAAATAACTGTGTGGTGGCTGATGGATAACCAGCAAATGAAATTTTTACCCCAACATGGGACTGAAATAACAGAAGGTATATAGCAAATTTGCTTAGTGAGGGCATATTCCAGAGAAAGTGAAAGAATTAAAAAGGAATGTTTCTTTGAGGGAGAAAGAGATGAAAATGTGGAGGTGGGAAGCATTGAAACCAGTTTTACAAAAATCTTCACATCAACATGTACAAAATGGTTTAAAACTCAATTGATCAAGTTTAGAGGAAAATGCTTTAAAATATCTGGATATGTTTATTTTGAAATATTAAACAATCAGTTTGTGCATTAAAAAACCACTCTGCTTTGACTAACTGAAAATATAAAGAGATGTATGAACCTAGTGTAGACTCATAATATTTAATAATATTATAAGCCATCCATTCTTTTTTTTAAAAGAGAGAGTGAGAGAGGAGAGAGAGAGAGAATTTTTAGTATTTATTTTTCAGTTCTCGGCGGACACAACATCTTTGTTGGTATGTGGTGCTGAGGATCGAACCCGGGTCGCACGCATACCAGGTGAGCGCGCTACTGCTTGAGCCACATCCCCAGCCCCAGCCATCCATTCTTCAATGTTCAGAAATGCTGTAGTTTATACAGAACCTTTCCAACTTTTTAGAATGAGCTGAAACCTGACCAGTGAGACTAGTTCTTCAGTGTCTATGAAGTAACCTAAATGTGGTATGTGCTCACATTAGGAGAGAGTGCTTACCCCAGTTCCCAGTTGTCCTGTGATTT
The DNA here is from genome assembly GCF_052094955.1 of Ictidomys tridecemlineatus. Classification (NCBI taxonomy): domain Eukaryota; kingdom Metazoa; phylum Chordata; class Mammalia; order Rodentia; family Sciuridae; genus Ictidomys; species Ictidomys tridecemlineatus. The sequence goes on along the minus strand of NW_027522457.1, from coordinate 150,884 downwards.
CTGCATGGAAGGAGTTAATTAAAGCTTCTGTGAATTTGTAATCTACCACATTCCTGTGAATAAAGGAACATAGGATATCTTCCTAAGTGGGCAAAAGGGAAGGCTGAAGAACAGAGAGCTGTGAAACATTTTTAGAACCATAGTGGGATAATCTTCACTCAGTTAAGGATTCTCTGAAAAGAAAAAAAAAAGACCAAGTAAAAAGAAATTAAATATATTGAAATTAGAGTAACCAAGGTTGGGAGGGAATAGCATCCCAATAGAAATGAAGGAAGCAGAAACATCTCTTTCTGAAAGGAGCTTAATAGTTAGCATAGATTTCTTTTCTTTTTTCCTTTTGTTTCTATTTTAGTCAGCTTTTTCACTGCTGTGACTGAAAGTTCCAACCAGAACACATGTAGAGGAGGAAGAGTTTATTTGAGGGCTCATGGTTTCAGAGGTCTCAGTCCACAGACAGCCGGCTCCATTCCTCGGGATTTTGAGGTGAGGCTGAACATCCTTGCAGAAGAGTATGGTGCAGGAAAGCAGCTCATGTGATGATCAGAAAGGAGAGAGAGAGAGAGAGAGAGAGAGAGAGAGAGAGAGAGAGAGAGATATTCCACTTTCCAGATACCAAATATATACCCTACAGTCATGTCCCAATGATCCACCTCCTGCAGCCACACCCTACCCATCTTCAGTTACCACTCAGTTAATCTCAGCTAATCCTATTAATTCACTGATTGGTTTAATTAAGAATCCTATAACACAATAATTTCTCCTTTAAACCTTTTTGTGTTGTTTACATATGAGTTTTGGGGGACTCCCTCACAGCCAAACATATAACATAGAGTTTTGCTAAGTTGTAGAGGCTGACCTCAAACTTGCAAACCTCCTGTTTCAACCTACTGAATTGCTGGGATTTCAGGAGTGTGCCAGTACTCCCGGTTTGGCAAGGATTTCTTAAAGCTTTATAAACTTCTTATTTTGAACTAATGACAGACTTACAGAAAGTTGCAAATAAATACACAGAGAAGTCCAGTACACCTTTAACCCAGCCTGCTCCATTATTAACATCTTGTATAACTATATTGCATATAAATAACAGAAAACTGACATTGGTATAATTCACAGGGCTTATTGGTTTTCTCTGGTTATATTTGCACTCGTGTGTGTGTGTGTGTGTGTGTGTGTGTGTGTGTGGTTTTATGTGGCATTGTGACATGTACAACTTGGTGTACCATCAGCACAAGTCTCCCTTATACTACCTCTTTACAGACACACCTGTATCTTTCCCTCTGTCCCCATCTCTAATCTCTGGTAACCATAAATCTTTCTTTATTTCTTTAATTTTATTATTTCAAGAATGGAATATAGAAAGATGGAATCCTAGGTCACTGTTTGAAACTGAAGTGTTTACTAGGCATACCTCCAGAGAGTCACCCATGTTGTTCTTTTTTGTTGCTGAGTGATATTCAAAGGTATGAATTTGCACAGTTTGCTTAATCACTTACCCACTGAAGTCATTTGGGTGTTTTCCAGTTTTATGATTCGTAAAGCTGCTATGAGCATTGTTGTACAAGTTTCTGCATGAATGTCAGTTCTCCTTTCTCTGGGACAGATGCCCAAGAGAGCAACTGCTGGATCATATAAGAAGTCCCTTGTTTTGAATTTTAAAAGAAATGGCCAAACAATTGTTATCACCATTTTTCAACCCTACCAACATGTGTGAGTGACCCATCTTCTCTACATGTCCACCATAATTTGGTACCACTGCTGTTTTATTTTAGCCATTCTGATGTCTGATATTGTGGCATTACTTTGCACCTCCCTAATGACTAGTAATAATGAATATCTTCTTAAGTACTTATTTGCCACATGTATGTCACTTTTGGTAAAATGTCAACTCATGTTTTTGTGCATGCTCTAATTGGATCATTTGTCTTTTTGATTTTACTGCTGAGTTTTGAGATTTTTATACATATACATACAAGTCCTTTTTGAAATTTTTAATTTGCAAATATTTTCTCTTTGTATGTAGTTCATCTTTTCATTTTGTTTACACTGTTTTTCATGCAGCAAAAGTTTAAAGTGTTGCAGGGTATCCAATTTTTCATTTTTTAAATTGACTTTTTAAAAGTCTTAGGACAACATCACCCACAAAGGTCATACACCAGCATAAAACAACAGCCCCATGAGGTTGTTTCCATGATGGCAATAAGAACAGGAATGGAATGTTTATAGAATAGATGGATCAGAGTGGAGATGGAAAGTGGGGGAATGTGAGAGAAGAGGTCACACTTTGCATGCATTATACTTTGAGCAAAATAAGGACATATGGCAAGGTCTTGGCAGAGGGCTGAAAATATTGGACTCAGTTTTGATAGAGTAACTCTGGCTATGTTTGAAGGGGGTCAGAAGGGAAACAGTGGGACTGCTATGGGGATCCAGGCCAAAACTTTACAAAGGGGATAGCAGTAGAGGTGGTGACAAGTGGCTGGATTTTGCACATATTTAAAAGTAAGTACATCAGTATTTTCTGATGAACTGGATTTGGTGTGAAAGAAAGAGGAAAAAGAAAGACTCCAAGATTAAAGGTAAAACAATATAAAAAAATTCAAAGTTAATGAGAAGGAAAGGAAAGGAGGGAAAGAGAAAGAGAAATGGAGCCAATGAAAAGGCAGCTCAGTCTTTGTATGGGGTGATTTATTAGTATTATTTAAAATTTAAAATCAAAATATACTTTGGTCCAACTATTGTTTAAATCAATCTGTCCTTCAGAGGTACTTGCCCATGTGCACATTTATATGTAAAAGGACTTGCTACAGAGCTGTTTGTCATAGTGATAAGCAGAAACAACCTCAACATACAGCATTTGGGGAAAGTTTTTTATATTATATTAACTATAAACCACCAAACTATAAACCACCATGTCCCATGAAACTAAGTGACATATATCTACACAATGCTCTCCAAGGTACATTGATAAATGAAAAGAAAGCAAATAGTGGAGTAATATATGAACCAGGTGAAAAAATTACATACACGGTTGCTTCTTCACATATATGTAAACATCTAGGAACAGGTCCGAAGTGACACATAGGAAACTCTTCATAGAGCAAGGAATGATGAGAGAAGACATCTATTTTTATTTTCATAATATGTTTAAGACTTTATTGAATGCTGTTTCAATGAAACACATTGAATGGGATTATTATATACAATTTTTTTAAGTAGAAGTTTTTTTTTTCTTGTTAATCAACTCAATTATTCACTACCTTCCTTAAAGGTCCAAGGAGGTCCTGGCCTCACTCTGAGGAACATCACTTTCCTGGTTAGGGAATGAGTGTGGGGTGTCTGGGGTCTCAGATGGCCAAGGACAATCTATTCAGAAATGCTCTGGAGAAACTGAAGGCACGTTTCTGTGAGTGATACACCCTCAAAAAATTTGTGAGCCTACTCTCAAATCCTGGACCACTTTGGCACTTTCGGTGTTTTGTGGCAGATAGAGATAAGACTTGGAATGCAAAAAACTAGGCTCCAGTATACCTCTCCCCTGAGGCTCCTGATCATCTGTTTCCTCATCTATGAAATAAGGGATAAGAGCCATGGTCCCAGGAGAGATGGTGCTAGAAGGACTTTGCAGTGGCAGTGTTGGTGGAGGGGGCTGAGGTCTCAGGCTGCTAGGGCTGTCAAAGTACGAGTGTTTTTCTCACTCCAAGCCAGGAGGTGCTATGTTGTAGGACCTCTATAAATATGTTAATAAATGCATTTGCTGCAATTCAAGGAGGTATTTTTTCAGGCTAATCTAAGTATTTTGTGGATGTTTTTTTCTAAGGTAAGTTTTTGTGAAAATGGTCTTTCTGGATCCATTTAGGTTTCTTCTTTTCATTCTTCAAACTTTACTTTCATTTGCATCCCCAGTGGCACTTGTTTGCAAGGGTACTCAAGGACAGAATGCCAGCAGTCCAATTTTCCACCTATAGGTGGACATTTTCATGACATGAGTTTCCCTGTGGCCCAGATAGTGGACTAAAGAAGCAAACAAAAACTAACTGCAAATGAACAAACAAACAAAAAAGTCATGCTCAAATCTCCTCAATGACTTCAACATCAACCTTACTCTCCACATTTCTGTTTTCATTATCCCATTTTGTTTTCATTATCCCATAAGAATTGATGTTAATTAGGGTCACTAGCCATGATTTTGTGATTAAAAATCTGTACAACTTTGGTTATATGAAAATTCATCTAAATGTTTTATCTTTTCCTGTTAGGATTTTATAATACTATTTCTTCCCTCGCCTTTCCCCTGACACTGTGCCTAGTTCAAATGACTTATTTCTTTAAAAAACAAAAGAACATGCCTGTCACCCTGCCTTGTTTCTTATAGTACAGGAGGTGAAGCATGGAGCTGTGAGTCAACATCATTCACATGCTCCACTGATATTAGTCAGTGGAGGGAAGAACCCAGGACTTGTTTTACCTCTGAGCTTCATCATGGTCTTGCTCCTGAATAGACATTTCCTCATCTGCTGTGCAGTCCTTTCTAGCTCTAATAAGCTAGGCTCTATTGTCTAAATATAATTAAATCATAATAGTTCACATTGATTAATCCTTTTATACCTACCAGGCCGTGAACTAAGCACCATCTTATTTGATTTGTTTGACAAAACTGAAGTAGGTGCCACTATCACAAGTAAGAAAACAGAGAAATATGGAGTCTTCCCCAACTTACAAGGAAATGCATGCTAGGCCAGAATTTGAACAGACAATCTGACTACTGAGCCCATTGAGCCTCCAGTCACTGTAATGTGTTTCCTGCTAAGTGTTGTCCCCTTTCATATAGATCCTGTGGATGTCTAACCATGTATTCCAATAATGTTGTCACCGCTACTCTTGGAGTACTGTTTAGAATAATAGAGTATTCAAACTAGTGTACTAATTTGAATCAAACTAGAAAGTTGGCTTTATTTGTGTTTGGATGATGCCAAGGTAAGCAAGCATCCTAGCCAATTGATCTTTCTTTCTTTCTTTCTTTCTTTCTTTCTTTCTTTCTTTCTTTCTTTCTTTCTTTCTTTCTTTCTTTCTTTCTTTCTTCCTTCCTTCCTTCCTTCCTTCCTTCCTTCCTTCCTTCCTTCCTTTCTTTCTTTCTTTCTTTCTTTCTTTTTTTCTTTCTTTCTTTCTTTCTTTCTTTCTTTCTTTCTTTCTTTCTTTCTTTCTTTCTAAAGCCATGCTAGTAATTGAACTCAGCCACAACTACTGTTTTTTTTATCTATCTGCATCCCACATATATCAAGCTCCTAATGATCTATATACAAAGAGATAAAAGACAGGGGTCTGCAAGACAGCATGTGCTGGGTGAGGGAGCTGTGGGAACTGCTGAGGGTCAAGAAAGGAGCTCCCTCCCAGGCAAAGTCCTTGTGAAGGAGGAGTGGAGCACAGCAGAGGGCATGTGGCATGTGAGAAAAGTGAAGAGTTGGGCAAGTGCAGTAGGTATGTTTAACCAGAGAGGAGGGTTTGTCTCTGGAATCAGAGACAAAGAACATGGAAGTCTTGTGCGCCAGGTCAGGTAGTACAGAATTCCTTTGGGAATGAGAAACTTCTCTGAGCAGGGGTCTTGGGTGACCCTGCTTGGATCTTCACTTATCTTTTCTCACTGAGCTCTTAGATAATGTCCTTGATGCATTAGGGACTCCCCATCACCCCATTTCCATGGCTGTTCACATTTTCTTATAGCATAGAGCACTTCACATAACCCAGACTTGTATTAATATGCCACACCCATGTGCCTACTGGTTGTTTGCTTTAGGTCACTCAGACTGAGCATGTACTGAGTGGGTTTCTCATTTGTTCATGGTCCTAACATAATGGAAGACACCAAGATCAACTGCTGAAGGACATTGTCAGATCTTTATCTCTTCTGTCTTTCACAGACCCCACCAGTCACCAAAGCCTATCACAGATGCATTTTCCATGGTTAAAGCAAACAGACTTTGGAGTTGAACAGATTTGAGTATGGATCTTGAATGTCATTATTAGTTGTAAGGCCTTGGCCAATCTTATTGAGCCACATTTTCACCATCTATTAAATGGGCAAAATGCCAACCTTACTTTCTTACCCACAGAATTAAATGAGCTACATGTAACAGAAACTTGCAGTGATATTATGGGAATTTTCATTTTCAATACTCAGAAAATGTCTATTAGATTGAAGGTTTCTGAACAATCTCATGGTAGCTAAGTGCTCTTCCCCAAGGGCCTCCTACATATCCATTTTGTACCCTTTCTACCCTGCAGCTCTGTACCCCAGATGCTGAATATATACAGAGTCCCAAGAGGAAAACTGGACTTCCTCTATCTTCTAGTTTGGTTTAATCAGGGGGCATCCAATGGAGAATGGAGGAGAGAAAGTTTTAACTGTTTACTGCCATGATTTGACCACTTCTTTCCATGAACTTGACAATGGCCACATTCTTCTCTGGTGCAACTCTGATGAGCAGCCTCTATCTATGGCTGAAGCACTCACCTGTTTAGGGAATCCTTCTTTTCTTGCCTCATCTTGCCCAGGGCAAGACCCTAGTGTTGCTAGTACCCAGTGTTAGTTACTCTTTGGTGGTGCCCAGAACAGGGTCCCATTTCTGCAAACAGGTTAAACCTGTTTTAAACCCTTATCAGTTAAACCTTGTGCATATGCTCATCAGTTTGGGTTGGAATTGGGCTAGAATAATATACAAATGTCCTTTTGGAAAGGATCATCTGGTGGTGGCCCACAAGGTGGCTCGAAGGGATGAAATCTATCTGGAGAGAGATCTTGTGAGGGACTGGGTTAGAAGCAGCAGGCAGTTTAGTGAGAGAGGAGAATAAGGGCAGGTGCAAATGTCCTCTTTGCTATGCAGCAGCCCTACTTCTGCTCCCAGCTACGTTGTCTAGAGGACACAACTGTTCACTGCATATTTCAAATGCCAAATGTCATTTTTAGGTGACTGAAAGATAAATCCAAGAAACAGAACATCTGATAGGCTCCCATTGTTCCAATGAAACCATAATCAGTGCTCAGGACTGTCTGCATCTCATCAGAGTGCCACCCTATCTTGGTCACCTTCACCATAACAAATTTGAGATTTGATTTAGATGAGACTTTCCTAACTGAAGCATATTTTGCACTCTGTTCTTTTTCTTCTGGCTTTATGTGCATCCATCCTACCCACCCTCTTCCTTTCTGGCAGAAGCAGAACCTGCCTGGGAAATATGTGGGCATAGCAGGAGCTACTGGGTAACTGGGTGGTGCCTACCTTTGTGTTTCCCATGTGCAACACAGATTTTCTCTCTTGTCTTCCTCCCTGGCTTTCACTCTTTATATTTCAAAACTAGGAAATGTATTGTAAGACTGCTTTCATTGATTCCTGGATTAAAATATGGTCTGACAATGCTGTGATAATCTCAAAAGGAGAGTGATACCCTGTCCCCAATAAACTCTTTCCTTTTTGTTTTTCATGTTTTTATCTTTTCAGCCTTGACTAGGCTCAATTAAAAACAATGGCCACCTCTTCAAAAAGGAACGCCAAGCCCTTTGAATGGGCTCATTCTGCTCCAGGTTCTTGCCATCTATCTTCCCTTGGCAAGTGCCAGGAGAAGTCCGCAGGTAGTTGTCCAAATATAAATGAAAAGGCTTAACTCTAAAACATTGCCATCTGAGAGGGGTTTTAGGAGACTTTACTCTGTGGTTTTGGCAGTGACAGTGTGTTCCTTTGCCAGCATGCAGAGAAATTTGCCCTGTGTCTCTTGGGAGTTAGAGATTTTCATCTCTAGTATCACCACACAAGACCTATCCACACTTTCACCTCCCCAATAAATCAGAAAACTCAAAAATAAAAAGTGAACAGCCAAAAATAAAATAAAAGTGAATGGAGAGAAGGTAGGGGCTGAGGAAACAAAGGAAAGGGAAAGGTATGGCAACACTGAGTCTATATTTTATCCCTTATCAAAGACACATTTATACATGTAAAAACAGAGGATATTTCAATATCTGAATGAAGGAAGAAGAGAGGTGTTTTCAAGCAGATTCCTCCAGTACAACTGTCTCCATGCTTACACTAGTGTGGCACATTATTGGAGTTATATATAAAAACAATGTATATTGAAGTGATCATCAGATTCTCAGGTAAGGACAGAAAAATAAAGCAACAAGAGAATATTAGAGGGAAAGACCATAGGGTATAAGCTTTGCAATTTACCCTTAATTTTTTTTGGTACTTTCTTTTTTCTATGTCTCTGTTAGGCAGCAACCACCAGAGACAGGTCGTATGAACCTACAGGAAAATGTTACTTCCAAGCAAAATCCATTTTCCAAAGCAGATTCTGTTGTGTTTCAAAGTTGCAGCAAGTTTAACAGTAGAATGTGTCACATAGTAATATTATTGAGAACTTAGGGCTTCAATTATGAATCTAACATTAGATTCTTCAACTTTCTGAGTGAGTGATCCATTTTAGACTATTTAGAATACTTTATTTTCCATTTTGGTAAGCCATTCTAAGTATCTAATAATCTCAAATAACCACTGAAAAGGGATAAATATGACAGCTTTTTTTTCTTATTTGGAGGCACAAAGCTTTGATTATTTAAGTAAGAGAACATAAACATCTGATCTCAACTTATAAATGACCTTAGAAAGAAAAGTTATATGAACAAAATAAAAATCCCCAGGTAAGTATCAGTAACAAAGGTAAAAACTCACATCAACAGTAGGCCAGTGTGGAGCCCTTGATCCTCCTTCTTGTTAGAGGGTGGGAAATCTTGACCCTCAGCCCTAAATATTGGGCTTAGGTCAGGGGACAGACCACCCAGCCTCAGTATCTGCCATCCCAAAGGTTCTGTGCAGACAGGCCACTTGTGCCTCCTGACATAAGAGTTCTCTTAGATGCCTGAGGCTCCTCCTCTGTTATGTGGCCCAAGGAAACACACACCCTGCTTTAGCCTGATGCTAGTTTCAGATGGACTCATGACAGCTGACCACTCTACAACAGGCGTCCCCGGTAGCCTGGGTAACTCCAGTGTGTTCCCAAACACTCGGCCAGAATCCCATCTTAGCCTGCTACTGCTGCTGGAGGCTCAGCATGGAGCAGGGAAGATGCTCCTGTGCTTTCTTCTAAAAAAGAAAAGGGGCAGAGTTGGACCACAGGGAGGTACCTCTAATGGATGCCTCCAATGAGTCCAGAAAGGACATCATTAGAAAAAACTTTATCCTTTATTTTCCCATATGTACCAATCTTATTCTTTCCCTAGAATATGGAGAAATTGCCAAAAGAACTGAGCCCTAAGCATTATAAGCACCATGAGTGCAGAAATATTTTGTTCCTCAGCCCTTGTGATGGCATTACAGAGATTAGCACTTGATAACCTTGATGGTTGTGCACTTCTGAAGTAAGTAAAAGTCTCCTAATGAGCTCCTAAATTAAGGAAGAGAGGAGGCCCAGCTAACTTCTACATGCTATTAGCATCAGAAGCATGGCAAAGCTACAATTTAGCACTAATCTTAAAAGCTTATGAATGCCAGAAAATGATGTAAACTGAAGAATAAGTCTATCGAGCAAATCTGCTGTGTCCCCTCTATTAGATAATTAGTTCTGTGAGCTCTAAGAGAACTAATTTTCTACATTAGACAAGAAATAAATTACTGATCCAGGTGAAAGGGGAAAAATTTATCATCAAGTCATAAATGTCTAATTAAAACTTTGAGAAAAGAAATTAGCAAAAATGAAGGCTATGATTTAAGCTGATTTAGGCTCAAAAAGAGAAGAGAACACCTTTTTACACCATCCATTTGTGATCCAGCAAAGATTCATTTGTGTGAAAAAGACTTTCAAACTTCTCTTTGTGCACTAATTTCCAAATTGACTAAGACAGAATCTCAGTATCATCTTGTTTTTGGCCAAATCTGTTTTTACCTAAATTGATTGTGTCAGATTTTTTTGCCATTTCCAAAAATTAAATTCTGTCTTCAAGAATGTTTGTCATCACAGAGGAAAAACATTCTTTAGGTTTGAAAAGGAATTCTGCAAAAAGTTTCAGAAGCAAGTGGGCAAGCTGGGCATAGTGGTGCATGCCAATAATCCCATGTTCTCAGGAAGCTGAGGCAGGAAGAGTGCAAGTTCAAGTACAGTGTAGGTAACTTAGCAATACTCTGTCTTAAAAAAACCCACACTAAAAGGTGGCAGAGATGAGCTGGGAATTTAGCTCAGTGGAAGAGCATTTGCCTACCATGTGCAGAGCCTGGTTTTCATCTCCAGTACCAGAAAAGTAAAAATTTTAAAAAGTGCATAATAGTTGCATTGTTGAACCAAGAATAGCCTATGAATATTATTGTTTTGCAGAAAATAATATTAATTTAATGTTATTTTAAACTTTGGCTAAAAGTCAAATTGATTTATAATTATTTCTTTTAAAACTAAGCATCTATATAATCAAATTCATGAAAGTCTTTTTTTATATACTTTTTCTATTAAGTTATACATGATAGTAGAATGTATTTTGACACATTATACATTTCTGGAGCATAACTTCTCATTCTTCTGGTGGTACATGATGTAGAATTACATTGTTCTTGAAATCATATATGCACATAGGCTAGTAATGTCTGATTCATTTCACTGTCTCTCCTGTTCCCATTCCTCCTACCTTCCCTTCATTCCCCTTTGTTTAATCCAAAGTACTTCCAATTTTCCATAACCACCACTTCCCTTATTGTGAATAAACATCTGCATATCAGAGAAAACATTCGGCCTTTGGTTTATTTCACTTAGCATGATATTCTCTAGTTCCATCCACTTATGGGCAAATGCCATAATTTCATTCTTCTTTATGGCTAAGAAATATTCCATTGTGTACATATACCATATTTTATGTATTCATTCTTCTGTTGATGGGCACCTAGATTGCTTCCATTGTTTCGTTATTGTGAATTGAGCTGCTATAAACATTGATGAGGCTGCATCACTGAGTGCTGATTTTAATTCCTTTAGGTATAACCCATGGAGTGAGATAACTGAGTCAAATGGTAGTTCAAATTTCAAGTTTTCTGAGGAACCTCAATACTGCTTTCTGTATTGGTTCTACCAATTTGCAGTTTCACCAGAAATGTATGAGTGTACCTTATGAGAGTCATTTTTAATCAAAGGACTATTGTTGAAATTTATACAATTGCTTTTAAGATACTTGAAGAAAAGAGAAAATCTTTTGTTTCTCTTTAAAAAAAACACTGGCATGCTAAAGCTCTCCTTTTACATTCTTTGTTCTTATGAAAAGATCTCATTTCATTTTCCATGTCTATAATTATTGGCTAAGAAAAATTATTTCCTTTCACTTATTTTCCATTTTATCTTTACTCTGTCTTCCTCAGCCTGTTGAAATATATGTTCTCTAAATTTTAGAGATTTTGACTGATTTTGAATTCCTTGAAATTATTTTCTTGTTGATAGATAGCTCTTAGGTAGCCAGGAAGTTGTGGGGTTCACCTAGAGTAAATAGAGATAACAAGCCCTAAAAGAAATCAGGAAATGTCTGAAGTCCTAGATTCTAATTCACTTTTCAAGATCTTTTTTCATCGAATTTCCCAGTATATATCAATTGTAGTAATATGGAAGCATCATTGCCCTCAGCTCTGAATTAGTCTTTTCCTATTTCCCTATCTTCACATGCCACCTTCGTCTTGTGTCTAAAACTCACATTGATATCTCTGTAACCACTGGAAAATTTTCAAAGCTCCAAAGTTTTCTGAAGGGCTGATTTAGAAAGCTGAATTGCTTGAGGTGCATTTTTAAAACTTTTCCAAAGGTTTCCTATTCTTGTAGTAAAGCAATCAACATGGGTGAAAGAATTGCATAAAGCTCTGATCCTTGCTGAGTTATGAAATTATCACGTCTGCCTCACACACAGGTCAGTATACTGGTGCCTCACAGGGCACTTGGAGTGCAGAGGTTAGAGAGGTAGGAGGGTAGGTAGTGGTGATTTTTTGGAAATAAACAGCATTCACTGCTCAAGGTGTTTACATGATCTCTTTAGAAGTCACTGGGATAGAGATAGTGGGGCAAGCAAGGTGATTGTGACCACACAGTGTGGGAAGATAGGTTTCCAGGCAGGGAGGCCTCCATATGCCCTATCCTGGCTCTAAACTACCAGAACCCCAAAGAGTAGGAGACATGGGTGGCCACTGTGCTTAATGCTGCAATGTTGAGACCTGTGAGTTTTCCATATTTGAGTTTGACTAGCCAATCTCAAAGTCAGTGTACCAGGGTAGATGCTACAGCTGAATAGATATTTGGGGGTCAAAATTTCCAGTCTTGCTCTTCCCATGTATTATTTGCATGTAGAACTTTTGTGTGAGTTCTCTGTACCCTGTGTTTAACTATGTGAAAGGAGGTGTTCTGATTTCATCCTACAACTTGGAAACAAGATTCAAAGGTCTACGACACACAGGTAGGAAATGGCGGGGACATGGCTTCCCTCTAGGCCCAGCTCCAAGTCCTGTGCTTTTTCTGCCACCCATGGGTCTTGGTAAATGTTAATTTCTCCTCAAGAAGATTCCTCAAATTTTGAGATAATAGGGGAGAAGGAGAGTGGGGGAACAGGCAACCCCGGTAATAATCTGAGGAAGGCACTGGTACTTTATGGGGACCTGCTGGCAAAGGAAAGATGTGTTTTCAAACCCGTCCTTAATACCAGCCATGGTCAACCTGAGAACAATTTGCAGTGGAAAGTTGCACCCAGAAAATTCTGCAGCCTGATCCTAATTAGGACCTAACCTCTTTCATCAGGTGAACTTTTTCTTTATTCCTTTACTGTAGAAAACGGACTTTAATTTGTTAGTGAAATAGCATATTAATATATGTAGCCTTATAATTTGTGGATGATTGAGAGAAAAGTTTCATTGGAAAAATTGGGCTTCTGTTTCTAACTTTCCTTTTTTTATTTCTCCAAAATAATTAGTGCTTTAAATGTGTTCTTTCAGTTTTATAATAAAGGAGTGAAGGAGACCACTAACTTCTTCCAGAGCCTTCTTTCATATCTACCTGTGTGTGTTATCTTCATGGCTTTGTGGTTTCAAATCAGGGAGAGTTTATATATTTCCCAGAGGACATTGAATGGCAGTATTTGAAGTGGAGGCTGCAACCTCAAAGAAACTTAGCAACAAATGAAATCAAGGCAGAAGCACATGGACACAAGTGAGAGAATAGGGAGTCAACATGCCCCAGAGAGTGCAGGTTTATAACCCAGATCTGACACCACTCTGGGGGACTTCTTTGCACCTTTGGACTCTTATTTCATGGATATTTTGAGTGGGGAGGAGCAGTGATTATAGAAGTGCTAGAAGCAGACCAGATGCCCAGTTTCTCCCTATCTTGACCTCTTCCCTTTCTAATCCACTGCAGGTTGCTTATATTCCAGGCAATGGCTCTTTATTTGAAGGTGTTTGAAAATGACATGCTTCTGTGTTCTGCCAACAGTAGGAAGAGGGCAGTTCCACTGAGGAAAAATTCATTGAGCACTTAAGTGTCAGGCCTTGGGAATAAAAGATGAAGAAACCCTGCCATGAGTGGGTTACCCCCACTGGACCAGGAAGACCCAAAGGCACTGTAAGCATCATGGGTATGTGCCCAGGGAAGTGCTGGGGAGAACAGGGAGTGAACACTTGGCCAGTCAGAGAGATGCCTCTGGAATAGACTTGAAGAGGAGAAATGTCACAGGCAAGAAGAGGATAAAGACCATCCAACAGAGCTGGGCCTGGACATGTGGAGAGGGAGGCAAAATGGGAGGTCTGCAGCGGAGACACAAGGCTGCTGGCACTAAGGCCTGGCAGGAGTCTCTGAAACCTGTGAAGCCCAGGAGGTAAAAGGAGAGGGTTTCTTCAGTTTCTTAGGGCTTCCATTAAAACAAAACAAAACAACAACAACAACAAAGCCAACTCCTAATTGGATGGCTTAGAACAAAGGAAATTTCCTATGGCCTCACAGTTCTGGAGGGTAGAAGTCTGCTTTCAAGGAGTCAGCAACCTGGGGAGGAAGGATCCTGGTCTCATTGGGTTCCCATCACCCTTGACTTTGGCTTCAGTCTCTGTGGACTTGTTCTCCTGGGGTCCTCCCAGTGTTTCTTCAGGCCATGATCCCTCCACACATGTCTGTATCTGTGTCCAGACTTCCCCCTTTTTATAAGGACACCAGTCCCACGGGATCAGGGACTCCCTGATGACCTGTTTGCATTTGAGTGCTTCTGTTAAAAACACTATTTCCGACTCCGGTTACATTCTGAGGTACTGAGAATGAGGACTCAAACATCCTTTGGCTGAGAGAGGAGTGGGAAGAAGACACAATTTCAATCATTTTAGGCATTAAAGGGGAAAATAACCCTGAGATTTTTTAAAGCATAAAACAAGCAAGACAATACCTCTTTTAACACCCCTCCACACTAACCACCTCCTTCCTCCACCCAAAAAAACCACAACTTTTTTTTCTGCCTAAAGCACAATGCAGGGTCTACTTTTGTTTTAATCATCCTCTATTGCAGACTCATCCCTGGTGACCATCTTACTCAGGATCAGAGTTTTATGGAGGACTTGAGGGCTTTGGGCAGCAGTGGGGTGATTTCCCCAGACTGCAAACACTTTGGAGGCCTTGTGCCTTCTCGGAGGAGGGTCTCCCCATGGACCCTCTTCACGGATGAAAAATCCCCCTTCCCCCTAAGTTGTCCTTGGCAGGAAATGAAAGCTTTTCCCTCGACTCTCCATGGGATCCTCTCCCTTCATACAAACAGCTCACGAACCACTTGTGAAGGAAACACTGCATTCATCTTTTGGCTTTGTTTGTTGGAAGCAGACTATGATTTTGAGCATTTTATTCTTTTTAAAATGTTTTTATTAGTACATTATAGTTATACATAATAGTGGGTTTATTTGGACAGAGTATATCTTCATGGAATGCAGTTTGCTCTATTTCAGTCTCCAGTACTTTCTCTTCCTCTTCCCTCCTCCTTCCTCCTGTTGGCCTTCTTCTCCTCTTCTGGGCTTCCTTTTATTGATTATTATTTTAATTAGTGCTTTATAGACATGCATAAAGATGGAGTTCACTGTAGTCTATTCATATATGTTCATAGCATCATTTGATTAATTTCATTACAAAGTTCTTCCCTTTTCCACTTCTTCCTCCCTCCTTCTCAATTCCCTTCCTCCACTCCACTAATCACAGCTCTATTTTCAGGGATCCATCTTGTCTTTTTCCCCCTCATGTTTGAACATATTCTTTTATCCAACATTTGAACCAATATTTTTTTTTTGTCATGCTGGTTATTGAACCTAGGGCCTCATGCTAGGCAAGTGCTCTGCCCCTGAGCTGTATCTCCAGCCTGAATCCAACTCTTTTCAATGGAAAATTACTGTGTGAGCATGAGGTTACCAAAAAAAAAAAAAATCAAATGGTGCAAAACATTAAACATGAAGTCTCTCCCTCTGATCCCTCCTCAGAAGCCACTGCTCATAAATTTTCTGTATAGCCTTCCAGAATTATTCTATGTAGAACATTGAGTTCTTTAGACAACACACACTTAGTAGGAAACATGTTGTTAAGTGAATAGCAGTCTGGGGTGGAGGCTGTATAATATTCTCCAGCAGTGTCTGTTAGACGTTGGGGACCGAGTTTTACCAGAGAACTCTTTGCCTGAAAAAAACCTTGAATTTCTGAGATTCTGTTAGTACTTTGGTCTCCTTCATATCAGCTTTCCGGCTACAGGAAGGGATTTGTCTACCTAATGACCTGCAGCCAGGAAGGATATTCGGTAACCTCACTTTGTTCTGTTGACCTTCACTGGAGCCTCAACTGATCCTTTGAAGAGAAGATGGGACAATGAGCATGATGAGTGCTTGAGAAAGCTCTATTTAAATGTTCATTTTCTCCTGTTTGTTTTTTGGTTTTAATCCTTAAGTCCATTATTTTAAATCTGTCTGCATTGCACAGATCATTCTCAAGCACTTCCTCTGTACAAGGCTGTGGGTGCAGGTGAGGAGACAAGGTGAACTTGTGCCTGAGCACCGACAGCATTCCCGGCAGAGGTGGTGGTGACTCACTGGGTGGGAATGGTGCAGGAAAGGGCCAGGGAAACCATCCAAGGCTGGTTCTTATTGTCTTTTCTATTCTGAACATCTGCACAGTTCAGTTCCGGTCGAAGGTTGGACTTTGTAGGTATTTCTTCTGATGATGCATATGAGATGCAATATATTCTGAGAGGGATACGGATTGCTTCTGAAAACAATTCAAATGATGAAGGAATTTTATACGTGATCTTTTTGTTTTTTCTTGAATAAACCTTAAGTTATGGGGAAATGGTGACTGAGGTGCTCTGACAAGTCTGACATCTCTTTAAATAGATCCCCCATTTGGGTGTGCATCAGAATGAAAGCCATTCGAGGCAGTTCATTGCAGAGTGTTGCGGTATTTGCATTTCTCATCAAAGCTGCCTTTTCTTTATTCAGCACTTTTATTTCTCAGTGAGGGTGGTGTTGGAGGTAGTGATGTTGGAGGTAGTTTGCTTCTATGGTTGTAGCTAAAACTGGGAAGTAATAATTTTCTGGGTTTTATTTTCCAATCCATGTGATAGGAAATACAAAAACATAAAGAAATCTGGTTAATATGAATACCCCAGGGAATATCATTTTACACAAATATACTCTAAGGGAGAAATGATTGTTAATGTGAGCTTTAAAAGTCTGTAAATCAAAAATAGAAGAGAACCTTGAAGACCTTTGTCACACCATGAAGCATTGTTGATTCATGTTAACATTTTAGCCACCCTGCTTTTCTAGGAGAGAAAGAATTCAGGACACATTCCCATTTCTTAGGAGATTCACTAAGAGACCTGGGCAGCCCAGTGGCTTCACTGTGCACCTTTGGGCAGAGCTTGCTGTGTCTCACTGGGAGAGCAGGAAAAGAGGGGGCTCTTGACTCTTATTCATGGGATTCCCAGGGAATTCTCCCAGAGGAAATCTCCCCAATCACAAAAAATCCCAGGAGTTCCTGGGAAGTTTTGCAGTTGAACCTTAGTTTAGAACAGCAGAAGAGCAAAGCACATGCTAACCCTGTCGTCTTGATATATTTAGGGTAATTGTGAGAAACTGTTGCCCTGTGGACCTCAACCTGGGTCTGAAATATGTTGTGTGGATGCCTTTATTCTACAATTTCAGAATCACCTGCTGAGATATATGGGCTGGAGGTGGAGCTCAGTGGTACAGCACATGCTTAGCCTTCACAAGGGTTTGAGTTCAATTCCAGCACCTCACCCCACCCCCAAAGTCATACTACTCTAGGAAAATCATCATTTATTCTGTCTGATTTATTTTGATTCCTGAACTAAAATTTGAACTTGAATATTCGTTACCTATGTGCATTTTTTTTCTGCTAGGGATTGAACCCAAAACCTAATGCATGCTAAGCACATACTCTATCACTGAGCTATATCTCCATCCTGGCTATGTGCATTTTGATTAAATTAAAATGATAAGATCAGAAATGGGGAAAATTTTGTTGCAGCAATTATTTGTAGTATCATGCATATAAAAGCTCATCGACTTAAAAATGAGCAAACTGTTCTATGTTCATACAGTGTAATAAACTAATTTTGTGTGAAAAAAGTTTAAAAGCTTGGTAAGTGCTTCTGTGTTAGTTATCTATTGATAATAAACCCCAAACATGTTAGCTTAAAACAATACACATTTATTATCTTGTAGGTTCTGTTAATCAGGGATCCTGGAAAGATTTAGCAGCTCATTCTGGCTCAGAATCTTTGAGGAAGCTGCCTTCAAACTCTCTTCTTGGCTATGGGTGCCTCTCTGCAGATCTTTTTCCACAGGGATGCCTCATGACATAGCACGGCCATATCAGCTGCCTTTCTCCAATAGGGATGAATCCTAGAGAGAATAAGAGAGAGTGCCCAAGATAGAAGTCATAGTCATTTTATGACCTAACCTTCTAAGTGGCATCACATTACATATTCTGTTCACTTAATGAGAGAAAATTCCCCAAGGGTGTGAAGAATAGAAAGTTGGGATAATCAGGGGACCAAATGGAGGCTGTTACAACTGATTACTATTTTTGAATGTATTAAAATAAATGATAAGATTATATAAAATATGAAAAAAATTGTAGTAACATCAATAATAATATTATGAAAAGAAACATGAAATTTGGGGTGAGGATTGGCTCTTGGAATAGAAGGTGGGAGCAGGATTGGGAAAGGGTGAAGAGTACCTGTTTTTAGTTCTCTTTAAAACAGTGAATATGGGGCTGGGGATGTGGCTCAAGCGGTAGCATGCTCACCTGGCATGCGTGGGGCCCAGGGTTCGATTCTTAGCACCACACACAAAGATGTTGTTTCCGCCGAAAACCAAAAAAATAAATACTAAAAAAATTCTCTCTCTCTCTCTCTCTCTCTCTCTCTCTCTCTCTCTCTCTCTCTCTTTTCTCTCTCTCTTTCTTTAAAAAAGAGTGAATATGAAAATGTTATACTTCAATAAATTTGGAAGACAGTGAATAAATGTACATTGACATTTCTGTATTGTTGATAGGTCTGCAATATTTCACAATATTAAGGAATGAGCAAAATAAAAATAATCAAAACCCCTTCATCTATCTTTTTTGAGCTCACTGGAATGGGCTTCAGATATTTGGCAGAGATGTGAGAGATAGAGGAGAGGGAACCCCTGACTCTCTGGTTATCTGTTTTGCTTGGGTTTCACTTTATTGGAGATTCTAGTGTTAGTAAAGGACCACTATTCAGCCAACCAGTAACATTTTAGTGTGTAATAGACAGTCTTAGATTGAGTGATAGGAAAGCCGACTCACCCTCACACTCTAACCCGAGTCTTCCCTAATTTAGGGATATGGATCCTTGCAGGAGAAGGCATAGTTAAGTTTTCATGAATGGAAATTTGTTTCTGTACTTTATTTTTAAAGATTTCTAGAAACAACAACTTTCATCTCTAGTATTTAATAGGTTACTGAAATACATTTTCAATAAAATGAACTGGTGAAATGGTCTGGAGACCATATCTGTATGTAATTGCAGCCTGTGTATACTCTATATTTCTCTTTTTCATTTAACATCTCATTGTTGTCATATTATCTTCATCTGATCTTATTAAAAGATTTTTGTTATGAAACATTTTCCTAGGTTTTTTATTATTGTAATTGGTAATGTTTTTCTAAATTCTTTTTTAGCAGTTTTCCTGCATTTTAATTGGTGTTTTTCCTTTCTGATTGCTGATTCATGGATTTTCTGGAATGCACATGCAGATTGCATCTCTGTGAACAGTTATTTTAAATATGCCAGGATTGTTCCTAGAAGATTTCCTAAGTAAAAACTGATTCCAATCAACTTACTTAAATTCATTCTGAATTACCTCAGACTCTGTCTTTAACACATTCAATATTTATGAAATGCATCCCCATGAGTGTTTAAAAAATATTGTTTGGGGATGGGATGAAGCATCCAAAAATAATTAACACAGTGGAGAAAGATAACAAATGGAAAAAACTGAAATAGATTTTTAGTGAATATAGTTAAATTGATTTTCATGCTTATATAAGCATGGGAGGAACACAACTCCCAGGAAGGTTGGGTGGGTATAGCTTGCAATATTAAGCAAAGTACATAAATGCTTTTAAAGGACACTACAGAACCTGCTTGACCATTTTATTTCACTCTAGGTGTAACAAACCTTATGATCCATACACTCAGTGAGAGTGTGAAGTACCCCATATTCCTGCTCTCAAAAGTTCTTCTGCTCCAGAGTGATCCCTGTTTCTGCTGATTCAGACATCAGAAATGGCCTTTAGTAGTCTGTGAAGTGGTGAAGTTTGTCTCTAGAACACAGATGAGTAGAAATGAGGCAGTCAGACCTCTCTTCTACTCTCTGGGCTTTCTAGGTGCTGTTTACTATCCCCTCAAAACATGGTCTCAGGAAATACCCACAGAAAGCTCCAATGAAGTAACTCAGGTTTCCATATGTGTACTGAGCTACATTTCAGAAGTGGAATACCTATTCGTGAGAAATAGGACACAAATACAAAAATTTATTGTTTTTGGTAGAAGTGGAGATGGTAAAGTGTGTTTTTAGTCTATTACCTTACTGACACATAAAATCAACCCTGAGAATGACATTATTCATAGTTTACTAACTTAGACTTCCATTCACATTTTGTTAGCTATTTTTAATTATTTATCATTTTCTAAGCATTTTCACACAAATGATTCATTTAATGAAATTGATCCAACACTTGCTGTGTGAGAGGAAGCCTGAGCAAGAGTTAGCTCTGTTTTTATGGGTGAGGAAATGGGAACAGAGGATAGTCAATAGGATATTTTACCCTAAATCTTTCAAAATGTGATTGGATTACCACATACAACATGGGGTGAAGTAACACCACAGAAGCTCATTAAAAAACAAACAAACAAAAAAACCCAATAAATCACACAAACAAGAACTGCTTCTTTTGGCATAGTAAATACAGCTTTTCTTTATAAGCTTTTCCTATTCCTTCTAGATCCCTGGTGAAATCATGTTGTAAAAGACAGTAAAGCATATTTCTGATAATACTAATGAGCTCAAGTAACACAGATAAAGATGCACACTCTTGGTAAATAGCCCATAATCAGGCCATTTTTTGTATTGTAATTAGAAGAATTTATTTGAAGATAAAATTGAAGTTATCAGCATTCCTTGTTAGAATTGTAAACACTTTCATGCAATATTGATTTTAGATATTTAAGGAAATATTCAATGACTGGTTTCCAGTGTGTCCTAGAGTTTGGTAGAGAGAAACGGTTATGTTGAGGAAGATAATGTTTGATTAATGAAGATTTCCATTGGTAGTTTGCCTATTCATTATTTTTTAACCATAGTGTGAAGTTTGATTTTTTTCTCATTTTAATCAAAACTTTCTCTTCTACAATTTTATTTTATTTATTTAAAAATGTATCTTGTTTTTCATGGACATAAAATAATTGTACATATTGATACAGTACAATGAGGGTCTTGATACATGTGTCCATTATGCAACAAATTGCATCAGGGTACTTAGGATATCCATCACTTCATATGTTTGTTTGTGTTGAGAAAATTAAAAATTTCCTTCTAGCTATTTTGAAGTAGTCACTAAATATTGCTGTTTTAAAATGTTTGATGAATATTGCTAGCCATAGCTCTACTGTGCAATAGAACACCAGAACTTATTCCACCATTTTAAGTGGACTGTCTCCTGAATAAATGGTGCTGGGAAAACTACAAAAGAATGAAGCTAGACCTCATTGCTCACCAAATACAAAAATCAACCCAAAATTGCTTAAAGGCTTAAATGTTAGACCTGTAATAATAAATTATTAGATACTCATTTTTTTTGCCAGTTCACTCTGTTTAGTTTTTTTTAATTAACCCATGTATACAATTTGACTCAAGGCAGTTATAAACCTAGAACTCACATATCCAAATAAGTCCTGACCTTTTAGTTTGCTACTTTTGGAGAATATGTGCCAATCCTGACACGTTGTCATGAAGAACACTTTTAGGACTTCTCTTTTCTGATTGTCTTTCGTGTCAATTCACAAATCATGAGAAAAGTAGTTTCACTTTTGGCAGTTAGCATTACTCTGTGTTATCAGCCTTATCCTTCTCAGAAATTATTTGGTTATTTCAGAAGTTCCATTTATACCACAAAGGAGTAACATTTGACACCTTTAAGGGCATTTGGAAAAATGGGTCATTGGCTTTGGGGAGTTCCAGAATTCGCTGTAGCAGTCTAAAAAAAATAGACTTTCAGGACAACCAAAAATCAATTATTATTCTCAGAATTTTTGAGAACCTGGAAAGAAATAATATAACAAAACTTCTTAAGCTCAAATTTTTAATTTCTTGTGTTGGCTAGATTTTAATTTTTTATTTTTTATTTATTTTTAAAAAATATTTATTTATTTATTTTAGTTGTAGATGGACACAGTATCTTAATTTTTATGTGTTTATTTTTATGTGGTGCTGAGGATCAAACCCATGGCCCCTGCGTGAGAAGCGAGTGCTCTACCACTGAATTACAACCCCAACCCCTAAAATTTTTAGTTTTGAAAGCAGGAAAAAAAAAGCTTATCCAATGCATGTCTTTGAAACAAATTTCTATATTCAGTAATACTCATTTGAAAGCTAAAACCTTAATTCAAGTTAGTTTTTCTTTTTAAAAAGAAGGTGGTTATGACATATTTTTTGCCTACTCACTTTGGATTATTTCTGAAAGACAGAAGGCCCAAATTTTTACCAATCTTTATTCTTTAGATATATGAAGCTTCTGTTTAGGAGGCAAACTAAAATGGTCATATTCATTTGCAACTTTAGAATACTTATAATATCCAAGATGTATTGCTATATAAAAAATTTCACTCTCCTTTTCCTTAAATCACCATCATTGTTATCATCAAAATACCAATTAAGTATACTTTTCCTTGACAGAAGATATAAGAAGATCTGGTTAGTTTTTGTTGAGCCTCTAAGCATAGCTGTGATTTCTAGAACGAGGTGGAGGTGTGTGGGTACTTTATAATTCATCTGACTGCCCATGAACATTTAATGATTCAAGAAATATTTATTGAGCTATTGTTAAGGTGAGATTGCAATAAATCACCAAGTCGATCTTAAAGCAGGAGACAGAAACCTTATTCATCAGCCATTGGTTCAGATCCACCAGCTGGCAGGCCAAGGGGTAGGCTGCAGGTCTGTACTTTTTGACTCCCTCCTGGGATTTGAGGACACTTTTTGTAGTCCCAAACTATACTAATCATAAGTAGCTGCTGCTGTGATTCCAAACAAATGTCATGAGATCTAAAATCATAAGCAGAAGGGGGAGTGGGTCAAAATGTCCCTAGTTGAGTACAAGTTGAATGGTTACTCACATTTAGACAATCAGTCTTGGAGAGGGTACATTGTCCAAGAAAAATGAGAACCAAAGGGAGAACAATTTTACATTGTATAAGAATTGCCATTTTGTGTTGTCAAATATGCTTTGCTAAGCAACTATTGATGGATACAGAAGTGAGGCTTTCCCACGGGAGAAGCAGTTTTTATGTGACAGGGAGTCTCAGGGGAAGATGGAGTCTGTTTGGTCTTTGCCTGTATAACGTGGTCTAGAACACTACCACAAGCCAGGACATGCTGTCAGTCTTGGTTTTACAGTAAAAGACAAAAGTGACAAAAATTTCTGCCTTCCTGAATCTTAGTCAGGAGAGACTCCTGCTTCAGTAATAAACCAAAGGATAGTTTTATAGTGGTGATAGAAATGATGGAGAAAAACCAAACAGGACAGGAGAATGGGTATGACTGATGGGCTTGGCACTTAAACTAAGATAGTCAGACATGCCAAACAAGGCAGGGAAAAGCTTTCCAACTGATGGAATGAAAGGGAAGAGGGTTTTCAACTAGCCGCAATGTGACCCATGGTTTGATGTGAACTGAGCAGGAGAGAGAGTAAGGAGATAAATGAGAAGGAGGTGAAGGCAGGAGACAGCAGACCATGCAGGGCCTTGGAAGGCACTGTAAGGATCTGGGCTTTTATTCTGAGAAAGGCATTGGAATCTCTTGAGCAAATCAGACTCCTGTTAAGACTTAGGTTTCAAAAGGCTGACTGTGTAGAGAAAAGATTTGTGAAGGGGCACGATGGATGGGAAGCCCATCAGGAGGTAGCATGCAAGGGGTGGTAGAGGTGGAAGTGTCTGGACGAATTCAAAGGTGTAGCTGAAAAGGTTTGCTGACAGATGTGGAAGATGTGCTTGGGAAACGACTGCAGTTTTCCAAGGATGCTGATTAGTGATTCACTAAAAGGGTATGCTGAAATTTGAGGGGGAGGGCCGATTTTGTGTTTTGACTTTGTTGTATTACTTGTGTGTGTAATATTTGGTGACCAAATATCTCATGTCACTGTATCCTCTTCCCACCAAAGCCATCTGTGGAATTTGAAAGAACAGGAAAAAGAGGGTTCCTTATCCATGTAAGAAAATAGGTATATTCCCCTTTAGATGCTGATAAAGCTTTTGTTTTCTTATATCAAGGGTTATGGAGTATGAAGGTGGTTTCAGATCTTGAATTCTAGTTGCTCCTACATGCAATAGAAAATGTAATAGGAATAAATTACAAATATATAATGGGGATATATGTACACATACAAATACATTAATTTACATTAATGGATGTGGCAAGGGGAAATATTGGAAGGAAAAAGGCTGATTTTTACCAATTAGTGTCTGCCCTATCATCACCCACCTCAATACAGGTGATAGCATGGGATCTTTGAGGAGTGAAGCCAGATAATTTACTTATTCATTACCTATCCTTTCTAGTTGCCCACCCAGATCCTTACCTCCTACTCACAAAGTTTCTGTCTTCCTGTTTTGCTGAAATACTTAACCATCACTAATGACAACTACACTCAAAGACCCTTGACTTAGTTCATGCTTCCTTGACCTCTTGCCTATTTGGTACCCATTACCCACAACAGACATGGATGCATGCCCTGTTAGGCTCTTGGGTGTCTCCTCTTTCTACTGGTTCTTTGTTCTACTCTCAAAATATTCTTTTCAAAACCTTCTCTGGCCCCTCAGGACTCCTTACTAAGGAATACTATATATTAAATTATTTTCAGAATGTTTTTTCCTTGACTTTCTTAGTCATACCATTCCTACATGTACAACAATCAGATTGATTTTCTAAAGAAAGTTTCTCCAGTGTCAAGCCCTGAGCACTCGTGAATTTTCTGAGAATTCCGTGGCATGTGCATGAAGTTTGCAGTCATTACTAACTCAAGGTTACTTCACAGACTTGGGTTTTTGTTTGCTGGACTCTGAAAATGCAAACCTCCCTTTCCTCTGAACGGAGCCTCCGCTGCCATGGATGAGATGGAAAGCCTTCCAATATGCTGGGCCCATCGACCTCAGATTGATCTATTTTGACCCTCAGCAAGCAGCAGATGCAGGAGCTGGAGGCACACTTCCTGAAGGACCCCTTTCCATCCCACGATACCACGGTGGCCATGGCCTCCAGCCTCGTCCTAGAGGAGCAACTGGTGCAGAATTGGTTTACGATGCAACAGAAGATATAACCTAACTCTGAACGAGGCTGTCACCCATTTGCACAATGCTTCGGGAGGCCTCGCGCTCATCCTGGGCACACTCCACCTGGGCAGGCCCATTCTGGTCAAGCTTCTGTTGTCCATGCCCATCCTGCAAAGATGTCCACTACCCCAGCCCAAGAAGAACCAGAAGCTTCTCCATTCAGGCCCAGGAGAGTGTCTGGCCCCTCACGGGAGAGGATGAGGAACTAGAAGCCGCCTTGAATAGACTCTACACTGCAGAGCCTGAGGAAGGTGACCTTGAAGACCCAGACAAATCATCATATCCAGCAGATTTCTGAGTGGATGGGAGTTCTGCACCTGCCACCTTCCAAAGGTCCCACAGGTCCTCCCTCCGGCTACTATTCCATCTAGTTGTTGTCCCCACCTGTCATTTGAGTCACCTAGAAGTGTCTGAGTCTCCAGTCCAGGAGTAGTTTCTGGGTGCATTTCCTTCCCTTGATGCTGACCCCGCCCATAGCCAATTTTATCACTCTTTCCTAATTGATGGGGATCTTTGCCCGAAGCCCAGTGCCGCGGCTGCCTGCATCTCAAGGAATGAGGGACATCTGCTTTCCCCAAGGATTTTCCCACAGTCCTCTGCTGACAGCCACACCCACATCAGATCCCATCCCCCACCTTCATCTTTTAGATACTATATCCAATATAATTTCATCATTTTGAAATAGTTTGGAGCTTTGTCTTAATTTAGGTATTTTTCCTCTTATTTTCTTTTGGTCTTTACTTTGTTACTTGTTTGAGGTTATTTTTCTGTTTGATTTTCCATAAATTTTCTACTTTTGCTTCAGTGAAAAAAAAAAAGAAAAAGAAAATGCAGACCAGTTAGACACTCTAGGTTGGGCTATTTCAGAGTCTTGCTAATACTGTTTTAACTGTAATCCTCTTTCATCCTCCCCTCCCAATTCTAATCATCAGCATTAAATGATTAAATGTGTAGATCACTTTGGGTCATATGGACATTTTAACAATATTAATTTTTCCAATCCATGAAGATAGAATGTATTTCCATTTATTTGTGTTCTTTTCAATTTAGTTCTCTCTTTTTTTCTTTGAGTTCCTTATATATTCTGGTATTAAGATCTTGTTGGGTGAAGAATTTGCAAATATCTTCTCCCATTCTTTGTTTTTTTTTCTTCACTCTTACTTATAATCTTTTGCTGAAAATGTGTTTTTTAGTTTTATAGTATCAGATCTTACATATGTAAGTCTTTAATCCATCTCAAGTTAATTTTTTAATGTGGTGTGAGAGAGGAATCTAATCTCATACATCTATGTGTTGACATCTAGATTTCTCGACAGCATTTACTGAAGAGGGTAATTGCCCAAAAGCATGATCTTGGTGTCTTTGCCAACAATTTGATTTTAAGTGCATGAATTTATTTCTGGGTTTGAAAAATCCTATTTTATTAGTCTTTGTCTATATATGTGCTAGCACCACAGATAGTTTGGGTCACTAGTTTTATAATATATTTTGAAGTTGGATTGTGTGATGCCTCCAGCTTTGTTATTTTTGCTCAAGATTGGCTATATTAGGTCTTTTGTCATTCCATATGAATAAGAGTACGAATTTTAGGATTTTTTCCTATTATTGAAATAAGTATGACTTTAACATTTTAATTGCATTCAATGGATACATCATTTTGGATAGTATGGATATTTTAGCACTATTAATTTTTCCAATCCATGAAGATGGAATGTCTTTATTTATTTGATATGTTCTTCAGTTTCTTTCACTAATGTTTTATGGTTTTCAATGTAGAGATCTCTTGCTTCTGTGGGTAAATTTATCGCTAGGTATTTTTATTTTATTTGTAGCTATAGTGAATGAGATTGACAAATGATGTGAGCAGACATCTCAAAAGAAGATTACAAATGGCTAACAATTACCTAAAAAAACTGCTCAATATTACTGGTTGTCAGGGATATTCAAACCAAAACCAAAATGATATCTAAAAACCCAGTTAGAATCACAATACTAATAATAGTAATAATAATAATAATAATAATAAAATACCAAAAAGGCAAATGTTGATGAGATTGTGGAGAATAGAAAACTATTATACACTATTGGTGAGAATGTAAATTAGAATAGCCACTATGAAAAATGGCATGGAGTTTCCTGAAAAAACTAAAAGCTGAACCAGTACATATAATAGTAACCCCATTACTATTAGCTATATATACATCCAAAGGAAATGAAATTAGCATATCAAAGAGATACCTACACTTTCATGTTTACTAAAACACTATTTACAATACTCAAATATGGAATCAACTGTGTCCATCAATGAATGAACTGATAAATAAAATGTCAAACACACAAATGAAATATTATTCAGCCATAAAAGAAAGGGATTATGTTATTTGTGGAAACACAAATATGTTGGACATCATGTTAAGTGAAATAAGCCATGCATAAAAAGACAAATATTGCATGATTTCACTCACTTGTGGAATCTTAAAAATGCTGAGCTTATAAAACTAGAGGGCAAAATACTGTTTATGAGAGGTTGGGAGACTAGGGGAGATGTTGAGGAGGAGATATTGGTTAATGTGTACAAAGTCACAGCCAAACAGGATAAATATAACTACATATTCTTAGTTATTCAATACACAATGTATCAATGTTCCAAACAACCATAAAGATGTACAATTATAATGTCAGTAAAAAGAGCATAAAGTAAAAATAAAACTACAACAAACCCGGTCTAAATATTCCTTAATATTTTTATGTAATATTTCTCTAACCCACAGAGCATTTTCTTCCTATTACTATTTTGATTTCTTTATCACAATTATGTACATCTTGTTTTCATCACTAGACTATCTCGTCTGAAGGGCGGGTATGTCTTTAATTCATTAGAGTACCCAACACGGTGCCTAGGACAAATAGGATCGGCACTGCGACTATTTTGAATCAATAAAATCCAAAGGAATATAAAAATGACCTACCATAGAATTTTAGGGTTGTACAATGTAATAGCCAACTCAGAGATGATGCAGTATCTGAGGGGAAGGGGGCTGTGGGGAGTCTAGTTAAGAAAATCATTTTATGGCAATTAACTGAAATCTTTTTTCATTTCTCCCTAAGAAAACAAAATACTCCTCACAAATTTTAGGACAAATAATTCTCTGAGCAGTCAGTATTTGAATAATTTTAAATACTGCTGAATTTTTAGGCCATGAAAAGTTATGAGAAATTTATGATTTATAAATCTAAAAATAGGACTAATCTGATTATTATACATCCTATTCACGAAACACATAACACTAAAATTTTGGGTGAGTAATCAGTGTGGATACCATCATAGACCCATCAGAATAAGATTAACTTTTGTATCCAAGTGCACCCTGCTTGACTAGTACCCTCTGTGCCTTATTTTGAAACTTAAAAGATTTGTCATGTTACTATTTTTTCTCTCTGATGGATATAATTCCTCCTACATCCTGTGTCATGATCAGTGAAGCAGATTTCCTACTTCCCAAAACCTGCGTGCTCCCTAACAGAGAGATGATGCTAAAAACAGGAAGTTTCAGGTGAGGCTGTATCCTTGCAAGTTTCTGTATGGACTGGTAACTGTTGTCTACATGTAAACTTCATTTTCTTTAAATTCCACTAAAACTACAGAGAAGGCACAAATCTCAATTAGGAAATAAACTTCCAAAAGACAAAACACAGAGAACTCACTCTATCTAAAGCTTTTGGGGACACCTCATCCCCTCATTACTTGGCATGTTCATCTCAGTTATTTAGATTTTATTTTTGGAAAGTGACTGCTGGTTCCCTTCATGCTACTTTTATTTCTTCTTCCTCCTTTTCTTTTTATTTTAGCATGAAAGAGGAGATATATATAAACCATAAATTTCAAATTTAGAAAAACTTATATTTTACTACTTGTGACAATTAAAAAATATTTAAAGGTCATTCATTCAGGAATCACTTTTCAAAGACAGAATTGCATTCCACTAAAATATATACTATGTGGATGTTGAACTTTAACAACATTTTAGTTTCAAACAATATTTTTCCAAAAAGGAACTTTATGGACATAGATATTTCCATGATTATACTTGGGAACCTATCTGTGGAAGTGGATGATAAAGACCAAAAATTGTCTCCACATGTTACTTCATAAGTTAGACTGTAGTTTCCTCCTTGCATAAATAAATATGTCAAAAAGAGAAGTAGTCTTGAAGTAGAAGAGAAAGAAAAAGAGGGCAGAATAGGAAAAAGGGATATAAAGGGAGAGAAGCAGGAGAAAAACCTGAGTCAGCCAGAGAAGCAGGAGAAAAACCTGAGTCAGCCAGAGAAGCAGGAGAAAAACTTAAGTCAGCTTGTCTTGAAGTGGCACTCTGTATATTTTATTTCCACCAGTATTGTATCTACCTTTTCTAAGATCAGTATATTCTTTTATCTTTTTTTAATTGTCATTGGACTCTGAAATATAGTTTTACATCATATATTATTAACATTTATAAGAAATTTTTGAAATCATTTCATCGTGATCAGATCACAGTATAAATTTTGCTCACAAGACACACTGTATATCACCTCATAGATTTATACATTTTATGATGCAGAGTTAAAATCCTAACATGGTCACACCTCAATGTAGTTTGTATTTAAAAAAGGAAAAACCAGTATTCATGTAAACAGTACATTATGAGATGTAAAATTTGATTGATAACTCATATAACCTCAAATATACACAAATTATAAGATTATTCTACATGCTCATTCATTTTACATGTAAAGAAAGAAGACAATATTATAAAAGGCAACATTTGTTAAAAGGCCACTGTGGCTAACTTGGTGTCGCTGGAGTCAGTACTGCAGCCACTGTTAATTTCCTGGATGTCTTGAGGTTAGGAGTAGATTCTGTCAAGGCAGACATCAAGTAATTCAACTTTGTCCAGATGACTGAACAGCCAGATTCCTTAACAAATTCCTTCAAATGCACTGTTTGTGTCAGGTTATTGTATTGCCAGGTCAGAGAAGGCATCAGAGACCTCTGTGTGGACCTGCATGGAAATGCTTGCTTGTGTGACGTTGAGATAAATGTCACACTGCTGGTCCAGACCAAGGTAGCAGTCACTCATGAGATAGAGAGTGTAGATATACCTAGAATAAGAAAGCAGAACAAAAATGTAAAACTGGTTTCCTAATCAGAGTCACACTTAATTCTTTTATAACTTTGGTGGTAAGATTCTGCTTACCTTCTGGGTATTTCAGTGGTGAAAAAAGAAAGGGAAGCAATGTGATGATTTCGAACATATCCTACTTGTCTTAAAGCAAGAAGTTCTCTCTTGTCCACTTCTCCAATATCAAGAACCATCCTTCATCTTTTGATTTGGGAAATCAAGGGGTAACTGCAGAGCTCTCTTGCTTTCCCTATAAACCACAGAAAAAGATAAACTATTGACTACATCTACACTTTTCACATGGTTTGGAGGTGGTTAAAAGGCACCGCTCGGGGCTAAAATTGTGGCTCAGCAGTAGATCGCTCGTCTAGCTTGTGCAGGGCCCTGGGTTTGATCCTCAGCACCACATAAAAATAAATAGATACAATAAAGATATTGTGTCCAATTACAACTAAAAAAAAGGCACTAGGGTCTTACCAGAAGGCCATAAGAAAAAGAGTTCAGCACTTCCATCTGGGATGTCTTTAATTCCCTTCCTTTGTGGTGATTGATATGTTTTTGTATGTTTCTTCAGGGCATACAGAAAACCCTTTGAGCTACTACTACCAGAATATTTGGCTCAGAAAGAATAAAGCTCTGAATCCTGACATCAAATTAGTAAAATCTCAAGCCA
Source organism: Ictidomys tridecemlineatus (assembly GCF_052094955.1). NCBI lineage: Eukaryota > Metazoa > Chordata > Mammalia > Rodentia > Sciuridae > Ictidomys > Ictidomys tridecemlineatus. Next base: position 119,890 of record NW_027522457.1, on the reverse strand, counting down.
TTCCTCCAATTAACATTAATACCCCACTTATAGACAAACAAACAGAGATATAGCCATGTGAACCAAATCTTCCCAGTCTTATTTACAAAGAACTGATGCTTAGGAAAACAAACAAAAACCAGTCAAGACTAGACTGTGTAACTCAAGATAATAAGCATAATATCAGATCAATATCTTCTTTCCACCCAAGAATAAAATACACATAAAAAAGCACATAGTATATCAAAAGTTCCTTTCTTTGAGGAGTGAGGAACTATAAGTCATGCAATTTGTAACACACAGGAATCACCACAATTTAAGACTAGCACCAAAGTCGGAGCTGGGGTTGTAGCTCAATGGTAGAGCGCTTGCCTAGCTCGTGCAAGGCCGTGAGTTTGATTCTCAGTACCACATAAAAATAAGTAAATAAAATAAAGGCATTGTGTCCAACTATACCTAAAAAATATTTTTTAAAAAATTAAAAACAAAAGACTAGTACTAATGTAATGACAGAATCTGGAGTCTTTATCTTGGATCAACTTTTACAAAAACAAGGTTACTATAATGTGTCTTTAAGACAATGACTTTATGGCATAAAACATATTAATAATGACATGTTCCTATTGAGATTTCACTCTGTATTCCAAGGGGAGATGCTTCAGTTATAGCATTTTAAAACAGAGCCAGAGAGTAATATATAGTTCCATAGCAGTTAGGAATAACATCTACAATTTTTTTGAACATGATTACATCTAATTTTAAAGTAGATTTTGAAGGTTAAAAAAAAGAAATCTACCTTTGCTCCATGATTTTATCTTTATTATTATGATTTTTATAACTATTTATATGATTAGTTTATGATTATTACTATTTTTGGAAGCTGGAATTTAGTAAGTCATCTAGAAATGCTCATATTGAAGCTCTGAAATGCTAGAGGCCTATCAGTTCATGTTCGTATTGGCTGATATTTAGTATTAGAAATGAAATAAAGTGAGACCTGTACTGAAAGGACATTATAACAATACACATGACTATTCTATGAAAACAGAGAAGCTTACTCATCCCAGAGGGTTACTCTAGATATTAAAAACCCTGAATCCACTAGGATAAAAAGAAAAAAAATGGACAAATTCTTTCTTATTTTAATTACTATGGTATTAAAAACCAGTCAGCTCACACTATGTGTACTAATATTCTTAGAGGACTAAATAATTGATTTTGGTGTCAGAGGCTACAGAAAAGAGCATAGTAATTTAAAATAAAACTACTGTACATTTTTGGTCTGTATGAAATTGACAAAGCTCTCTCATGTGCATTATAATGAAGGAAGCAGCTAGATGTGGCAACTGAGTCTCAGAAAAGCTTAGCTTCTAATTCAAATTCAATAGAGCTAAGAAGGAAAGCTTCAATTTCATCTGCATCTGGCCTGATGTGTTTCCTATACCAAAGTGCCTCTAGTGCAGTACTTCTCAAACTTTAATGTCCTTAATAATCATGTGTACATGGGGGGACTGGGGATGGTAGAGCATTACCTAGTATGTGTGAGGCCACTGGATTCAATCCTAGGTACGAGAAAAAAACAAACCAAAACAAAAAGGATCAAGTGGGGCACCAAAAAGAGCTTCAGTTTTGCGAATCGCTCAGACCCTGAGATTCTGATTCAGTCATTCAGGAGTGGGGCCAAGAATCTATACTATAAAGGCACTCCAGGAAATTCTGCTAGACTGAGCGTGTAAACCACACTTTGAGAATAGTACTCCAGGCAATATATGACTATGTAAGGTGGATATTCTGGGGTTGAAAAATGGCACATGAGAACTGACTGACTACTGTCAAAGACTGACTCTTACTGGTTAAGGCCAGTTGAGAAAGCAGGATTCATGAATGACACGGACACATTAGTAATAGAAAAGATATGTGTGGTGGCACATGCTGGTAGTTGGTGCCAAATATTTGAGAATGGAGACCAAATACTATACCTTGTGGAACCCAAAGTGAACTCTCTGCAAGCTGACTTGGAGCACATACTCCTGATCAGCGTGCAATCTGATCCATTTGTTGTCATCTCGTTTGTCTGCAGTCAGAGTTGAGACAGAGAGTTCATTGTGTCCTTCAGCTAAGTCATCCCATGAGCCTTTAACACTTATGCCAACATCTATCACTGGCAAATGAGATAAAAAATTCCATGCCTAAAAAAAAGGAAAAACAACAAAAAATGTCACATGGAGTATTCAACTAAGAAATAGTGTAATTTTAGAAAAAAATCAAACTTTTAATTTTGAGATTAATTCTGAATTAGATGCAATTGAAAGAAATAATGGACATCTTTTGCATCGTTTACCCAGTATCATGCAATGGTGGCATTTTTCAATACCAGGATACTGACATTGACACAATCCACTGATTATTCAGGTTTCCCTAGTTTTTCTTGTACATAGGTGAATATATGTAGAACAGTGTTTTATAAAATCCTCTTTAAGTTTTTTTTATAAACCAAAAAATTATTATCTAAACTTTTAACTTATTATAAATGCCTCTTCATATTGAGTGGTTATTGACTATACTTAAAAAAGAGGGATTAAAAGTGTTTATTGCTATTTTTTTAAAGAGAAGCATCTATTTTAACGTTTATGTGACATTTAAGGTAGAAAACATTACTTAGCGATATAAAGGAAATCTGAAAATAAATCTGTGATGCAATTGTTAATGTCAGTATAATCCATTGACACTTGTTATATAACACAGGGAATCCTGTAAGACTAGGGTTCCTTGTAGAAACAAATAGGTTTTTTTTGGCGTTATCATGCTGAAAGTACCAGCTAAAATCACACATATTAAAAGAGTAGAAATATTTTACCAACTTTATTCTTGCCTTTTAAATTAAAAGATATTTGTGGGTAATCAGTATTCCAATAGTACATGCTTAACAATGCTGAATGAACAAATCAAGGAGTGAATCTTATATTCATGGAAAGTATATATAACACAATAAACTTTAGGACTAGGTAACTGTAACCTTTTTTTTTAACATTCACAATTATGTGGTAATGTAACTATTGGTCAAGACACCTTTTTTTAACATTTATTTATTTTTTAATTGTAGTTTGACTCAATATCTTTATTTATTTTCATGGGGTGCTGAGGATCGAACCCAGGGCCTCGCACATGCTAGGTGAACGCTCTACTGCTGAGCCACAACCTCAGCCCAAGACAAAATCTTAATAGCTGTTTTATCAGTTGTTACTTTCTAAGGTCATTTTATTTTATTTTATTTTATTTTTAAGAGAGAGAGAGAGAGAGAGAGAGAGAGAGAGAGAGAGAGAGAGAGAGAGAGAATTTTTTAATATTTTTTTTTTTTGTTCTTGGCGGACACAACATCTTTGTCGGTATGTGGTGCTGAGGATCGAACCCGGGCTGCACGCGAGCGTGCTACCGCTTGAGCCGCATCCCCAGCCCTAAGGTCATTTTAAAAGTTACACAATGAGTTTAATTTTAGTTTTCCTTTTAGTTCTTTTATATATGGTATGGATTTCCTTATAAGCTTTAATTTTCTGTTTGCTAAGACTTTAGTGTTGCTGGTATATGTAATTAAACGCAGTAGCCCTGATGAACCAAACTATCACTTAGGAATTAAAAAAAAATAAAGATAAAAAAATAGATCCAATGCAAAATTTCAATTCAACTCCAATCCTATAACTTGTCTTGTGAATTTGAAATTATGCCTACAACTAGACTTCTGAAATTGAAATTGTCAAGCTACAAAATGTACTTCAAGTACAAATGATGGTCTATCTCCTACTAGAACCAAAAATCACTGAGTTCAGAAGCTGCACCAATTAATGTTCTAATATTGGCCGACACAGAAAAGTGGTCGAGGGAACACTTAAATATACAATTTCTTCAAAACATTTAATTTTGTGAAACAAAGCAACTAACATTTACCACACAAAGCAGGACTTCATATGCTTTTATACTCATACCATTAAATTAGTCAACAATATGATGTTTTCTGATATTAGCAACTCACTGAGATTTTTCTTTACAAAGCTTCCAAATGTCTAACTGGCTTATATTTACATATGACATCTTTTTGTAGGACTTATTATTATGTTTTAACTTATAATGTGTACACATATATTTATTTGGTATATATGTATTTATGTATATAAAACATGAGCTTTTTAAAAGAAACTGCTAAGATATTTCAATACCAGCCAAACATATCTATCTGAGGATTAATCTTCATCTATTGAATCAAGTAAGAGCACTGCCATGCATACAATTATTTAATTAGCAGCCAAATCCTCTGCCAGTCAGCAACCGTTCCAGGCATACTGATGGGTAGGAGATGCAAATCTCACAGTTGTACTGCTTTTTCTCATTACTACTGCAATTAGCACTTAAATTGATGCTTTAAACATACTAATTTCTGGAATAATTCAGGATTTGTATGGGATCACCTCACTGCAAAGCCAACACCAGATTGCTCTGAAAATTAAAGAACTTTTGAGCCAAATAACCATCATCATATTAGACAGAGCCAATTTGCATTTGGTTTTAAAGATAACAGAATGGAAATTTATGCAAATAAGTTAGTAAGTTTACTTGTGAATTCTCCCTGAACTAATTATAACACATCTTGTTCAAAAAAAAGTTTTACTTGGAAAGAAAAAGAGACATGCTTTAAAAGTTTCTTTAATATGTGCACATACAAATCAATATAATTATGTTATAAATCCTGAACATTCACTTTGACACATTTAGGGTAAAACTGCTTAAGACTTAAAAGGCTAGAAAGCCAAGTATCTGGCATTGTTCATTTGGTTTTTGGCCTTCCAAAGATTGTTTAGATTTAACTTTCCTTATAAGTTACATAGTGAACAAATAAGGAGTTTATTTGAAAGAATCTCTTTGAATCTAGGAACAATAATGTAATTAAAATAAGAGTGGAACATAAATAATTGAAGGAATTAGATGAAAATATACCCTACCATAAAAGGGCAAAACTCCCTAGAAGAGATGGAGTAGGTTCCTGGGTAATGCAATCTGGTGATGTAAAGGCTAAATGGAGCCTTCCAAAGTGAGCTTGAAAGCCTTATACTGAACAAGTTCTCATAATGCCAGTAATGTTATTAATCACTATTACTATCATTTGTTCAATTATTATTCTATGTCAAGAACTATATAAAGCAGCTTACATAATACTATTTTGCTTAACTTTCACAAGAATGTCATAAGATATATATAATATTTCTATAGTTAGTAAATGACAAAGACAGAATTTTAACACAGGTGGGACTGACTTCAAGACACACACCCTAAGTTAGAAAACTCTTGGTACAACTTCACAGAGTAAGGCGGCCTTACCTGCTTTGTTTTGGTGGCCTGCAGCTCCTTCTCAAACATGGAGCTGAATATATGTTCTTTCCATACACAGGCATGAATCAGGGAGGCACTCAATGGAGGTTTGGCACCTACACATGAGCACTTTATAACTGGTTTCCATTTCCTTAGAAATTATATCAACACCAACAAAATAACTCTTTCAAAGCACAAGTAAGATTTCTGATAACATTGGTGTGTATAATATTAACAATTGTTAAAAAATTATCATATAACTCTTTATAGGCCATTATATTAAGTTTTAAATATTGGCTAACATTCTTTATATCAACCTAAGGCTGTATCACTATCATTATATGAAATCTGTAAACTGTAAATAATGTATCAGGTTCAGTAAATACATAAAAGAGTTCATATGAAGTGGATGTGTTTCTATAGGAAGCACCGATGTGAAACAATATTTCCATGGAGATAAAAGTGCTGATGTGAAACCCTGACATGATTTTGGTGAATGTGTGCAAGTGTCTACTATAATTACTTGAATAAAGTTTTTAAATTTTAAGTTTGGGGAGCACAGAATTTAAAGTACACTTTGGAGAATTTTGAGATAAGTTTAAGTTGTGCCAGATCACAGGAACACGAGCCACCTAAATGTTATGGTAAGAAGAAAATATAGTCGAAATTATATTAATATTGAATTTTTAAGGGTGATAAGAAAATTGGACCAAATCTCCTACACCCTCCAGCAGATTCCCTCATAGATGATTCTGTGTGAGGTTGTGCCTTTAATGTGCTTTCTATACTACTGAAATCCAACTCACATAACCTTCAGAACCTTACCAGCAGAGCTTCTGACAAGTTGTAGATATATCTACCTTCTCTCCCTGCCACCTGTTGCTGCTATGGCTCACTTTCTGAATGTGTCTGTTAGTTTCCAGGGACATCCTATGGTAGGGAATCAAGCATACCTGTCACCCTGTCACCCAGTACACTTGATTCAAATTAGGGATTTTTCTTAGGGGACCCCAGGTGTTCCTGAGGTTCTTGGTGGCATCTGCACTTGGATGGCTTAAATAACTGTGATCCTCATGCAGCTGACAAGAGGTAGAGGGTGCATGATGGCAAGCCAGACTATTTTGGTTATCTCCATAACTTTGAAATAACATTCTGGCTTCAAGGTATCTCAACTGCTGTGAAACATTGGTGTGAAAGGATATTTTCATTTAAACACTTTCAATCTAGCGTGTATACTGTAATGTTCTTTTCCTTGTTAAAACATTTGCAGCCATGTATGTGAGACCTAAGTGTTAAATTATTCGATACTATTACAAACTCAGTACAGATTATATCTTGAACTCCCATTACACCTGACTATCTAGTTTTGGACATTTCAGATCCATAATTTACTATTTTTTTTAAAAACATTTTCTTTTAGTTGTCATAGGACACATATCTTTATTTTATTTATTTATTTTTTTGTAGTTCTGAGGCTTGAACCCAGCACCTTGCATGTACTAGGTGAGCCCTACCCAGCCCCCCATGGTTTACTTTGGACAATGGATTTCAGATCCCTCAGTCTCTTCTACTTAACAGAAGCTGCCAATTTATCTTGGTTTTAGATCACAAAGCACCTTAATAATGTTTTCTTAAATAAAGCTGATAATGTATAGAAATAAATGCAGTTAAAATAGAAACATATTTAATATTGCAAAGGGAGAACACACAATTTAGGTAGGAGAAGGTTAAAATGAATTGTGGTTCAGCTTGGTACTGAGGGCAGGTCTCCTTGTGGTAAAGGGGCATTTTTACTCCAAAGAATCAATATTGTAGGCACCACATGAAATTCCAGTGTCTATATGTATTTTAATAAGGGAATTTTTGGGGATCTGGGGGTGTAGCTCAGTGGTACAGCCTAGCATGCATGAAGCCCTGGGTCTGATTCCCCAAAATACCCACTCCTCCCCCAAAAAATGCATTAAAAAACTTTTAAAAAATTACATTGCAAATTACAACAATTACCTGAAAAGGTGAAGATGGTGCTGTTCTATGTTTGGTAGGTAAGAAGAGAAGAATCTTTTAACCACCGGCCCTGGATCAACATCTGAATGAGATTGGTGGTATTCAGGGCAGTCACCAGCCAACCTTGGTTTGCAGCCACATCCAGCATTGCCTGAATAGGTAAATAGCACATGTTACAAGAACATCAAGGCATTCACCCTCTCCCATTGGAAATCTTACATTAGCTTTAACAAAACAAACAAAAACAAAAAAATCAATCATTTTATCACTAAATTAGTATTCATCCAAATAAAAACAGAATAAACTACAGTTGGATGGGGAGAGCAAAATGAATTTCCTGTAACATCCTACAAAAAGTCAAACCCTAAGCTAATTTTAAGAGTAAAAACTCATTGTACTTTGAAAACAAATATTTAATAATTCACTTTATCAAGAATACTAGTAGTTGCATTTCTTCTTTTTTAAAACAATTCTTTTTAGTTGTTGATGGACCTTTATTTTATTTATTTATTTATACACAGTGCTGAGAATTGAACCCAGTGCCTTATGCATGCTAGGTAAGTGCTCCACCACTAAGCTACAACTCCAGGCCCTTCACAGAGTCTTTTAAATTTGAATACTATTTATGATGGTAAGGAGAGAGAAGGTTTTCTTGTGAAACCCTCATTTTCCCCAAAGAGCAAGTTAAGAATAGAGTCTTGTTCTCAATGACAATAATACACCACATCCTAGGCAAAGGGGCAATTGCCAGTGGTATATGTGGAATGATGGAGAGCTATTCATATCAGTCTATACATTTAATCCAATGTTTTATGAACAAACAAAACGCTGCATTTGCTTGAGGCAAAACTAAACAGTGAAATCTTATTAGTTTAAACAGTGAAGTCTTAGAAGTTTACACAGGCAAAGCCATTTCAATTAAATTAGATTCTAGAGAATGCTGTCTTAAAGACACATAAGTTAATATTATGATCTTAGGCAGTTATTTCATACAGTTTTAAGACTCCACTCTCTTATTTTTGGATGTACCTAGCAAAGCATTACAATGATACTTTAATGGTAAATATCTCACTGACAGCAAAATATTTTAAAAATATTGAACAAAAATCTATTAATTTTGAAATAATTTTAAACTGTTCTAGTAAAATCAATTTCCTGTACTTCTAAAAATTTTGACAGAAACACATTCTTCTAAGTTGCAAATTTACAATTCTGTGTTTTCTAATTTACAAAAAGTAAACTATTTTAATAAATTTGGTTAAACTAACCTATGATCTCTTTATATACATTACAGGGAAATAGAATAAAGTTTTTGCATACCCTAATTAGTGTTAAAGGATGGTCAAAATGATTTTTAGTACCTGCTAACCTGCTAGTTATACATTATAAAGTCTGAATGTTGGTGTAATAAATATATGTGTCTTTATGTGCATGTATGACTGTGTGTACACATACGAATGTACATATTTATGAATCCAGAGAAGATATATTTATATTTTTTTACAAAGAAGAAAAATGCACTTTTTCTGTGAAGTATAGGAAACAAGCAGGTTATGATTAATATATGCTACATACAGAAAAAAGTAGTTCACTAGTTGTAACTCTTGAGACTTGCTAAGGGAAAAGGAAAAGAAAAATGAAAAATTATACCTAATTCAATATCATAACTTGTAATGTGGAGTAAGTATGGCAATTTTATGTGTGATTTTACATTACAACTTGACTGGAAATAAATTCCAGACCAAAAATTCACATACTAGGAGAGCTGGATGGATGAACCATATGTTTTTAACTTTGAAGTTTTGACGATAAAGTTGAAAGATTGCATAAAATTTATGAGACTTCCCCAGAATTTTTTATTTTATGATCCAGATGTGAAAATGTAAAAAAAAAAAGCAAAATAAGTGCTTATCATGTGGAGTAAATGAACGGCCATATCACAAATTGAAAAACTATTATCTTTTATTAGTTTACAGAAAAGTCAGGTGGGTAGATCAAGAATCCGGGATGATAAAAGGTTTTGAGGCTTGTGTGGTGAACCAAATACTATTCCCCTTTTCTCTCTGCTCACCCGGCCCTGGTGCTCCTGTTGTCTCCTCCCCACTACTTGATACTGATGCTCCTGTCTCTGCTGGAACATTATATAAATTTCCTTTATTCTCAATCTCATAAGTTTTCTTTAATTTGTACTTTATATTTTTTCAAATTGAATTTTTAAAGGGGTAAAACTGGTCATGTCATTCCCCTGCTTAAATTTCTTCAATGCCATCATTTGGTAAGGAGAATAAAACTAACATGTCTCTCTGCATTACAGATGGTCAACACCCCACTATCTATTTGGTCCTTGATTTATCTGGTCCTTACTTTTCTCTCTGGCCATCCCCTTACATAGAGCACTAGAAAATCACTGGTATTTTTTCACATTTACCCTTGCTTTTATTTATTTATTTTGTAAAACAAATATCATTCCTTTTGTTCACCTGAGAAATTCCTATTCATTCTTTGGGTCTAGCTTAAACACTACTGAAACATCACTGATTCTTTTTTTTTAAGAGAGAGAGAGAGAGAGAGAGAGAGAGAGAGAGAGAGAGAGAGAGAGAGAGAGAGAGAATTTTAATATTTATTTATTTATTTTTTAGTTTTCGTCGGACACAACATCTTTGTTTGCATGTGATGCTGAGGATCTAACCCGGGCTGCATGCATGCCAGGCGAGCACGCTACAGCTTGAGCCACATCCCCAGCCCTTCACTGATTCTTTCAGATGGATTTAGTCCTTTCTCTATGCCTTTGCTGCTTTTGAGGAATGCCATCATTATTATAGCATGACTTTTTGTTTACACATTTGTCCTTTGAACTATAGGTTCTTTGACAGCAAGAATCTGGGATTATTTTCTATAACTCCAGCCCTAGCAAAAAACACTCAAAAAATACCTGTTCTACTAAAGAACACTGGAAAGCCCATGGTACATGCTGATAATCCCAGTGGCTCAGGAGGCTGGGACAGGAGGATTTTAAGTTCAAAGCCAGCCTCAGTAATGTAATTAATGTCCTAAGCATCTTGGCAAGACCCTGTCTTAAAAAATAAAAAGGGCTGGGTATATGGCTCAGTGGTTAAGCACCCCTGGGTTTAATCCTCGGTAACAAACTAACAAACAAAAGAATATAGATTAAAAAATTATAAGAATTATAATAAATTCTGCCTAAGTTACTGTACAAAACAGAAGATAAAACACAAGTTTTGATGTCACACACACACACAGATTTGTATCCTAATTCTGTCTCATTTATAACTCAGGAAGATCACTTTACCCTACTGAACCTAAGCTTCTCACTAATAGAAGGGTACCATATTTCACCTCCACATGCTTTCTTTTCCAAGAAGCAAGATACTTGCAGCCCTGCCTGGCCTAAGTGGACAGAATGTCACATTCTTTAGCAAACTATCTGTTAACTGCCAGAGACCAGATTCTGAAACTTTGAGAGATTAAAAAAAAAGGTTCCTTCTAACCATAAAATCTGTAATCCAATTGGAACCGGTCAGCATGGGTGAAGGTGATCTGGAGTTGCTATGACAATGGAAACTTGAAAAATTCAAGAGGTGAACCTAGCTGGGAAGCCTGGCTCTTGCCCCTGGCAAGACCCCTTGCTATGACACTCCTAGGCCTTATATTCACTCCTTACATGTTAAACTGCCTGGTCCAGTTTGTTACATCATGCCTAAAAGCAACAAAACTAAAGATGGTCCAGACTTCTGAACAGAAAGACCTTAAATATCCAGCTTTATAAAGGTTGATGCCTCATATGATACAGACAGGCATCAGAGGGGGAAATGAAGAAGAAACATTGGTTTACATTACATTACATTATATTACTTTACAGTTTTGGTCTTTGTAAAAGTGTTACTTAATTACTCATCCCTGTAAGAGTGTAGTTTAGTGCTAGATTTTTTTTTTAATATAGCTCTTAGAAATGTAAGCTTACAGTTTTTGAGAAACTGCTGCCTGTGGTGAAGGTCACTTGTGATTTCGCTTGGAGGTATTTCACTGCATTCATTCTGCATCTGTGTACTACTTATTGAAGAATTCCTGTGCATGATTCTTGGTCACACAGTTCAGTAATTCAAACTCACCAATGTTGTAATGGTTAAAAGAAATGATATCAAATTTCCTACAACAGTTCCACATAACCTCAGCTCGGGGCCCAGAATTTCAGAGCACTAGCTCATCTGGGTACACCGGAATCATAAACCTGAGTTCTCTAACAACAATCCCCCCACAAAAAGGTATCATATTTCCTTTTAGGTGATGTATGAGGGTAAAATGAAATGTTCTACTTACTATATTAGTACCTAATATACTATGCTACAGAGTGGATACTAATGGACAAATGCATATTTTAAAGTTCCTCTATGATAAGATAAAGACATCCTAAATCAACCCATTCTTTCTAACAGAAATTTTCTTTGATCTTTTTGTTGTTGATTTCTACACTGGGCAGTAGTAGATGGGCAAAGGAGATGCATGGGATGGAAAGTACAGGTCCATCAAAAGAGGTGTGCAGTTATAGGAAAGCCAGGAGAGAAGGTCAAAATCTGATCCTGCAACTTAGGTCACACTGGAAGGTGTGGGCCTTCTCAATTCAGTAGGCAAGTTTATTTTACTCTTCAGAAGTGTGTTAACTAATAGGAGGTAAGGATGGGGGTGGTCTAGGTAAACAAGCTGGGGGATTCTGGTAGTATGTACCTTTATATGACTGAGCCTAGAAGAACTGACTCTATCGCCTTATCTTTATAGTAGTCTGTCTGGAAGATAAGGTCTAATATGCTCCTCTCCAGAGTCTGGCTTTGGCTACAGTGGAGAATATGGCTTAGTTTCCATGTTACCTTGAAGTCCTTTACAGTGATGCAAGGCTTAACAATAAAAGGCTTCTTCAGTACGTTGAGAAAGAACCCTGGACAATTTTTAGCAACTTTACATTAATATTAGGTAGATACTGAATCCCCTTTCACCTCTTATCCACTTTCTCCTTGGCACACAATCTATCAAAGAATAATTCTGAGTACAGGGGGAAAATACATGGGGCTCACTGCATAAGACCTTCTACCACAATGGCACCAATTTCAATTGATTGCTGATTCAAAACAATTTCTCATATCCAGTCATGGCAGAGTGGAAATGTGATTTCTAGTACACTATGCATTTATAAAATTACAATGTAACCAAAGAAAACCTTTATCCTTATTACTAGAAGCAGTGGGGCAATTGCCATTTGCTGATGAGGGGTGGGTTGAAAAGGAGGCGATGAGTTTGGTCTTGAACACATTTTAACTAGAGTGCTACTATGAAGCCAGGTAAGAAGTTAAGGTGAAAATGAGCTGTGGAGAAAGTAGAGACTGGAGCTCTGGACTCTGAAATCCTGTCAAAGAGTTATATGAGCCACCCTGTCTGTGGCAGAAGTAGAGAGAGTAGAATTGAGGTTACCAGGAGATCTGGAAAGACAGAAAAGAATAATGGAGGAGGATATCTAAGGATTCTCAAGGCCAAGAACAGACATTTGTTAAGTGTCTACTATTTGCCAAAAATTCTGAAAAATGTTTTATGTAAGATACTGAATTTAAGCCTATTTCACAGATGGAGAAATTGTGGCTAAAAGAGGTAAAGAAACATGTCTAAGCCTGCATAATTCTAGTAAGTGGGATTCAAATACAATCCAAATGATTTACTTTAACAACATTGTGGGTAATATGGAAGGTGTGTAGAATTTAAATGGGGTTATAAACTAGAATTACAGATTTTATGAGAAATGGGTATAGCTGTAACAATGAAACTTTGAGAAGTTTTCCTGACAACACACTGTATTTAAAGTGAATATAGTCAGTAATCCCTTGGTATATAAGAGGGATTGGTTGTAGAACCCTGGCAGATACCAAAATTTTTAGATGGTAAATCTCTTACTTAAAGTGGAGAATTTGTATGTATCTTCCTGTATGCTTTAAATTCTCTCTAGATAACTTACAATACCAAATAAAATGTAAACATTATGCAATTAGATGTTATACTGAATTGTTTAGGAAATATGATGAGAAAAATATGCTGTACATATTCAATACAGATACAATTTCTTTCCTTTACATTTTTAATGTACCATTGATTGAACCTGCAGATATGGAATTGAAGAAAATGGAAGGCCAACTTTTTAAATTTTGGATAAAGTGTAAACAATAGTATGATTCATGAATATCTGACACTGATTTGAAGGTGGTGTGTGGTACAATTCAGAGAGACTCAGAATGACAGTTTCAAGTTCCGTGCCTCTAATTTTACTATGAAACCTTGGGAAAATCCCTTAACTCCTGGTATTTATTTTCCTCATCTGAAAAATATTATTTGATTACGTACTTTTTAAGGTTTGTCTTCTGTCCAAGCTTTACTCTTTCAGTGATTAAATACTAATACACTCATAGTATGTAATTATTTGTTTTTATGAAGTTTGCTTTTTATCATTTTAGGTGGGCAATAAGATTCTTAAGGTCAGAGGAAGATTATACTAAATACAAAATAAGCTGTATGGAGAAAAAACCCTCCTGAGTTCAGAAGATGAGGGTTTCTGAGGTCCAGAAACTGATGATACTGATGCCAGAGGCTTTCAGTAATCTCTGTAAATTGGAGGTGATATCTTATGCTGTGAGAAAGAAAAATGCTGGGAATAATTACTGGTAGGATGAAAGATGTGGAAAACAACAAAACAAAATTATAGCTGCTGTGAGCTTCAATGACTCTGTACTAGCAAAAATTAGCAGTGCCCTGTGGTTGTTTACAGCAATTATGAATAACTTGGGTGTGAAAGCAGAGAATTCAGGTGTTACCCAAGGAGGTAAGATCTTTTAGGGAATTCTGGCATTATTGTTAAAATGGCTAACTCTGGGACTGATGCTATTTAGGTGGCAATCGAGGTTTTAATGGGACTGAGGAATAAACTGAGGGATCAGGAAGGAGAGAAGATATCCCAGGTCATAGTATCACAAATGTTTAGTCAAGTTGATTGACAAAAATGGTGCAGCCAAAGAGGTGACTTGGAAGATGATATCACAAAGGTGGAGGTTGAAGTGGTTTGGATATAACAGCAATAAGAGTAAAGGAGTTTGGGATGCATACCATTATGATATTCATAAGGTTATTTGTTTAAGCTTCTGTGATGGAACCAAAGATGGAGAGCTGAAGGCTATTAACTGGTGCTTAAGGAAGGTGGGGAAAGAGATCTAGAGATTGGGAGACACTTGAAAACAAATCTTATGTACAATGAAAATTAAAAACAACATAGATGGAAGAAGCAGGAATCTGAGAAGGAAGTGGTTGGAGAGACCCAGGGAGGTCTACTCTTACTGTGGAAAGTAAAAGAATCAGCCAACTCAAGAGTTTCAGAGAGAAAGGTGAAATGAAGATGGTGTGTGTATCTGCTTCTATTTCAGCAAGAGAACAAGAGAAGGGAGGAGAGAAAGAAGGATAATGTGAAAGGAGGAGGCAAAAAATAAAAAGAGACAATATACTCTTGCTAGAACTCCTCCCCATATAGGAAGTCCAAGAGCTTCTGAAGTACTTGGTTATATACAAGGGTAAAGCCAAACAAAACAGCAATGGAAAAAAAAAAACAAACAAGAAGACAAGGCTTAAAACAGTGAGAACTTAGAAAATGAACAATCTCTAGAAGGAAATGTTTTGGGTGTGAGATTCCTAAAGTCAAGGTGTGCTTTTTGACTTAGATACATTTCATGTCCTCAACATTTATTTTGAATCCATTTCAAGAATTCCCTAAGTTCATCAAACTTGATCTTAGCATTTAAATTCAACCACAGTTTTATAGTGCTGGAACTATTTTTGCATGTCAGATTTATTCAAATCTACTGATATTTTTCTTCTTATCTTCTGAGATTGCCAATTATGCTTTAAACAGCTAATACTTAAAGTTTGACAATATCTCTATATTTTATAGCAAGTATTATGAATCTCATGCAATTATTGTGAAAAGATTCAAATGGTGAATTATATAAAGTCCAGACTGTGTAGACAGTATGTATATATAATATAATGAAAATATTTGTACAGTAATATATAGTATAAAACACTTTCACAAATGGCTATCATTTAATCCATAACAATACCAACTATGAGGCAGGCATCAGTATTACCTGCTTTCCACAGACAGGGAAACTGAAACTCACTATGTCATTCCTCTGGTTAAAAAAAAATGGGATGGAGTTAAGGATTTCTCTCAGATCTACGCTCATTGCACAATAACCCATTACTTCTGCTGACTTGCACCCTGTCTTGTTTCAAAAGGATTTGAGATGGCTTACATCTGATTCTCTTTTGTTTACATAGCTGAAATTACAAACTGCAGATAAAATTATGTGTTTATTTAATTATTATCTCTGCAAGTGAATTTAAAACTTATGTTAACATAAATTTTAAACACATAAAATTTAAAAATTAATTTTAATCTACCATTGGTTATAACTACATCTGAATATTTGATCTTTAGGCATTTACCTTTTTGACACACCTGAATTCTTTAGTTAAATAATTCAAGGGTAGAATAGAAAAATTGAGTACTGTGATCAAATTAAGTCAGCTTCTTTGTAAGATAACTGAATCACTGACCTAGGCTATTAAAAGAAAAAATGATATCATTAGAAGAAAAATGATACCATAAAAAGGTATATTAATATATCTGGCTCTAAGATTTTTTTTTAAAGAGAAGAGTGAGAGAGGGGGACAGAGAGAGAGAATTTTAACATTTATTTATTTTTTCTTAGTTCTCGGCAGACACAACATCTTTGTTGGTATGTGGTGCTGCTGAGGATCGAACCTGGGCCGCACGCATGCTAGGCGAGCGCGCTACCGCTTGAGCCACATCCCAGCCCCCCCTGGCTCTAAGATTTATTATTAAAAATTTCTCCTAAAATCTAAAGTTCAATTTGAGAAATCTGTGAGTTTAACCCTCAGTGTTGTCAAGATTCTGGCTGTAGGATGCATGAGTGGAGCTGGACAGATAATGTTCCAGACTTTTTCTACATAGTGGGCACATTCTATAGACTTGTACCCTCTTTTCCTTTTCTCTTGATCCTCCCTCCTCCTCCAGGGACCCCTGCCCCCTGTATCTCTTGGAGTCGTCTTGATGTCACCAGTGATTGTACAGGCACTGCAACAGCACAGGAAAATCATATCATGATGAAAGTTAAAATGGATGGTGATGTTGCTAATTCTATTCAGGTTAAATGATATGAAGATAATATACTGTTATAAGATTTAAAATAAAGATTTAGTTAGTCCAGAATGAGAAGAAAATTGCATTGATTTATAAAAATCTAGTGGTTATTAATGGAAAAACAACAAAGTAAGAGAAACTGTCACAGTCAAGATAAGAGGAGTCAAAGGAGACATGAAGAGTACAGTTAAATAATGTGGTATTCTAAATGAAATTCTTGAGTACAGAAAAGATATGAAATACAAATTAGAGAGTTATGAATGAATATGCACTTTTGTTGATAGCAAAAATAACTTGTTAATGTATATAAGCTACTAACACTAGAGGAAAAGCAGGTTCAAGGTACACAGGAACTCTATATTTTTGCCACTTTCCTGGAAATCTAAAACTATTCTCAAATTAAAAGTTCATTACAAAACAATAACATAACCATGGAAGTTTATCCTAGGCAGCTTGTTAAAACATTAGTTGTCAGACGTCTGCTAGCAAATGCATTATTTAACTCAAGAGCTCCCCAAAGCTTTACAGTGCTGGGAAGACCTAAAAAAGCTTTCTTGACAGAAAGGCACACTCTTTTAAAGGTTCAGGTCAGTTGCAAGTAATGATACAATATTTTGTCAATAATTAAAATGCTGTAAGTACATTTATAAGAATATTTTCCAGTAGCACCAGTTGTTCATAGTAACTTTCTCCTGAACTTGTACCCCCAAAAGGTTAGCATTCAGGAAGCTCAGCTGCTGTCTAACAAACTTAATTAATCAAAAACTCATTTCCAAGCTGTAACTATGAGTAACAGCACTTCAAGTGTGCTAGCAAGCCTACAAGTTAATCAAAATGCTAATATAGTACAAATTATAGTTGTGATTAACATTTCACAGTAGCTGCTTATGTGAATTGATCATTCAAGAGTAAGCTCATTTCTTAAAACTATTTGCTTTTAAATACCCATTAATAAAACGTCATAAGGTTTTTATGGCAAGATCTTAGCTTCTGGAAATCTGGCCAGGAGAGCAGCCAGATTAGAGTTTACACTGCTCTTTATGAATTTGATAGCACTACACAAATATTTATAACAGAGACTACATTTATTGGTAGAAAATTCAGATTTGGTAGACAATCTTGAAATAAGTGGGAATCTATATACATAGAATAAATCTATCCTTTACAAATTTTTCTTATGAAAAAACTAGAAAGAAAAAAGTGAAATATTTATTTCATTCTGAAACTGATATCTACTATATGCCAAGCACTGTGCCAAAGTAATCTTAATAGTGATGCTACAGGTATTGAAAAGTTTCCAGCATATCTTAGGTGACACAAAACCTCCAAATATATGTTCAAACCATTGATACTTTTTGAAACATGTTATGATAGACATGTTATTGACTGATAATCTACCTGTCTTTTTAGAAGAATTATCTGAAAAAGCTTTCTAAAGCCTGTTGTGCTACACTAACTTTTGTTTTCATTTGGTTTAATTATAAACATTTAAAAATTTCAAAGAATTTTACTAAGAGTAGTACTGAAGATTACCTGTCATTTGCTGTATCAAAACATTTCTTGCAAGTATTGGATTAAGGATTTGACTAAGTACTTCTTTTGTTAAATTTGATACTACCTTAGGACTATTTTCACTGCTAACTGCATTTGACTCTGCAATTCTAAAACTGACATTCTTCAATACACTACCAATCCACTGTACCTTACTATACATGGGAAGCATTTGTCAATGAGACATAGTCCTCTCTTATAGTATCCTCAATTGAAAGGCCTTTTTTGAGTTTACCCATCTTTTGTTGTTGTTGTTGTTGTTGTTTTGGTGCTGCTGGGGACCAAACCCAGGGCTGGAAAACTGTTTCTGTGTCCTTTACTTTCCTTTTCTCCGACTCTGATATGTGTACATACATGTGCACACACATATATCTTATGCATCTCTATAATTATAGAGAGTACAGAAAAATATAATATTGGCTATGTGAAATGTAATATATTTTTAATTTATTAGATGTTGTTATACAAATAAGAATGTCAAAGTACTATTTTGAAATTTAGACCAAAAAAAACCCTGCCAATAAACTTTAAATATCTATTTTGCAAATTTCAGAAGTCTCTCTATAAAATAAAGAGAATAAAAAATTTTTAATGTTAAGTCACTATGACACAGTAAGGATATAGAAAACCTACTAACCATGAGAATCCTAAGATTTATTTACTTGAGTCCCCAACTTATTGTTTTACTTTATGACGATTAATAATGCTTCATGCTTGTAAGATATTATTTTAACTCAGACATCAGGGTTTAAGTGATCTTCCTAAGGTTTCATAGTAAAATGACAGCAGAGGAAATTTATAGAGGTGGTGTACCAAGCCCCATCCATAAAGGACAGGATCAGGCTGCTGTGCCATGAATGCAGTATATAATTTTCAATCGCTAGGAGGGCTGTATCTTGGAAAACTGTTGAGCCAATACTTTCTATGACTAAGAGTACCCATATATCTAAATGAGAACAAAGGCACAAAATTAGAACAATCAATCAGTCTTTACAGAAAATTTTAATCTGAGACAATTTGAGAAGCAAAATAAAAATGACAGCAAGGAAGTTTAACCAATAGGATAAAACAAACATCTATGATTCTATAGTTATGTAACTGAATAAAGTAAATAAATGTGAAAGAAATTTGTGCAACTTTATAGTGCAATTTCAGGAATGACAGAAATAGAAACTCCCAATAGTGGGATTAATGCAGATCTTAAAAATTCCAGTCATATATTTTAGCTGTTCCAATTTTATAAAATACGTTATTCACTAAAATAGCACTTGTATAAAAAATGTCTCAAACTAGAGTATTAACTTTTCCTTTTGATTTTTTTAAATATATGACAGCAGAATGCATTACAATGCTGAACCATGTTGGCTTAGGAAAGGACTTCCTCAATAAGATTCCTAAAGCACAAGAAATAAAATAAAGAATCAATAAAAAATCAATAAAAAGTTTCTTCACAGCAAAGGAAACAATCAAGAATGTGAACAGAGAGCCTACAATATGGAAGAAAATCTTTGCCACCAGCATGTCAGACAGAGCATTGATCTCCAAGATATATACAGAAATCAACAAACTTAACCAAATAAATAAGTAAATAATAACAACAACAAAAACAAATAACCCAATTGACAAATGGGTTAAGGAACTAAACAGGCACTACTCAGAAGAAAAAAAAAATATGAATGGTCAAAAAATATATGAAAAAACATGTTCAACATCTCTAGCAATTAGAGAAAAACAAATCAAAGCTACACTGAAATTCCATCTCACCCCAGTCAGAATGGCAGAGGTTCATTCATACATTGTTGGTGGGAGTGCAAATTAGTGCAAACACTCAGAAAGCAGTATGGAGATTCCTTAGAAAACTTGGACTGGTTGTACATTCTGTGTCGAAGGAACTGCTGAGCTAGAGTCAACACTATAAATACAGAGATTTGATAAATTGTGGTATAAAGGTGTATTAAGAATCGTAATGCAAAAAATTATGAATGTATTGCACTCCACTATTGTCATGTATGTAAGAAATAATTAAAAAAAAGAAAACTTGGAATGGAACTACCATTTGACTCTGTTATTCCACTCCTTTATTTATATCCAAAGGACTTAAAATCAGCATACTACAGTAACACAGCTACTTCAATGTTTATAGCAGCTCAATTCAAAATAGCTATGATACCAACCTAGGTGCACTTGAAGAGATGAATGGATGAAAAAATTGTGGTATATATACACAATTGAATATTACTTAGTCATAAAGAAGAATAAAATTATGGCATTTGCTTGTAAGTAGATGGAACTAAAGAATATCACTCTAAATTAAATGTCAGTCACAAAAAATCAAAGGCATAATGTTCTTTCTGATACGTGGATGATAAGTCACAACAAAGGGAGTGGGGTTTCGAAATTCACTGGACTAGACAAAGGGAAATGAAGCAAAGGGAGGGGGTGACTGCAATAGGAAATATGGAATATCATTCCTATCCTCATATATAAATAAATGACCAGTGTAACACTACATCATGTACAACCACAATAACAGTATCCTAATTGTAACAAGTTACACTTATTCTATGTATGTATAATATTTCAAAATATACTCTACTCTCATGTAAAAAATAATAATGATAAAAAGAAAAAAAAACCTTTCTTTTTCATAAGGTTATAGCTGAAATCAAAGAATTCTAGAATTTCAGAAATAATGGGGACTTTAGAAATGATTTAATACAATTTTTTAGGAAAAAGTTCCAGAGAAGTTGTGATGTCCCTTGTGTCACACAATAAATTGGTAGTGGGGGTAGAACAAAAACCTGATTTTCTTTCTTTGACAAACTGTGGAAAAATTTAGAAGCCCCTGATTGATTTCATGTAATGAAATCATTATGTTTTCTTTGGAGTTTTATTTAGTTAAATTAAGTTTGCCCTGTTCCTACATTTATTCAAGCAGTACTGACAACAACAGAAAAAAATCCTCAACCATGAGAACCAGAATAAATGTGTGCAATCACAGTTCATCTATTTCACCAAGGAATAAAGGTCCAGTGAAGTTGTGAAACTTGCCATCATAAAGAATTAAAAAGTGTCTACCCATTCTGGATCACAGTCTCCTTTTCCAGCTTCCACTTTCCAGTAAAGTAGACTTTATTGCAATCTGAGTCACATTATGCTGTTTTATAAGCATATAAAATAAAATTAAATGTTTAACTGAAAAAAGTAAGAAACTAACTACCCAGAACAATCTTCAGATTCAATGTAATCCCTAACAAATGCCAATAGCATTTTTCTTAGAGATAGAAAAAATCTAAATTATTAAGGAACCATGAAGAACCAAAAAACCAAATAAATCTTGAGAAAGAATAAAGTTAGAGGCATTCTACTTCTTGACTACAAATTATAGTACAAATCTTAAATAATTAAGATAGTATGGTGCTGGCACCAACATATATACATAGACTAACAGAACAGAATAGAGTCTAGAAATAAACACACATCCTGTCACTAATCTGACAAGAATACTAAGAAAGAAAAGGATAGGCTTCAATAAATGGTGTTGAGAAAACTGAACATCTACATTTAACAGAATGAAACTGGAACCTTGTCTTACACCATATGCAATAATCATCTCGAAATTTACTAAAAACTTAGATGTATGATCTGAAACCATAAAATTCCTAGAAGAAAACAGGGAAAAAGATCTTGACACTGGTCTTAGCAATGAGTTTTTGAATAAGTTCCCAAGAACACAGGGAAAAAAAAAGGTACAGATAAACAAAGCTACAAACCTTCTGCACAGAAAAGGAAGCCATCAATGAATTAAAAAAATAACATATGTAATAGGAGAAAATACTTGCAGATGTTAGTAAGGTGTTAATATCCAAAACCTATAAGGAACTTATATAGCCCAAGAACAAAAAGGCTAAAAATTCTATTATAAAAAAAAAAGGTGGAGGGACAAATGAGGCCAATAGATATCATTCTGTTGAAATACAGAATGGCTAACAGACATGAAAAGGTGCTTACTTTCAACAATCATTGGGTAAATGTAGATCAAAATCCCAGTGAGGGCTGGGGTTGTGGCTCAGTGGTAGAGCACACGTCAAGCATGTGAGAGGCCCTGGGTTTGATCCTCAGCACCACATAAAAATAAATAAATAAAATAAAGGTATTGTATCCAACAACAACTAAAAAATAAATATTTTTAAAAAATTGCAATGAGTCAACACCTCACATCTGTTAGAATGAATATTATTAAAACAATGAAAGTATTGGCAAGGATGTGGAGAAAAGGAAACTGCTACACACTGCTGGTAGAAATGTAGTTGGGGAAGCCATTATGGAAAATACACATGGACAGCCTTAAGAAATTACACATGGAAAACATCATCATCATCATCATAGAAATTCTACTTTACAGAGAATTCTACTTTTGAATACAGAGATCAATATCCCAAAGACATGTACACTCTATGTTTATTACATCATTGATTAGAAAAGCCAAGAAAAAGAAACAGTCTAAGTGACCCAAGATGGATGAAAAAAGAAACTGAAACACAATGGGAGATCTTTCAGCTTTACAAAAGAATAAAATCTTGCCATTTGCAATACTATACATTGTGTTAAGAGAAATAAGCTGAAAACAACAAAACACTGAATAATTTCATTAACAGGTGCAATAATAAAAAAGTCAAATTCATAGAAGCAGATTAAAATAATGGTTAAGAGGGGGTGAAAGTGGGAGATAAGAGGAGATATTGCTTAAAGGATACAAAGTTTCATTTATGTAAAACAAGTTCTAGACATCTAAGGTACAGAAGGGTGACTGTATTTAATAATATCGTATTAACAGACTTGAAATTTGCTAACTAGATATTAAATGTTCCCACTGCAAAAATATGTGATTATCTGAAGTGACAGATATCTAGCTATCTTGATTCTAGCAATTATTTTATAATTTATATGTATATTTAAGTACCACATTGAACACCTCAAATATAAATCATTTTTATTAAAAATAAAATAGTATTGGGGAAAATTTACTAAATATTATGTTTTTTAAAAAAATAAAAATCAATACTTATTTGATTCTGGTGTTATTTGACATTAATTGATAATATCAATATTTGGAGGAATGTAGCATAAATTATGTCTATATTTCCTG
The DNA here is from genome assembly GCF_052094955.1 of Ictidomys tridecemlineatus. Classification (NCBI taxonomy): domain Eukaryota; kingdom Metazoa; phylum Chordata; class Mammalia; order Rodentia; family Sciuridae; genus Ictidomys; species Ictidomys tridecemlineatus. The sequence continues at coordinate 96,584 of NW_027522457.1, read as the reverse complement.
TGTATAATTGAAGTGTTTTAAAGTATTAGCATTTCATTCATATCCAAAGAATGATTATGAATCATTATATACCTAACAAGTACAGCTAAGAATTAATTACCTCATAAAAGAAGTACCCATGAATTATAGATATGAGGATGTGTGAGCACTATATACATGAGAAATTCACCTAGAAGCCTCCAAAGTTGATATCAAGTTTTTTGCAACAAATTATTTAATACTGATATGGCCCCCTGGAAAATTCACTGAGAGTATAACAAAGCTATTCACCAGGGTATGTCAGGATATTTGGACTTGGCTAGTTTAGAGACATTAACTATCTTTTCTAATTGAATATAATAAGCACACAATATGTTCAACATACCTTTGAGGAAGGATACTTGTTGAAGACTCTGAAAATAGCTAATTCAGCTGCAACAGTCTTTCTTGATCCAGTGGGTGCTCCAACTAGGACACTACAGTCTGTGTGATACAGTGTATGAAATATTTGTGTCTGCACAGGGTTAAAGTGGCTGAAGTTGTACAGGGCTTCATATGCTTTACATCCCAAAGCCATAATTGGCAAAGGCTGAAGATCCAGTAATTCTGAAAAGATCCAACAGGTACTTCTGAAAAAAAACTGAAAAAACATGCACAATACTGAATACTGTATTTTAAAGAATAACATTTCCTAATTATCTCTAGAGAAGAACATATTTAATATAAATTCTTATACACCAGTGACACATCTTATTCAGTCACTACATTTAACATAACTGATAAATAGAACACTTTTATTGAAGAATCCCCTATAAACCAACTATATATTTCTCTTCCAAAAAGGGAAATAACTTGAATAAAAGTACATGAAGGTATGTATGTTATGGTACAAAAATAAATCAATGAAAACCATTTGTAAACAGCAGTATTGGAAGGGTCATTAACAACAGATTTGATCTGCTACACACTGACCAATCCTGAGTAGCTGAGGGATCTTTTGGTATAGCCAATGGAAACAAAAATGAATTTAGCCTTATTCAGGAAGGAACAAGGATAGTAGTTTCAGAACACAGCATGACTGAGTAAAACAAAATAAAATAAAACAAAAACTCTCCTTAAAGTGTACAGGTCTTCTTACTTTCACTAATCATTGGGGAAATTTATGTTTGTAAAGTAAATTTATGTATTGAAAGACACTAGATTTGGTTGCTTCTCATTATATGGACTGGGTGCTGAATAAATTAGATAATTATTACAAAGCTTAAAAAAGAAGATATAAAAAATCAGTTAAGAGGACACCTTGATCTGACCTTTATAGTATGGTTGCAAAATGAAAAATATGGTAAATTTTCTTCTAAAAATATACTTAAAATCAAAAACTAACTTAGTTGGGCATGGTGGCACAGGCCTGTAATTCCAGCAGCTCAGAGGCTGAGACAGAAAGATCCCAAGTTGAAAGACAGCCTCAGCAATTTAGTGATATCCTATCTCTCAAAATAATAATAATAATAAAAAGACTGGGGATGTGCTTCAGTGGTTAAGTGCCCTTTGGGTTCAATCCTGGGTACCTTGTCCCTAAAGGAAAAAAAAACAACTAAAAAGATGACTTTAAGAAGTTATCTTTTCCCCAACCATTGCTCTACTCTATTACAAGGATAGCTGAGAGCTAACTTCATACTCTCTATGTCTGATTATGATTGTTTAAATTTTCCGTAGCTCTGGAAATCCAGGAAGGAGGAAGACATTGCATGATAAGGCATGCAATGTTAATCAAACATATTTTTTAAATAAAAGACTAAAAATTAAAATTGTACAATGTCAAATGCACAGTTATTGACAATGTTAAATTAAGATGATCTATTACAGTGATTTTACCTAGATGGTATGTTTATACTACATCAGCTAATTATATAAATAGGTTGATATGTATTTGGTTGCTTAAGAAAAAAATTATTAAATTGACATTAACATATAATGCTAATATATGTGGAATTAAGTACTTTATTAAAAGAAAGAAACCTAGCAATGATATTGGAAGCATATATTTTAAGTTAAAACATCATCACTTCCACATATTTTGAACTTATGAGATTCTAGATATCACATAAACACATTTGATGAAATAAGACCAGAAAGACCCTCTGCAATAAGTAGATTACTAGATTATACAGTCTCAATATCATTCTATTTTGATACATTTTTTTGGTTTTGCTATGCCAAGATATCAAAGAGAAATTGAGATGTAGTATAAAGAGTATCTCAATGAATAGTATGAATAAGGTGTACATTTGACAAAATGAAAGATTATAAAGTCATATTTAGGTCTCCTTTCACTTCTGAAAGGACTGTCAAATAGCATGCTATTTAAAGTAGTCAGAATAACATTTTTATTCTGAAAAGTCAAGCAGATTGTCTGAAATATACATGGGAAAGAAAATTTGACTCCTAATTTATGTCTGTAAAGTAAATTAAGGACCTCTGAAAATCAATACTCATCAATTATGAATTCTCAAAAAATGAAATTAGTATACTAGTTTCAAGATGTTTTTGAAATAGATTTCAGGGGTACTTGAAAGTATCACTGCAAAGATTTATTCATGAAATTTTGCTTTTTTAATAAATCAAAATAGAAAGGTGTTTGTTCATTTTATGAAAACCTAGAGTTTATACATTACAACAATAAAAAATGCTGCTGAATGCTCTTACTATATATCCCTTTTAATAATTTATTATATATATACAAACATTCCAAAATCTAAAAAAAATGTAAAATTTGAAACACTTCAGGTTTTAAAAATTTTGGATAAAAGATAACCTGTACTAGAATTAAGTTTATGTGAATTGGACTAAATGTAAGAAAAAAAGAGATATCTCAAAACTTTAACAGAGAATACAGATTAAATGATAAATGACAATTGCAATGAAAAAGGAAGGCTATATGGAGAAATAATGATTATATGTACAGATGAAAGTCCAGTAACTCAGAAATAGTAACTCTCCTCATTACTATGATTATCAGAATTGACTAAGCCTACTTTCATGCTTTTGGAGCTTAAATGAACAAAAATTAAAGGTCCACAATTTGACTATCTACATATACATATTTGATTTTGAAAATTTTGAACATACAGTTTAGAAACAATTTTGTCAAGTAAGTTGGACTTTGATTCAGAATAAAACAACTTTATACTTGTCAACATTAACTAAAATAACAATTTTGGGAAGTCAATAATTCACATCAACACATTAATGTTCAATTTGTTACCTGTATGGGTCTGATGCCTGTCTGGTAGAATCAGATGTTGGAAGCTGATAATCAAACAGCCTCTGCTCCTAACCATCTATCAGAAACTGCTTGGATATAGTATTGGGAAAGCAAAGGTTCAAAAATAGGGATTGCAAATACCAGTAGTTAAGCTTCTTTACTAATGACCTAATGTGAAATAAAGTCTAAAATAAATAAAGTTCTTAGTAGTCAATTCTTAATAGTATCTATACCAGATGTAATAAAAATAAACTATGTTGTATTTCTAAATAGCTCAGATATTCAGGTACTACAGTAACTTGTAGGTGATTTCCTTCTGAGGATTATTTGACATAACAGAAGGTAAAAAATTATACTAACTTTATATTATTTATAAATATGTTATCATTATGACATGTTACCAGTTTGATTCATTATCAGAATTTCCCAAACATGATTCATGCAGTTATTTCATGATTTCTATAATTTCAAGTACCATATTATTATTTACTTAATATTTTTCTTTAAATCTGATCAGTATCTTAAGTGGAATATCTGAAATCTCTTAAAATATATAGGTTACATGGTTATCAAGAAGATAAATGCATGAAAACAAAATATTGCTATAAAATACTATTGCTATCTAGTCAAGATTTTCAATTGGAAGCTTGCTTTCTCTGATAAAAAGAGAAATTACAAATAAAACATGAGTTAAAGATGTAGCAACAATTGAGTCTTTATAGATAATTTTACAAGGAATGATCTTTTCACTAAGCAATTTATTATTTTGCAGGAAATTATTTTACCCCCCTTATTTTATATATTCCACGCCTCTAGAAGCCATGCCTTAAACTATGGTAAAGATTATAAATGAATTTCTTGAACTAGGATCAAACTGAATAATCAATATTGTCACACTGAATCTCCGTGTTCCTTTGAAACAAAACAGGAAAACAGAACATAACAAAACTTTCATGGCACTCTTAAATCAGAGAGATAGTAAAAAACAAGAATTGTTTATGTATTTTTTTATGAAAGCTAAATAATAAGGTTATATTCACCTGTTTTTTAAGAGCTAGAAAATACTCTGAATGATAAATATGATCATTTGTAGGATCTTCCACCCAAATCCACCAGGGTTCTCCTACTGTCCCATGGACCTAGAAGAAAAATTATCCTAGTACTATGAAAATCATAACTCAAGTAACAGTACTGTTTACATATCAGCACCTATTAGTCTAACAACTTTTTTGATATATAATTTATAAAACAAACTTCACTCATTTAAAGTATACAGTTTAATGGTTTTAACATATTTACAAAGTTGTACAACTATGAACATAATCTAATTTTAGAACATTTTTATCACCTCCAAGAGAGTACTTATATTCATTAGAAGTATGGACATGGCTATTCTAAACACTTTGTTAAATGGAATAATATAACATATGGTCTTCTGTGACTGGCTTTTTAAACTTACCATACTATTTTTGTAGTTCATCCATGTTTTAAACTGCATCAGTACTTTGCTTCTTTTTATTGTCAAATAATATTCTACTGGACACATATATCATATTTTGTTTATATAAGCCAATCTCTCTTTTTTCTTTATATGGTCCAATACTATTCAGTATTCACTTCTTCCTCAGGGACTCATGAAAAGGAGATCACATCCCAATCATTTCTCCTCCAAATCTTCTTGCACTATCTCACATGAGCTTTTGGGGGACACCACATTTAAACCATAACACCTGGGATAATTTTGATTCACATAAAGCCAATCAGCTCATGGCATTCTCCTGACAATATCTATAGTAAAGGAGAAGTCCATAACAAACACTTGGCATAATTAGACTGGGGGGGCATGTATTTGTGGGAAGAGGGCTTACAGTTTATGTTGTGGGCTGAGGAAGTGGGTATGTGTTCCCCTTACTCCATTAACAGTGAAAGAGAAGCAGGAAAACATTCGGGAATAGTGTGAGCAGAGCAAAGAAGTGGAAAGATCTTGGGCCTTCAACAATACTATTAACCTCAAGACTGGACCCTCCTTAGGGCCCATCTGATCTGTGGACCTTTTATTGTACAAAAGAATATATTACCTTACGTAAATCAGACTGAGGCAAGTTAGGTTTTACATTCTTGAAGTTAATAGCATTATAAGAGAGTTCATTATAAAAACAATCAAGTACTTTCTCCTATTAATTAATAAAACTAAATTAGGATGTATTATGAATAGCAATAGTAGAAAACCATGTGCAAAAATAATGAAACTTCCATTCCTTTAAAAACAATCAAAAATTTCAAATATGAGCTTATACTTAAATATAATTTTATATTTTATATAAAATTTCATATTTATAAAAATATTAACTGTAATTTGGTGTTATCAACTAGTGCTCATATACTGTGAGAAAAATAGGAATTAGGAATGCTTTAGGAATTAAAGGTCTGAATGCTTTAATGACAATGTGGAATTAAATTAAAACATAGATGGGTGACTTTAGAACACGCTGCTGAACAAAATTCATTTACATTAAAGATGTATAAATGTTAACTAATATAGGAAGTATCTGTAAAGGTAAAATTTCTAAGCTGATTCTAAGCTGCAAAAGTCTGAGTTAAAGTGTAAAAGACCGGGCATTGTAAGGTCTCTAAATGGCAAGGCCTGGGCTAAAAAGTAAAGACTAGGTATTGTTAAATTTCTTCTGCTACCCCCAGAACCTGTAATCTCTGTAGCTGTTAGGACAATGCTGGAACTGCCCAGTAAATATCTCCATTGATTCCCTGGTTGTTTAATAGCTAAGTGCTCCAGGTAACATGGCACGTAAGCCTCTAGGCTCAAAAGCCAATCAGTTTAAATTTGTACCCCGCTTAGAAATGACCAATCACTCCTGCCCAGGTTGTTCCCGCCAATGTATGTACTAATCCTGACTCAGAGATGTTGTTCAATTTTCCCGCACCTCATGATGATTTGTTCTGATGTATGCAAAGCCCCCCACCCTCTCCAAAAAGTGTACTTAAGATCCTCTTGACCTCTGCTCTGGGCTCTGGGCTGCTCTCCCTTCCTGAGTGAGCCTTGAGCCCCAGCATACTGGTTCAATAAATCCCCTTTTGCCAATTGCATGGAGCCAGTCTCTTGTGTGGTCTCTTTCTCCGACGCTCCACCGGACCCTTACATATCCAAATACATTTAACTAGAATTTTATAAGACTACTTGATGTAAGCATTGTTATATACAGTTTCTGATTTACTTGCCTTGCCCAGTTAGTTTTTTGGAACTGAAGACTGAGTAGAGAAGATGCTACTTTAATACTTTAAAGCATTAGGTAAGTGCCAGGCTCAGTGGCGCACACCTATGATCCCAGTGGCTCAGAAGGCTGGGGCAGGAGGATCGTGAGTTCAGAGCCAGCCTCAGCAACAGCCAAGTGCTTCTCAACTTGGTGAGACCTCTGTCTAAAAAAAATACAACATAGGGCAGGGGGTGTGGCTAGGTGGTCCAGTGCCCCTGAGTTCAATCCCAGGTACCCAAAAAATAACAAAAGCCTTCGATGAAAACTTTAGTAAACTCAGAATTCCCATGTTCAGGTCCCTCTCATTATTTCAAAGTCATCTATTTGGGAAAACTTAGACCAAGTAACACAAGATCCACATTTCTATACAATTATATTTTATAATCTATAAAAAGAAAACTCCTGCAAAGTAAACATTCAGGAATAATGAATAATTTAGAAAGTCTAGAACAGATTTTTACATGTTGATATGTGTTTGTGTGTATGCATATAATATTCCATTTGAAATAATGCAACAGTGTAGGTTATCAAACTCAGAAAAAAATATCAATCAACATATTTAACAGCAGCAATATATTAATGGGTCTGACTATATATATATATATATATACATATATATATATATATAATAAAATATCTTTTAATGGAGCTTATGAATTTGTATATATCTTATTAAATATCTTATTAAGAAGCCCATTACTTTAAATATATCTTACTAAGTATCTTTCATTTCTCAGTTTCATTAATATTCAGCCTTATATTCTTAATATTTTCTTTCATTCAATTTCAAGTGCTTGAGTTAGATGTTCCTGCCTTGAGTCTGAATGCTGACAAGCCCATAGGTGCCTTGCGACTCCAGACTGAGGCAGCTGAAAGCACAGAGGGAGATTCTGAAAGGACATACATTCATTGCTCTTTTTTTCTTGATATGATGAATTTACTTACTGCCTTTTTAAAAGAGGCTAATTAGCTTTTCAGAAGCTGCTGGAAATAAATTATAAGGAATATACTAATAGATGATACATATTCAGATGGACAGGACAATAATCTTCTCAGAGTTCAAACTGTCACTGTGGAACTGCAGGTTTCCACACACACTCTGTGCTCAGTAACCTTTGTTGGGACTAGAGGTGTGGCTCAGTTGTACAGCATGTGTGTCGCTGTATGTGAGGTCCTGTGTTTGATCCCAAGCACTGCAAAAATAAATTAATAAATCAGAAGCAATATTGTCAAAATGGCCATACTAAAAAAAAGCAATGTACAGATTCATTGCAATCCCCTTCAAAATACCAATGACATTCTTCACAAAATTAGGGGAAATTTTTTTTAAATTCATCTGGAAGAATAAAAAGCAATACTAAGCAAGAAAAGCAAAGCAGTAATTCAGTAATTCAGCAATCCCAGTAATTCAGGAGGCTGAGGCAGGAGATGGCAAGTTCAAAGCCAGCCTCAGCAACTTAGCAAGGCCCTAAGCAACTTAGTGAGAACCTGTCTCAAAATAAAAAATAAATAAATAAAAAGGGCTGGGGATGTGGCTCAGTGGTTAAACTCCCCTGGGTTCAATCCCTAGAAATAAAAAAAAATATATAGCACAGAGGCAAATCCACATACCTACAGCCATTTGCTATTTGACAGGTGCCAAAAATATATCTTAAAGAAAAGGCAGCCTTTTAAATAAATGGTATTTGGAAAACTGGATGGTTATATGTAAAAAAAAATGAAATTAGACCCCCCATCTCACCCTTCACAAAATTCAAATCAAAATGAGACTTAGGAAATAGACCAGAAACCTCACAACTGCTAGAAGGAAAGGTGGGTCAACACTCCATCATAGGTGCTGGCACTGACTTCCTTAACAAAAGACCCTCAAAGCATCAAAAAAAAAAAAAAAAAAAACAAGAATCAAAAACAGGATGCCACCAAACTAAGAAGCTTCTGCACAGCAAAGGAAACAAGAATGTGAAGAAAGCCTCCAATGGGAAATCTTGGACAGCTACTCTTCCAGGAGGGGACTGGATATGTATCCAGAAGACACAAAGAAGTCAGAAACTTAATACCACAAAATAAATAACCCAATCAATAAGTGAGCAAAGGAACTCAAAGAAACTTCTCAAAAGAAGAAACACAAATGGCTAACAAATACGTTTTTAAAATGTTCAACATCTCTAGAAGTCAGGGAAATGCAAATTGAAACTACATTAAGGGGGCAGGAGCTGTGGCTCAGTGGTAGAGCACTTGCTTAGCATGTGTGAGGCACTGGGTTCGATTCTCAGCACTGTATAGGAATAAAATAAGGGTCAAAATATCAGGATAATTTTCCAAAAGCTACACTAAGATTCCATCTCACTCCAATGAGAATGGCAATGGTCAAGAATACAGAAAACAATAAATGCTGGAGAGGTTGCAGAGGAAAAGATACACTGGCAGCTTATTGATGGGACTGCAGACTAGTACAGGCACTCTGGAAAGCAGAATGGAAAGTCCTCAAAAAACTAGGGATGGAACCACCATAAAACCCAGCTGTCACACTCCTGGGTATTTTCCAAGAAATCTAAAATCAGCATACTACAGAGACACAGTCACATCAATGTTTGTAGCAGCACAGTTCACAGTAGCTAAATTATGGAATCAACTCAGATGCCTGTCAGTAGATGAAAGGATTAAGAAATTGTGGTGTATATACATACAATGGAGTTCTACACAGCCATTAAAAAGGAATGAAATTACGGCATAGTAAACGAAGGAAATGGAGGCTATCGTGCTAAGTGAAAAAAGCCAACCTCAGAAACTCAAAGGCCAAATGTTTTCTCTCCTATGTAGAAGCCAGAGTAAAATAACAGAAAAGGGGAGAGGCTAGAATATCATAAAAAGTCAATCAAATAAAAATTAATAGATAAGTGAAAGGAAGTCTAGTAGAGTAGAGGAAGGAGAACAGGAGAGGGGAGGGAGAGCAGAAAGAACAGAGGAAAAGGGGAGGATCATGAACCAAAATTGATTCCAGGCATGTATGAGTTTGTTGGGAAGAAGCCAACTACTATGTAAAACTATAAAGCTCTAATTTTAAAAATCAGGAAAAAAATAATGAGGGAAAACAACTAAATGAAAGTCAAGGAAAAACCACACAGATAGAAACACTGGCATGAGATGACAGGCCCACTTGGATTCTGCCCCTCACATGTTCCCACTCATCTACACAGTGTACACGTGTAATGTGACATTCATACATGCATTCTGCACGGCCTAATTGTTCAATGTTTCACTATGGAGGCCAGATGCAGGGGGCACACTTGTCATCCCAGCAGCTCAAGAGGCTGAGGCAGGGGGATCACAAGTTCAAACCCAGCCTTGGCAACTTAGTAAGGCCCTAAGCAATTCAGCAAGACCCTGTCTCTAAATAAAATTTAGAGAAAATTTTAAAGGGCTGTCAGTCTGGTTAAATGGTTAACGCCCCTGGGTTCAATCCTTGGTGCCCCAGAAAGAAAATATTTTAAATTACACTATTTGAAGAAATTAACAATGTGGTATAAAAATAAAATTATTATAATTTTTTTTTTTAAAAATGGACGGTACACGGGCTGGGGTTGTAACAGTGGTAGAGCACTTAATTCACATGCGTGAGGCCCCAGGTTCCATCCTCAGTACCACAGTGCTGTAGTCTGGCTGGGCACAATTCAGGAGCCACTTGTCAAAAGAAACAAAATTTACTTTTAGAACCACAAAGGCCAAACAAAATAGCTCCTCAGGAAAAACCCTCAGAGCCCAACTGCCACCACAGGCTTCCCACATGCCTCTCAACTTCCCCCACTCCTCCTGCTCTTGAGGCCGATTGGCTGGATCACGTGGGCGGAGCCAAAAAGTCCCCCAATGAGCAGCACCATGGTCTGAAAGGGCGGGGAAACAGCACAGTGAGCATCACCCCAGAGGAGCCAATCAGCTGGTAGCTAGAAGTTTGCTGGGGACCCTGTGAGCCAATCATCAGCTGGCAACTGGAAGTTTGCTGGGACCCCTTCCGCTGTGGCTCTTAACACCACAGAAAGATTTTAAAAAATAAAGACATTGTGTCCATCTACAACTAAAAAGAAATTTAAAAAAAAAGTGGATGGTACATGGGGCTGGGTTTGTGGCTCAGTGGTAGAGCGCTCACCTAGCATGTGCGATGGGTTCGATCCTCAGCACCACATAAAAATAAGTAAATAAAGGTATTGTGTCCAACTACAACTATTGTAAAAATAAGTAAATAAAGGTATTGTGTCCAACTACAACTAAAAAAAAAATACATATTTAAATAAATAAATAAAAGTGGATGGTACAAGTAAAACTGTACACTGTAAAACTCATTTTTTGGTAAAGGATGACAAAGATTATGAATAGCAGAGATCCCAAAAGGTGGTATGTTAAAAACTGTTACTCAACTTATCTTTGAGGAAACACAAAACCTCAACATTTCCTCCCCAACCACTTCCTTCTTTTAAACGTGTTATAAAGCACTCATCCCATCTTCCTAACATGGTTCTTGAAAAGAAGGTTTGATCTTAACGTGGATCTTTCTTCATCACATGCCTCAGATCTTCAAAAAAAGTTGACCTTTAAATTCAATTTCTTCTACTTTCACCCTGCAACTAGATCTATGCTTGTAAGAAGATAAACTGGGTTTTCCTTTATTCAACAAGACTTTAGTGAGACCCTGCCCTGAGGAACCCCTGACCTAACAGGAGGCAGGCAAGCTCATGCGTGGTCACAGGATCCCGATGTGTCCTCATGCCACAGGAGCCTGGTGAACTGGGAGAAGGAAGAGGAAGAACTTCCCAGGAACAGGAAAGCAGATTTTGTTTTGCCCCTTCCTAGAATCCAAATTCAGGAAAACAAAAGGCGTTTCTATGGCAATCCCAGGAAAAGACAGAGAGGTAACCTGACCATGGTGAGGAGAGCGGGGGGGGGGCAGGAGGCAGGGCAGTGTGGGAAGTCCTACTGCCTGTCACTATGCACCAAAGCTCCCTTCAGCCCTGCCCCCCGCCCAATCAGGGAGCATGACAGAAATGAATGGAGAGGGAAGAGCAGAGGGTACAAGGGAAGGTGGTGACAGTAGGGGTGCCACACCAGGCGCTCAGAGTGGAGGCTGCAGACTCCCTCCTGCTGACCTGCAGGGACTCCATGTAAACAGGCAGCTGGAGTCAACAGCAAGTTCTGTTGGTTTTCTAGACTAGTCAACGTGAAGAAACAACCCATCTCTTACCAATGTATCTTACACACAAAATATTCGCAGGCACTGTCACACTCAGGGATGAAGGCACACAGCACAGGTGACTTCATCATCAGAAGATGGCACTGTGGATACATCAGTCCTGCTCAGGGTCCTGGCCCCACTGAAGGCAGGGGTGCTCACTGGGCAGCTCTCAGGTGGACTGTGATTCCCAGAACCAGGATCCAGCCAAACAGGTTTCAGGCAGGGCGTGGGATAAAGGCCACAGGTGCACCTCCTCGCCTGACTGCCACAAGCCAGGTGCTCCTGTCCCAGCCACACCAGCCCCTCTGTGGTCTGCTGCCCTTGCCTGGCTCGCCAGACTCCTGGTAGGACGGTGGCTTCCCAGCCTGGGTTCCCAAGGCTGGGCTCCTACTTCTCAAGTGCTCATCTGTTGACCCCAAGCACCATTGTGCCACAGTGAATGGGCCCAGAGGGGCTTCTGACCTCAGTGACACTGTGCTGAAATCTGTCCCCTCACAGACTTCAGGGAAACCATCAACAAGAGACACCCAGGAGCCAAGATGAACCTGGAGATGTGGTTTGTTTGGTCCACCCATTTTGAATCAGGGCTAACATTTAGAATGGGGCTATTTCACAGCGCCTCTTCTGCCTCTTCTGAAGACACAGCAACTCTTCCCACATGGCAGTCACTGGCTGGGGCCAAGTGGGACACACTCTCCAACTGGACCAGCATGTCCCCCAACTGGCCAGCTGCACTGTCTGCCCTTCCTCCTTCCTCCACAGGTATCTGGTGGAGGCCACTCATCTGGCCCCGATCCAGCAAATTCTCCCCTGGGGCCCTTGATGACACTTTCCTAGTTAGGTACATGCTAGTTCATCAGAGTGACTCTAGCAACACCGACCCTCAAAACAGAAAGGGCCTATAATTTTTTCTTAAAAACTTAAACAGAGAATTAACATATGACCCAGCAGTTATGCTCCACCCTGTCACCCAAAATAGCTCAAGCAGGGACTCAGATACTGTATGCCGCTGCTCAGAGAAGCAGCGTCCACCAGCCAAGGAGGAAATGAACTGTGTCCATCAACAGATGACTGGATAAACAAGATGTAAAGGGGGCGGGACAGGCATTAGATATAATATTTAATTTAATATTATCCAGCTTAAAAAAAGAATAAAGTTTTGATACATATTACAACATGGACGCATCATGAAAATATTACGCTAAGTAACATAAGTCAGTCACCAAAAGACAAATAACTGATTCCACTCCTATGAAATACCTAGAATAGACAAATTCATAGAGGCAGAAAGCAGAACAGAAGTTATCAAGAACTGGAAGTTGGAAGAGAAATAGGGAGTAATTGATTAATGGAGAGTTTCTGTTTGGGGTGATAAAAAAAAGTTTGGGAAACAGTGCGGGTGGCTGAACAACACTGTGAGTGGGATTCACACCACTGAATTGTACCCCTAGAGATGGCTGACGTGGCAGTTTTACTTTACAGATACTTGATCAGGAGAGAGAAACGGGGAGGAGGCCTCGATTCCTTCATTCCCAAGAAGCTCCCTGATCTCTGTGAGTTCACCTGCCACTCCTGGGCCAGCCGGCACCTTAGCCACTCAGGGACTTCTCAGAACAAAAGTCTCTTCCAGAATGACTTTCCACCCGGAAGCAACCAGCAGCCTCTTGCCAACAGTATGAATGCCACACCTGTTGCACACTCGCTCCCTGCCGAGCACTGTGCTGGGTGCCCTGGACCTGGGTCCCCACTCTTCCCCAAGCCACACCGCTGCATTACTGGTACCACCCACAGGTGACGAATGGAGCCTCAGGCAGCATTAACAGCATGCCCAAACCACACAGGCAGTTAAGTCACAGAGCTAGAATTTGAACCCCTGAAATAAAATCTGCCGGCCCCTAAATACTTGCCCTAATTCTTCTCCCATAAGCCTCAGCCAGGAGACCCACGGGACCCAACACAAAGCAATATAGGAAATGCCTATCTACTGCCACCAAAATGCTGATGGCATCACAAAGAAACATACACTCACATGGTATGCAAGCATGAGGCAGTGATAAACATGGGCAGGGCTTGGAGCTGGGCAGTGGGGTGGAGGGAGCTGGGCAGTGGGGTGGAGGGAATTTGATCCACCACCCACTAACTGCAGCTACTTAGACAAAGATCCAAGAGGACATTTTCACATTTTACCACGTGAGTGAGTTATGGCTGACCTCCCCACAATCCAGTTTTGGCAGAAGAGATGGCACTTTGAGAAGAGTTCAACAAAGGACTGCCTGCAGAGAAGCAAAGCATGAGGGGCAGAGAGGCACCAGGGCCAGCAGTGGGGACAACAGAGCCACTAACAGGAGCTGCTAGGCAGGAGGAGGAGAGGTAGGGACACGGCTCTGGACTCTGTCCATCAGTCCAGCCAGCTCATCCCAGTGATGGAATCAACCAGAACTAAGAGGAAGGGCACCCAGAGAAGAGCCAACAGCACAGAGAGCATGGTGGACAGTGTGGCCAACACCCTCCAGGAGGGAACACCACCGTAGCTCAGGGCTGGTTGTGTGGACCCCTGGTTAACCACTTAACCCTCGAACTGGCCGGCCCCAGGGTGCTTGCTGTATGAGCTTCCACACATCCAGATTTTTCCCCAGTGCCTAGACCAAATCTACCATGGCAATTCTGCGGCTCTGAATGATCTCCCACGGAGGGTCCCACTAACCGAATCCTAGGAGTTGCTCAACGGCTGAACTGGGCCTGGTCATTTCCGGATCCCACCAATGCTCGGTGGCAGAAAGGCCCTGAATTTACTGCATTTTTCTGTTATGTGCCAACTAGCGAAGACCACAAAGGGCTTAAGGGGAACAGTAAAGGGAGGAATGAAGAAGTCGTTTCTAACGAGGCCGTTTTACAGGCCTCACACCTCCTCTGGGCCAAGTGGGCACATGTCAGAGGCGAGATATCTTCTGCAACTTTGGAGACCAAAGAGGAAGCCACAGAGGGCGCGGAGACAAAGGGCTGCTTTGCGAGGCTCCACCGTGCTACTAGGACAGGAGGTGCACACTTCCACCCGGGGCTCGGTGGGGGCACCACATCCGCAGACATCTCCAGGGCCCTCATTAAGCCTGCCTACGCTGGCCATTTGTCTGAGTCCAACACAAACAGGCTTCTGACAGAGCGGGGAGAGTGGGGGTGCAGAGCCAAGAACACTGCACCCAGGGTGCTGGTGGGAAATGCCTGCCCACTGGCCAAGAGTGGACCAGCCTGGCAACATGCACTTGAAAGTGACTGTGAGCACTTCCTGCCACGGTCTGAGTGTGTCCCCTACAAGTTCACAGGCTGGGATCTCAATTTCTCTGTGCAGCAGTGCTGCCCGATGAGAAACTGGGTATGGTAGCACATGTCTATAATCCCAGTAACTTGGGAGGCTGAGGCAGGAGGATTACAATTTAGAAGACAGCCTCAGCAATTTAACAAGGTCCTAAGCAATATAATGAGAACCTCTCTCTCTCTCTCTCTCTCTTGTGGGAGACCTTTGAGTCACATGGGTGGAGCCCCTGTGCAGGGCTCATAGCCTCTCTCCAGGGACGAGTCTCAATCACTCTGTGAGTCTGCATTAGCTACCATAAGGGCAGCTGTCATAAAGCAAGCCCACCCTTGTGCTCCAGCTCTTCTACCATCACCTGCTTGCTCTTCTGCTTCCCACCATGAGCTGAGGTAGCACGGCCCCCCAACAACCCTCACTGGTGATGCTACTGCCCAGTCCTGAACTTCCCAGCCTCCGGCTGAACTTCCTGGTTCCGACTTTAAGTCTCATTTTCCTTTATAAATTGAATGTCTTCCAGGTGCAGTGGTCCAGTGGGTCAATAATCCCAGAGAGAGGGTGAGGCAGGAAAACCACAAGAAAATCACAAGTTCAAGGCCAGCCTCTGCAACCAAGCATGGCCCTAAGCAACTTTGTGAGAACCTGTCTCAAAATAATAATATGGTGGGGATGTAGCACAATGGTGAAGCACCCCTGTGTTCAATCCCAAGTACCAAAAAAATTAAAAACAAACAAAAAAGTTATCCAGTCTACCAGGTGCAATGATGCACACCCGGAATTCCAGAGATGTTGAAGGCAAAGGCAGGAAGGTTGAAAGTTCAAGGCCAGCCTCAGCAACTTAGTGAGACCCTGTCTAAAATAAAAAAATAAAAAGGCCTGGGGATGTATCTCAGTTGGTAAAGCCCTCCACCCCACCATGTTCAACCCCTAGTATTAAAACATGAAAATTTAAAAATAAATAAATTATCTGGTCTCAGTTATTTTGTTCGAGCAATAAAAAACTAAGACACCTCATCTCTTCTCAAACCTGAGTGTGTCCCAGAACCTGCTACTACTGTCTGCTGTGTGCCTGTCACTGGTCGACTGGGCTGGACCCCTCTGGAGCACTGTTTGTGAGATAGGGCATGGGACCAGGCCAACAGCGCCACCACCAGTCAGCAGTGAGACCTGCAAGGCATTGTGGACCTCATCATCGTCATCTTTTTTTTTTTTTTTCTGGGGAGGGGTGGGATACTGGGGATTGAACCCAGGGGTGTATAGCCTCTGAGCCAATCTCTAACCCTTTTTATATTTTATTCTGAGACATGTTCTCATTATATTGATTAGGACCTTGTTAAATTGCTGAGGCTGTCTTCTAAATTGTAATCCTCCTGCCTCAGCCTCCCAAATTACTGGGATTATAGACACGTGCTACCATACCCAGTTTGTTCATTTTTAAAAAGAGAAAACTAGAACACCCCTTTCTATCAAAATTGAGCTTCAAGTCTTGTCTCCATTGTTTGATTCTCCACAAAAATGTTAATAATTTTTCCAGGATTCCAGTATTAAAATATATGTCACCTAAAAGGAGAGAAGTAGCTAGGAAAGAGTAGCCGGGAGAAGGGCGAGCCCATCCTCCTCCAGGCTGTCTTAGCAGAGGTTTGTTTCTTCAGCTGGCTGTCCCTCTCACATTCTGGAAAATTCAGAGAATCCAGGGAACAACCCATGCAGGGCCTGGAGGGGAGAGCAGGAGTCCAACGTGAGCAAACAGCGGGCAGCTCTACACGCAAGAACATCTTCAGTTTTAAGAGGATGTGATCCGAGATACCATGCACTCTGGACAGGAAGGGGCAGCTCGCTGACGGTCAGTACCAGACATAAAGATGACTGGATGCATCTTTAGTAACAGGTAACATGCTCCCAGCTTCTTCGTGGCTCCATCTTGCCAGTTTTCCCCAACACATCCGTAGCCAACTCTGGCGAACTCTCCCACACAGCTGCTGCAAATGTTCTGCTCCATCTGAATACAGGGTGACAGAGCGACTGGGCCAGGCGGCCATCCCAGGCAGGGTGGGCTTTCCCTCCAGGCCTGTCCAGAGGTGGGTCAGTTGTGGGCTTGGAAGCCAAGAGGGTGTCCCATAATACGTTAGCAGGAAACCTCGAAGTGCTGTGTGAGTCTCACACACGCGCTTGCTGAACATTCGCAATAAGCAACAACCTGGAAACAGCACACAAAGATCAACACCACACAGTCCTAGTCTTCAAAGGTCTCACATTACAGTTAGTGGAACAGATATATGCAAATAATATAACAGCATTTGCACAGTATTTAAATAATTTTTGACCACAAGTCATAATACCTGGTTTAAGAAATTTAAAGAAAAAATATATATGTTACATGGTCTTTGGAATTTTCCTAGACAGGGGACAGAATCCATTTGGGGGGCATAAAAGAGCAAACCTTCATCCTAAGAGCATCTGGTCATAAGTTTTTTTACTGTTCTATGATTTAAGACTTTTAAAATATCTACTGTTGTAACAACTTCACACACATAGACTTTATCTGTGCTGATTCACCTGAGGATGGACATGCCCCTCCTGAGGTCGAGTCACAGGAAACCCTTACACACCAAGGGCCTCCAGTTTCCTTTACAGCTTCAAAACAAACCCACCCAGGCAAAACGAAGCTGCTGGTACACTTCCCACTAGGCACCCAGGAAGAAAAACATCAAGGCGTCCAGCCCTCGTAAATAACTCCTGGTAAGTTCTGTGCTTTTACTTAAAAGCAGTAACGTATGCACCCATCTTTTAAAACAAAACATAAAAACCATCTCTATCAGAAAAATATGGCAAAATATTACCCAGTAGCAAATCCCAGTGAAGGCTATGGGGGGTTTTCATACTATCCCTTTACCTTTTTCTGTTTCTTAATTTTTTTTTAATAAAAAACTGGAACAAAAATGAAGGGACTGACTTCAGAACCTCAAGACCTCAGCCAGCTCCAACGTGGGTTGCTGACTCTGGAATCATCAAAGGAGCAGTCTTTGTGAAAAAACCAGGACAGCAAAGCAGGACACCTTGGGGAGGTTCACGTTCAAGCTGGACTCAAGGAGCCCTTGTGCTGTCTGTGCTAGGGCAGGGCTGCTGAGGCCACATGGGGACAAGATCCCTTCCCCAAAACCACAGAATTCCATCTGCATGGAGCCGTCCCTCTGGAGCCCAGGTCTGAAATGGTCCAAACGCAAGACATACTTTTCCAAGTACAAAAACCAGTGCATCTCATGGAGCTTTTCGGTCTGCGTGGGATCAGTGTGTTAATAACAGCTTACTGGCACTGAATGAAAAACACACAGGTCTTAATCTTCAGTCTTGAATTCTGGCCAGGTTCTATGTAATAGCTGGCTGCAAGGACTGGGCCCTAAGTGGGCTCCGTGACTGCAGGCTGTGTAGTGAGACCTGAGTTCTAAAACCAGGGTTGGTAGCTTAACAAAATTTACTGGTTGTAGAGAAAGTAAAATTGCCTCGAGAAAGGTGAGCTCAGCCTCGCCACTCTGACAGCAGCCCCTGGTGGCCAGTTCCGTAAAAAGTGTTGGCTCTGATGCCAAAGGCTCCAACCTTCCCTTCTTAATGAAGGTCGCTGGAGCAAGCAGGCCATTCTAGGAAACAGCTGGGGGTCAGGAGGGAAGCACAAAACCCCAAACTAAGGTGTGCCTTTGGGCCATGTAAGTTACCACGTCATTAGATGACCTGCCTCTTACACTCAAAGTAAAAATGATGTCCTCGCTTTCAGAAGTGGAAAAGGGACAGTGGGCAGAGAGCTTGGCGTGTGTGTGAGACCCTGGGTTCCCACCCAAGCACCACCCCCACCACACACACACACACACACACACACACACACACATACACACACACACACACACACACTAGGGAAGAAAGAGAAGAGGATCTATTATAAAGGCTCAAGCCACAGGCAGATATCACTTGGACTGTACTGTTATTCTTAATTGTGTAGAAAACCTTAAATATTTCAGGAGTGCAGAGTCCTGTATAAAATAAAGCAGCCTCTGATGCTTACCTACACAGCACCAAACAGTAGGCTAATTTCTACATGCTGAACGCTAGGAATTCTTACTGGAATATAAGGAAACGCTCCTTATGGCAGAAACTTTTAGAAAATGTTGCTGCCATTCAGAGAATAAGAGAACACTCAGGATTGTGAGACCTGATTTCTAGTGGCCCAGATTCACACCATCTCTCCCGATATAAATAGAAGAATGATCACAGGCTGACAGCTGGCTTTAAATGCAGGCAGCACAAGAAGTGGAAGCCGTCAGCTTCAAGCCTACCGACTTCTTGGTAAGGTGCACTCCGTCCTCAGCCATGAGAGAACAATCTGGAAACAAACTGCTGGGCAGCTGCTCTCATCAACAAACTGTTTATTGTAAGAAAGTGGCTGGGTCAAAGGCTAAACGTCAACCTGAACTGAAAGCATATGAGCAAAAATCAATACCGTCCCTCTAAGGAAACCCCAACATGCAGAAAAGGAAGGGTGAGAAGCTCCTGCCTAGCTCTGAAAGGCCCAAAACAAAGTCCACGTACTTCAGCCTGTAGGGCTGTTCTGCATGTTACCACAACTGCTGCTGTTTTCAGAATGGCCTTATGAAAAGGGGCTAAATACTGCATTCAAAGAGATGTAGAAATCAGCTTCCCAGATCCCTTCCCCCTAAAAGTCACAATGGCTCATCTTAGTTTCTTCCTCCTCCGTGTGTTTTACAAAGGGCCCAACACGTACACGCGATGTGCAGGCAGTGCACCCCGTCTTCACATAGGCCACTTGGAAACAGAAAGTCCAACTAGATCTGATCATGGGAAGGAACTTCTTTACCTGAGGGGTGACAGGTCTTGTGATCAAGAAAGAAGATAAAATATTAATAAGTTTTTACCTTTTAGAGACACATACTTAAATTTTCACAGATGAGAAATACAATATCTGGGCTTTGGTTCAAAACAGTTCAGCAGAAGAAGTGGCAGGAATGAAGGAAATAAGACTGGCCAAATGTCGGTAACGGCGGAGGGGACTGAGGGGGACATGGGGGCTCACCGGGTTCCTCCAATGACTTCTGTATTTCTGAAATTTTCTGCAAAATGTTTTCTTTTGCTTATCTTCACAGTTCAACAACTACTTCAAAAGAAAAGAAAAGCTTTCCTTAAATATGAGAATTAACCAACCAACACAAATGTACTAACTGCCACAAGTACACACGCAGACACACAATGCAGTTGTTACCAGGTGTGACCGAGTTCTGAGCCATGTCTGAGACAGGGCTGGTATATTCTAACAAAAAACTGGAGAAGCAGAAAGGGATGGTCCATGGCTTCCTGCTGGGCCTGCGGTCCATCCTGCCAGACTCCGACACAGACACGGTGCCCTAAGGTTCCCCAGGACAGCAACCAGCAAGGGATGGAATGGAGAGAGGGGCAGAGCACTCACCTGGCAGGACGAGGCAGGTGGATCCTGCTCCACACACATTACATAAAGCAACATTTAAATTACTTTGTGACAAATATAAAGTTGCATCCAAGACAGTATCTTATGGTTTAACTGCACTATGGAGCAAGAGAATATGTGAGCTGACAGGGAAACCCAAGGGCCACATGGAGAGCGAGATTTTGAACAGACAATACAGCACACGCACTTGGAAAATGCAGCTTCTGTAAATGTGCAGCTCCTACACGCTGCAATCATGACTCTCAAACTTAAAGTAAAGTTAATCCGAGAAAGAGCCTGAAGTAAATAAAAGTAAGCAGAAAGCGAAATACTTTTTCATTGTACTCAACTGTGAAGCTGCACCTATCGACAATTCTAAGTTGTTCCAGTATAAAAATGAATATGGCAATCATCACAAATTCTTAGTAAAGGATACACTGATGTGAACCTCGTAAAAAGCCTTTTTAAAGTTTGTTTTTTAGTCTAATTGCTTTATCAAATTATTTTGTAGTCTGACAGCTTTGCCAAGACTAGCGCAAACACCGCGAAGCCTGGAAAGGATCAGAAAGGCTGTCTTGTCCTCCTGCCTCCTGACAAAACTGTTTTGCAATGAGAATTTGGTGACCGGCCTTTAAAAGGCCATCTCCTCTGATGAGCTCATTTAGCCAATCTGAGATACCACACCCAACCCAACATCACGGAAAAAAAATACACCCAAATGGGAGAATTTAAAATTACAGACTTTTGACCTCCATTGCATTTTTATGGACCAAAAAGCTGCCGAAAAACAAACCGTCAGTGTATCAGGGCCACCAGTGGAAAGTGATACCGCCGGGTAATAACCTGGGCATTCCAGAGAGCCAGGGTCTGGATGTGCCCGACTCTCCAAAAATTGGCCATCTTTTTTAAATTTATGAAACCACTGCTTGATGATTCTTTTAAAAGATAAACATCTTTATTAACAGAGATTTAAAATGGGAAGGGGTAATGGATTTAAACACTACACCATGTACATGTGTATCAAAGCATCATATTGTACCCCACAAATGTGTTTGATTTTTATATTTTTATGTATCAGCTTTTAAAAATGGGAAGGAAACTAATGAATGCCATCACTCAACTGCTCTCCAATAACAGCTGTGTGTAGGATTCAGTTTTGTTCAAAGAGAAGAAAATCACTTGCCAGATGCTTTTCTAAGGCTCAGAAAAGCAGATCCTTGCATGCAGAAGGCAAATTGGCTTTAAAGCACAAGTTTCTGCAGCTCAGTCCTCGGGAAAGACTGTGGTCTGTGACCCCAGCAGTCGGAGGACGCAGGTGTCCTTGCAGACTGCTAACGGATAATGCCTTCCCACCTCCGCTCGGTCAGAATCTGAATTTCAGTCTTGAAGCAAAAACGTCCAGGGCTAAAGCAAGCCCTCTGTTCACCCTTAGCCCGAATCATGTAGCCACACACCTTCCACTGTGAATCTCCCCTCAGCAGAAATGTCCAGACGTTCCAGCTCATGCCTTGGCATCCCCAGGGTCAATGGGGAGAAGACTGCAACCACAAGGTCAGGTTCTAGTTCAGTAATCTTACTTTCTCCTGCAGCTTTAATTAAAGTGGACATATGGGGTTAAATACATATTTATTTACATAAATATGAGTTTAAATAAATGTACATATGTGTGTATTTCTACACATCCATCCACTAACATACGTGCTTCAAATTGAGAAAGATGAAACACCACTAAGAAGAATCAAATAAAACAAATATTCTAAAGGCTAAGTTGTACTCATTTAAAATCATGTTCCTCAGTTGATGAAATGGAATTTAGGGCTGGGGTTACGGCTCAGGGGTAGAGCACTTGCCTAGCATGTGTGGGAGGATTTGGGTTTGATCCTTAGCACCACATAAAAAAATAGAATAAACTTAAAAAAAAACCAAGATTTGGAGTTTAAACTGTACAACTTTTTATGAGGAATACTATCTCCCACTAAGAACTGAAATCATGATCAACTCCAACATTTCTCCTTTCTAAAATAAATCTATTTTAATTTGTAAAAATTGTATCTATTCTTTGTGTGCAACATGTTTTGATAAATGTATTTGCTGACTCCAGCATTTCTTCCACAGATATTTTTATAACAAAGACCAAAAACATTTTAAGAAACAAAAATGCTCATGCCCCAAGTAACAGAAGTGCATGGACTGGTGCTAAAACACGCAGTCCTAGACACTGTGTGTGGTCCAGCTCAGCCCTGTAGTGCCTGGAAAGACATGCGCACCTGCTCACAGGTGGCCATGGGGCCAAGGCAGAAAACTGACCATGGAGAAGACAGCTGAGAAGAAATGAGCACTCTTCTATCTGCAGGAGAAAGAGCCCAATGGACAGATGGACAGATAGACGAACTAACCTTGGCTATGTGTCCTGCTTTCCTAAAGAAGCCAGAGAAATGTACTTGCATGCCCTGGTGTCCCCGCTGAGCTGCGGCCAGGAAAGAGGTACTCTGCATCTCCCTGAGATGCAGAGGCTGCCTCCACCATCCCACTCAGGCAGGAGAAAGGCCGGATTCAACACCGTTCCACCCACAAATTGCCTGTCAGGTCTGAACCCCCAAAAACCCACCAGTGCTTTCCCAGACGGTCAGCACCATACTTGGAGGAATATTCTCAAACTATTAGCATGACTGAAAACTCTGATTCACATCCCAAAAGCTGAAGGAGAACTTTTATCAAACAGCACTCAGGTCTCAGACCCCAGCATTCCTGAGCTGACACGCAGGCTCTGCAGTCGTGGACAGCCTCCTCCAAGGGCCGTTCCGATGCCACGCATGGGACACTGCGCAACCTCGCCCTCTAACCCAACCTTGCTTCTGCACCTGATTGCAGGACCTTTGACCGTGCCCTCTAACCTGGTGCCAGTGTGGGCTTGTTCCCTGGGATGTGTTTTTTAGACCTGGGAAACAAAAATCTGCTGTTAAGAATGTTCCAAGATTTCCTAAAGACAGCTTCAATCGACTTCCCAGGAAGTAGGGCCATAATCCATACCCGCTCACACATGGCAGCTATTAGGAACTGGTGGAGAAGACAAAAAGCATTTGGTCTTGGAGAATTTTTTATTCCGAAAGAGCCTGTTTCCCATCCACGAATTTGTGACTGTATAAGTGGTAGATATAAATAGTATGAGGAAAGAAAGCCGCCCTTCCTAGACACGGTGCCACCCCGAGAAGGTAATGGCTAGGCAGCATGTCCCTGCAGCCCAGAGCCCACCTTCCCTTCCCAGACCCCACAGCGAAATCATAACCCAGAGAAAGCCACCACCCCAAAACTTAGAAAAAGTGGAAAACAACCAAGTGTGTTTCTCTGTCACCCCAGTTTGCGCTCTCGATTTTTACACTGGAGTAAGGACTCTGCAGGAGGCTAGAGACATGCCAGTGGAAACTAGATCCCAGCAAAGAGGTCACACAGGAGCCGGAAAGCCTTCTCACAAAAGCAGACTTCTGAGGATGAATTAAGGGGAACACGCCACTTACGATTTCTTCTGCCTTTTGACATCAAGTGGCATCAGGCCTTTTGCCCCAGGCACTACGTGTGACAACAGGAAGCCCATCAAAAGGAACAGAAAATGTCCAGTTTCAGTGAAGAACGAAGGAAGAAAGGAGAGAGGTACATGAAAGACCCTTAAAAACACTCCTGGCTATAAAAGCTCTAGAATGCTTGCCTTAATCCTCCAGCTGCCTCGGCTGTGGTACAGTAAAAGAGCCGGCCACCCCCGGCCACCCCGCAGCCACGGCTGCAGCGATTCAGGCTGCACCTGGGATTCTGGCTTTTCTCTCCTATTTGTGTCTCCAAAAAAGGAGCATATCACCTGCACTGCAGAGCAGTACTGGCCGCCTCTGTGCTGGCCAGGTTCAGAACGAGGGCTAAAGGCAGCAGAGGCAGGATTCCAGGCCAAATGCTACAAGTCAAAGTTGCAGGCAAAGTTTTTGGTTCTTCGTTTGAAAGGGGAATTCTAATTAATTCATTAGAAAACTACACCAAGCTCTTCTGTGTTGAAACCCAGTCTCTGGGATGAGGGTAAAGCTCAGTGGCAGAGCTTTTGCCTGACCCGGGCAAGGACCTGGGCTCAATCCCCAACATGGCCAAATATTAAACAAATAAACAAAACCCCAACTCCTAAGGCTGAGGAGCTCTGCTTGGCCTCACCCACCCGTCAGGGTTACTGATACTGAGCCCGGGTGCCTGTGTAGCTCCAGAGCGTGCTGCGAAGATCAGAAATATGCTCTCGCAGAAGCCCCCATGGCAAGGGTCTTACACTCGATAGGCACTCAAATGTTTGCTGAAAAAAGTGGTCTATTAGACGGGGAGGGGTGAGGACTGCGTGATGTGACTTAGTCTGAGCTTCTTCCCAAAGACACCATTAGCAAAGTCATTGCCACTTCACTACAGATGAGTAGATCAAAACACACGTTGGACACCTAAGCCCTGACAATAAAAGATAATTTTTTTTTTAAAAAAAGGAACTCTTTGGGTAGAAGGGGCTATAGTAGGAGTTTTTCAAGTTTTTTTATATTGATAAATATCAAAATATTCTTGCCAACAATACCTGTTTTTTAAAGGGAGGAAGTTTCAGAGTAAATAATTTGGGGTTGAGTTAAAATGAAACTCATTTTTGTTCCTAAGCATGTGTTATCCCTTCCACAATCCCACAGCACCAAAACAACACACATACACACCACGGTGATTTTGCCCAGTTACTTCAATAACAAACTCAGTTGTCACTTCTTGTTATGGTTACATCTTGATCCCAAGGGTGAAGTAACAGGACACCTTCACAGAACCCTTGCCGGCTTCCATTTCTCAGGTCACCTATGTTCCTAGCCACCATGAATGCCCAAAAGAAATTCCAAGAGTTTCCATTTTAGGGGAAAAAAATCTGTGCTCCCCAGTTGCTGAGCAGGAAGCTCAGGGAGCTCTGCAAACGGCCCTGAGCCACAGCCGCCGCTGCCCACCTTCTCCCCACCCTCTGCTGCATCCTCCAGCCTCAATGGGAGAGGGAAAGGGACTGGCTGGTGATGATGCCGAAGTGGAGGGGGGGTCTGGCTCTGTGCCAATGCAAGGGTTCAGGGTCCCACAGGTCCCCGTCGCTTGGCCTTGCCACAGGAACCCCTCTGGCTGGGTAGAATGACCTCTTCCCCTTTGTCCTGACTCCGGCAGAGATTAACTGGAAATGGAACCAGAGATCAGAAACAATACAGCTAGATTTTAAAATGGGGAAGAATTGTATTATCTATAAAATCAAATTTTATACAAAATAAATCTATTAAAATCATCCTATGACACATCAAAGAATTGTGGGTTTTTTCTACAAAATCAGTGTTTCCCATAAACACGACCATGCTTCCTCACAGCAAAGTCCCCAACCGCATGGAGGCCGCCACTCAAGGTCACTTCACAATACCCACATCAACAGCACAGCCTCAGTCTCCCAGTCCTGCAGAAAGAAAGCTGCAGGCAGCATGTCACATCCAGAGAGCCCTCCCAAGAAACGGGACAGCCAAGCAGGGCTAGCACTGAAACTGGGAGCTAACACCAGAAGCACCTTCCCCGAGGCACCGCACGCCAACTCGAGAGCTCCTGATCGGTCACACCACTTACCAGAGTCGAGTGATTTACTAGCAAAGCTGAGCCTTTTAAATAACTAAACAGATGCCAAATATCCACTAAGTATCAATATCTACGCAAGACACTTGACCTTTTAACATTCAAGTTTTATCCATATATGGGGCAACTCCCAAGTTCAATGACATACACTAAATTGGTTTTTTAGTTTTTAATAACTGGTTTGCTCATTATAGAAAGTAACATCCACCCATTGTACTAATTTGGAAAACAGAAAGTTTTAAAAGACTATTAAAATCATTCACAAGCCCACCATCAGAATTTACTCCACACATATATACATGGACACACACACACACACACACACACACACACACACACGTAGACAGGGAAATACAGAGACAGACAGACAGACATGAGTGTACTACATTTCCTTCCAGTCTTGATTCTGTGGACAGAGGTGTGGGCTTCATGGTTTAACATACTAGAACTCTGCTGAAGCAAGCCCAGATTTTGACCCTGCCCCTGGGAGGCTGAATTACAAGAGGGGTTCTGGTCAGAGGGGAAGCCCAGCTGGCCACCCAGAGGCACACCCAGCACAGCCTTGCCTGCGCTTCTTGTGCACAGGGATGCTCATGAAGACACACGTGGCAGGATGTTCCAGTAGGAGTCTCAGACTTGCTGTGGGGTCTGGGTGTTGGAGAGCCTCAGAACACAACCCTATCACATGGGTCAATGTCCGCCAGGTGGGTTTCTCCTGTGTGGAACTCTCCCATTCTTCTCCATTGAATCACAGTAACATAGAAGCACACAGGGGCTTCATAGATCTTCTGTGCCACTCGCTATCAAGAGCAGGGTTAGGGCACCAAACTGTATCAACTCGCTGGGAATCAGTAAAACTATTCAAGTAACTCATGCATGCATTTCGTTTTCATATTCTTTACTATAATAGGACCTAGTATACGGTAAATGCTAACTCAAACTCATTATGAGCTATGACACTAAAATAATTTCTACAGGCCTAAAAGAAAGTGCCACCAAAATAATGCAAAACTTCTAAATTATACTAGGTGACACTGATAAAGAGAAAAAAAAAAAAAACAAATTTCTCAAGAACTACTTTGTGGTTCTAGGGGCCCATAGGCAGGCAGCCTAGATCAGCAGCGACACCTTGTGGTGGAAGCTTGGCTTACAGCAGCAGAGTATTTTCCAGGAAGTAGGAAATAAAACCCTGAGACATCCAAGTTCTAGGACAGGTGATTCCAGCAGTTGGCAGTACCAAGGTACTTTTATGTAACGTAATCCCACAGGCATCAATGTGATCTATTAAGGCCACAGGAAAGAAAGCTAAAGGACAACCAACTTGTATTCCCAACTCTTGGGTCTGTGTCTGTAAATATGAATCCAGCAGCACGATGACTAGGTACTCAGATGTGTCTGTCTCAGCCTCAGTGACATCAGGACAACCACAGCAAGAGCAACCATCTGGCCACCTCCAGAAAGGCCATCTCAGTTTATCTATTCTCAAATTCATTGGAAAATAATAATATTAAATTTCTGACAATGTCCTTCTTAGTAGATTCAAGGTCTTTTAAGAGGAGTTGATAAATATTAAGGAATGGATATAGTCTCGGGGCTTAGTTCAAGGGAAGAGCACTTGCCTAGCATGCATGAGGCCCTGGGTTCAATCCCAGTACAGCAAAAATAAAAATATGTACAAGTGTGTGCAGACATGCGTACACACACACACACACACACACACACACACACACACACACACAGTACAGCCAGAAATGAGCAAATAGAAAAAAGCAGTCCACAGCAGAGACACCCAAGAAGACCAAACAGGACCCAACATTTCTGAGGCTAGTATGTAAGGTGGGGCTGATAGGGAGCATTTGTGTGTCCACAGAGCAAATGCTTGCTTTAACCAGCCTCGCCTAGTTTATGAAGGGTGAATCAATATTCCCCCAATTGATCAATAATAGGGGAAAATTTTCTCCCACACCTGCTGCCCCAGAGAGTTTAAATAACTGGAAGGTCAAAAATATGTTCTAAGGTAAGTAGACACATAACACAAAGTTTTAGCTTGGGTATTTCCTTTATGCCCACCCTAAAGAATATACCAGAATGGGCTGAGGTTGTGGCTCAAAGATAGAGCACTCGCCTAGCATGCGTCGGGTACTGGGTTTAATCCTCAGCATCACATAAAAATAAAATAAAGGTATCGTGTCCACCTAAACTTAAAAAAAAAAGAATATACCAGAAAAGACCAGTGTTCAAAAAGTCTGCTCACAGGCCACTCTTTCCTCTCTGTTCTCAGTCCAAGAGTCCCAAGGTCCCAGTCCCGAGTCCACCATGGTCAGAGCTCCCAGGAAAGGTGAGGGAGCACTACCAAGGGCCAGTCTGGTCCACGTGGGGGGAGCCCTGGAGCAGACAGGCACTCCTTCCCAGTCCAGTCCAGCTCAGGGAAGGAGGAAAAAGCTTCAGACCGTGACGTTATACTCCCCCAGGACCCACAGTCCTCACCCACAGGGCCCAGCCCCTCTTATAAGGGGCTTGTCTACAGGAACCTGAAATGCCACAGATGGCTTTATTGTGGTGTTTCTGTACGACAGAATGGTGCTTTTCCTTCTAGTATCTGAATGCATGAAACAGATGAAAGATGGGGAATTCTGAGTTCCTGAGATGAAGGTACAAACAAAAGCCCCATCATAACTCCCCAGAGCATGCATCAGGAGCAGGGCAAGCTGACAAGAGCTGGGTGAGGAAAACACAGCAAGAGCATGTTTCTTAAACAAGAAACAATCCCTTGCTGCATTTTAAAAAATATTATTTTAGTTGTCAATGGACCCTTATTTATTTATATGCAGTGCTGAGAACTGAACCCAGGGCCTCACATATGCAGACAAGCACTCCTCACTGAGCCACAACCCCAGCCCTCATTGCTGTACTATTAATTTTTAAAATTAAACTCATTACCTTTGGTTTTTCTAGACTAGGTGCCAGGCACTGGTCAAGCACATTCTAAACTTTAACTCATTCAACCTCCCAAAAACCTATAATAATCATTATTACATTGTTATTTAAATAATAATTCTTTATATCATACATAATGTATATTATATATAATCATATAGTACATAATTATATTTTATTAAAATAAATTGTTATCATGATATTTTATTATTATAATAAGCTGTTATTTAATAATAATTCACACAGAACTTCCACAGATATTATTTCACTCTGTCCTCAGGGAATCCTGCGAGGCAGCTCTCGGGTTTGACATCTGTCTTCTCCAAGGAGCAGATGGCATCCCTCTGTAAATTCAGCTTGCAAAGGACCCGAGTGGTCAGGAAGACAGTGCCCTCTCTAGCCCCTCTGTTGGGGCGAAGGATATGTTTTGTTCTTCTCAAGGGAGGGCAGGTGAACCCGGCGTGTACGTCACCTGGGCAGCAGGGTATTTTCTGAAGCTACATGGTCACATCACTAAACTCAGATCCCCCTGTTAAGGGGAGACAATGGAGAGACACCCCCAAGATAACCAGATTGTCACTAGGAATAAGAAACTGACAGGCAGGGCCACGTGAGGGGATTAGCAGAAACACACACCTGTAGAATTTGGCGGCCTGCCCGAAACCCGGTTTCAACAACAGGGAGCAAATGTAGACCCGAGGCCAGAGAATCCCCAAACACATCCCCAGCTCAGGGCATTTTCCTTCAAGACACAAATGACAAGGATGGAGATCCAGAGCACTTTTGCCACAAGATGGCAGATGTCTGCACAACACAGGGAAGCTGGGACTTTCTCATCCAAAGATATGCTGAGGAAGGACTAGAACAAAAGAACTCGTTTTGATCCCAAACAATTATGGTTCCCAAATGTAGCCATCCCTCGGGATCCATGGGGGACTGGGTCCAGCACTGCCTTCCAATGCACACTGAGGTCCACAGGTGCCCAGGTCCCTCATATCAAAGGACAGAGTATTTGCATTTAACATACGCACATCCTCTGAATCCCCTAAATGAACTCCAGATGACCTGCACACCTCCCACAATGTGAATGCTGTGTGAGTAGTATCACACTGTGTTGTCTAGGGAGTGAGGACAGGAGAGAAGCCTGTACGTGCTCAGTAGAGACAATTAATGTCTCCACTATCTTTTGAAGTTGGCTGGCTACACCCTCAGATGCAGAGCCCACAGATGTGGAGGGGCACTGTTCACTCTCAACACACACAACAGGGATCCTGCCCCTAAAAAGGGCCATAACTTGCAGACCTGACACCTCCTGAATTCCAGTCTTCTCCACCTCCCTTACCTACACACACCTAAACAAGTCAGACACCCGCACATCAGTAAGAGGGTTCCTAAACTCAAAGTCAAAGCAGAAATGGAAAATCATGATAAAAATAAACACCAAAGCCAATGGAAACAGCCACAGAGCGGAGTATGAGGTGCTCACCTCCAAAGCCAACAGCAGGTACAGGGGTGTTAAGGCAGGAGCTTCTCACAGGTCACAGCTGACACCCAGGGCCAAGAGGGTCTCCTGGAGAACTTCGTATCTTCTCATGTTGCTGGATTTCAGCAGGTCGAAGTCTTCTTGGGTCTGCACCATGAAGGAACTGGGAGGTAGTTCTAAGTGCATCTGGACAAAAACACAACACTTGTTAAATCAAGGCACTTACAGTCTCAGAGAGCTTCTTCAACGGGTTTTCTAAAAGTGTGAATTCCTCTCCTCACCAACAGCAATATAAACTTGGGACCTGAATATCTGAAAAGTAATGGCAGTAAAAACAAAAATATTTGAAAGAACCCTTTCATTGTTGTTGTTGTTGGTGGTGGTGGTGATGTTACTGGGGACTGAACCCAGGGGTGCTCCACCACTGAGCTACTTCCCCAGGCATCTTCAATTTTTATTTTGGTGGCCATCCTGGGGGTTAATATCCTGAGTTGCCCAGCTGGCCATGAACTTGTGATCCTCCTGCCTCAGCCTCCTGAGTTGCTGAGATGACAGGTGTGTGCTACCACACCGGGCTCTGGAGGGCCTCTTGCACTTGTTGCTACCAGGCTGAGACGTTGGGTAGAGTCAACCCTAAGGGGTTATCAAACTCTTTACAGGTTGATTTTTATCACCAGCTGTGTGACCTTGGGAAAGTCACTTTAAGTTGGTTGTAAGCCTAAGTCACCTGCAGTATCCTTGTGCTGAGAGCCTAAATGAGGTGCTACTGAGCTCACACAGGGAGGCAGAGGGCCAAGATGAGAACTTCCACCCTGTCCATCAGTCCAAACTGGGAAGCAACCCCTGGAAAACAGCATGGGGAGCATCTGTAGGACCTGAAACACAGGGGACCTCCTCCACTGCCCTACTCGATCTCAGTGCAATTCTAAGACTCAGAGCCTCACGTGCTTACCCAGACCTGCTGTTCAGTGAAAATCAAATCATTTCTACCACCAACCTCTGTCTCGCACACTGGAACTTCCAGCTCCCCTGAGATCAGATTTTAGTTGTGTTTTAAAGCCTAGAGCTTCCAGGATACCAGCAAAGTGACCAGAACTAGTTTGCTTTACTTGGTTTTTGTCCACTGAATGGAGACCTTCTGACCTGGAGATTAGGAAAATAAACAGCAAGGTGCCAGCCTTCGGGTACCTACACAACTCTCGATTCCCACCTGAGCTCTGACCAAGCCAAAGACTGTCCCAATATATTGTCTACAATGGTCCAGATGCTAACATCAAGGCCACATCTGAAAAGGTTTGCAAACACTGTCCAACATGGTCCCCACACTCCAGTTAGGCACCAGTGGCTGGGGCTTTCCCACAGACTGAGCAGGACTGCCAGTGGGCAGCAGGGTCCCGCCTGTCCTCCAGACAGCTCTGGGCAGGGAGGAGGCAGAAAGCGGGAGCATGGATGGGATCTGTGTACTCTTGTCTCCTTGCCCCAAGATGGGCCTCTGCTCTCAAGTAGACACAGCCAGGCTGGTGGACAAGCCACACCACAGTGGACACACTTCCTTCAAGTGAACAGGTGGCCATCCTGGGGGTTAACATGCCAGGAGTTAAAATGAAGGAGAAATAAAACAAGCACAGTTCTGTTCCCACCAGAGCTCAGGGAGAGAGGGTGGCATTGAGTGAACACACATGAATTCACTGGATGGGGTGAATACACAGAATATTCTAGAAGCTGGGGCAGTGAAACGTGCTGAACTCATCCTCACACGAGAAGGACACCGAGGGGGACTTCATCCACTGAGCCACCATTAGGCCTCTGAGTTCCAGGAGACAAGCCACTGAATGGGGAAAACACTTCTACTTACTATCTTACGGTTTCAAGATTTTAGGTGCTGGGCCTGGTACAGTGTGGCACATGCCTGTAATCTCAGCAACTCTGGAGGCTGAGGAAGGAGGATCACAAGTTCGAGGCCAGCCTCAGCAACTTAGCAAGGCCCTAAGCAATGTGCTGATGGGGGCCACGGTTGGGTACTCTGCTATAAAAGCAGAACCAATCCTGCCCTAAGTTAAAGACTCTGTCTCAATAAATAAAAAGGGCTGAAGTTGTAGCTCAGTGGTAAGCACTCCTGGGTTCAATCCCTGGTACCAAAAATAAAATTTAAAAAGAAAAAAAAATGTTAGATGCTGGACTGGGGTGTAGGTCAGTGGTAGGACACCTCCTGGCATGCACCAGGTCCTGGGTTCAATCCCTAGCACCACAGGAAAAGGTTTAGGTGCCATGAGAAAAGAGGCTGCATCTGGCTCTGTGCTGTTAATAAGGGACAGAACAGCACCATGGGTATGTGTGTCAGGTGTGTAACTGGTTCTCCACGGTGTCAAACCTCAGTCTTACCCTCTGCTTATAAAACTACTACCACAGAGACAGGCCCATCTCTATAACTCAGCTTCTAAACTTCAGGCTTTTTAACTGGACTGAAAGTTAGAACATCTCTGGCTACAAATGGGGTTAAAGGCCTCTAGAAGGCAGAGCCGAGGGATCTTGCCAACCATCCTAACATGCACAAGGACCATCCCTCCCCACAAAGAGTTATTAGGCCCCAAATGTTGATGGGGCCATGGTTGGGAACTCTGCTATAAAAGCAGAACCAACCCTTCCCTGAGTTAAAGCTCAATAAGAAAACACAAAAATCTTAGCTGGGC
This sequence comes from Ictidomys tridecemlineatus, assembly GCF_052094955.1. Lineage (NCBI taxonomy): Eukaryota > Metazoa > Chordata > Mammalia > Rodentia > Sciuridae > Ictidomys > Ictidomys tridecemlineatus. The sequence goes on along the minus strand of NW_027522457.1, from coordinate 63,317 downwards.
GCAGTGGCCCATGCCTGTAACCCCAGCAGCTCAGTGCTGAGGCAGGAGGATCACAAGTTCAAAGTCAACCTCAGCAATTTAGCAAGGCCCTAAGCAACTGAGCAAGACCCTGTTTCTAAATAAAATACCTTTTTAAAAAGGGACGGGGATGTGGCTCAGTGTTTAAGAATCCCTGAGTTCAATCCCTGGTACCAAAACAAAACAAAATCTTTCTAGATCCATTTTTGAGCTTTATCTGAACAACTTCATGCCAAACTCTTGATACATTTGATAATCAAATAACAGCTTTAATCCATGGCCTTAGATTTTCCCTGCAAACTTGGTCAGCACCCGGAGCATCCAAATGTGTCCTTTTTTCCTGCATCACTGAAATTGAGCAGGCATCTAACAGGCAGCCTGCCTGCTGGGGTGCCTCAGCCAGCACAGCTGTGTGTCGCCTGCAGTGATTTTTCTCCCCGTCACCAAATTAATCACAGAGATGAAGACGATGAAACTGAACAGTGAAAGGAAACTGACCAGACTATAATATTTACTGGTTGATCCCACCGAGGGGTCACAGCAACACAGCCTGAGGAAGAAACACGGACCGTGTCACACAGAAGACTGGAAGTCATCTAAAATCAAAAATGGCATTCTAATCCTCAGAATCTGATGTGTATAGTGGCATCATGTTGCCTTTTGTCCTTGGGCTACGCACTGCAGTATCAAGTTTTACGACAGTGATGGGGTCAATTTAAATGGTGCAGCCAAGAGATTGGCTAGGTAACTAGAAGAAGTGGATCACAACAGTGCCGAATCGATTTCCTACTACAAATCTGCACTCAGAGGCAGTAAAATTCGCTCTTCAGAACTGAAATATGGCTCTCAGAAGTCAGGGGTTTAGGTGGATTTTTTGAGAATGCACAGTTACTATAGTGACCATATTTGCAGAGAAGATAAGAAGTACATTTATTAGAACTCCAAAAACCAACCCAGGTGGCTTGCAGCCCTACAGGAAACCTACTTAGATTGCACACATTCATCTGGACCAATGTCCAGATTTCTTAATCTTAAGCATCTCTGTCCGAGTTCTCATCAGAACAGATGGGTGGGCTCTAGGATAGCAAAGAAACTGACCTGACCCACCGGAAGGGCACCGGCTCAGAAAACTCAGGGGATTAGAGCTTCCAGAGGGATAGGAAAGAGACAAGGCCTACAAAAGGAAAACAAACAGAGGAAGTGAGGGATTCTCAAACCCAATAAATAAAACCAAATCCAGGACGGCCACCGTTGGGAGCCTTCTGGGCAAAACACCTTCATCTCCTCAGCTCTTTAGATCCTGGTGCCTTGAGGAGGGAGCATTCCTCTAAAAACTTGTGCGCTCAGTGTGCAGGATTTGCAGTAGATGATGAATGATGCTGATCTCATCTGTGACTTTGCCCCCAACAACAAAAAGCCAAAGGGGAAACCGCAGAAGAATCCAAGCACTTCCTAAGCTTGGGAAGTAAATCTGCATTTCTCTTGTCCTTTTTTTCCATTTTCTTCTTACCTCTGTATGAGCATGCCATTATAAATCTACACAAATTCCACCTTATTTATTTAATTTTTTGGTAGTGAGAATTGAACCCAGTGGCACCTAACCACTGAGCGACATCCCCAGCCCTTTTTATATTTTATTTTGAAACAGGGTCTCAGGGAGTTGCTTAGGGCCTCACTAAGTTGCTGAGGCTGACTTTGAACTTGTGATCCTTCTGCCTCAGCTTCCTGAGCCTCTGGGCATGTGCCACCAGGCCCGGCTCCACATTCTCTTACTTGGAAGTTTCCTCAATGCTTAGTTTTAAGAGTGACAGAAAGGAACTGTGGATTGGAGGATGTTTCTAACCCTAACTCCCTCCACGACTGACTGCAATATTTTAACAAGATCATCAGTCACTGATGTCTGGAATCACCACCCCTGAGTCTTCCAACTTCCCACATTAAATAAAGGCTCTTGATATTACCCAGAGTGTACTTGAAGGCAATGTGTTTTAGAAAGACTGCAACCAGTAAAGATGGGAACAAGAAAGAACTTCCGGGCTAACGCTTGCTTAGCAAGAAGCCCTCCTGCCTCCTGCCTCCTTCACAACACGTGGTTCGTCGGGGTTTTCACAAAAGCCCTGGACCAAACTAAACTTCCCCTCACCTCAAAACAACTCTCAGTTGGAGTCAAAAGTGCCCAGTGAGCCAGGCAGGCTCAGCCGAGGAGCACTTGCCCAGCTCACGTGAGGCCCTGGCCTCTGTCCCCAGCACCGTGGCACACAGCATTGAGACCTATACACATACAGCCTTCAAGAGCATGCTCCTTCCCAAAGACACCCAACAGCATCACACCAACTCAGTACCTGGAAAAGAATGGCTTCCCCTCCGCAGGTTCCAAAAGACACTTGCATGATCATCCTGTCCTTGTCCTCATTGTCCAGGTGGCCCTGGAGCTTTCCAGGGCTGAGCTGCTTCCCGGGGCCCTCCTCATAAACATAGCCACTGCTCAGAATGCTGAGCTTCACCTCGCTCTGGTCAGCCTTGGAGAAAACCAGGCTCTGGACTGTCTTCTGCAGCACACCCTTGCTTGTCACCTGCAAGCCATCAAACGTGAAGGATGAAGACAGGCCCAGTACCTTCCTTCCCTGAGAAAGATAGGCTAGGAACTTCTGGTACAGGTCTTCAGGGATGGGTTCCCTGATGGCAATGACCAACAACAGACAGTTGTCTGGCCATGGGTCCCTGAGCACACTTTCCTCCTGCAGGTGGTACAGAACATAGCTGTCGGTGTCCACACAGTCAGCCAGGATGGCCCACACCTGCTGGAGCCACCCGAGGGCCTCCTGGGAGTCGGGGCCTATGTACAGAAGGATATTGGGTGCCTTTCCCGTGATGTTGACTCTCCTCCCTTCTTCTTTAAGGCAGATCTCATCGGCAACACCCTCCAAACTGCTGCCATGATCATAGGGAAGGTCTGGAATGTTCTCTGCAGATGCAAACTTGACCGAATCAATGGTGCTATTCTCAAGTTCTAAGCATTTGTGGCAACTAGACAGGTGGAGGTGAAAATGCTCCAGAGGGCCCGCTCCCTGATCACTGTCCCCAGGAGGCTCACTCCCAGAGGCACTGCCCCTCCTCGGCTTGGAAGAACCTTCTGGAAGAGAAGAACCTTCTGGAAGAGCCTTTGGGTCATCCTTGCCAGGGTGCTCCATAAAGTCCCGCACAGGCTCAGTCTCCAGGGAGGGCTCAGGGTTTGGCTGTAGGACTTGGGCTTGCTTGTGTTCAGCCTGATCCTTGAGTTCCTTCAGAGAAGAGTCTTGCAAGTGCACAGCTGGAGTACAGGAAAGATCAAAGAGGGCTCATCAGCACTTATTTGTCATGCAGCTGGCAAAAGAGCCTCACCAGCTCTCCACATTCTGCCACCTACAGTATGGCAGAGCCACCTGCACAGCTCCCACTCACATCCCCACCTCAACTCTGGGTATCCCTGGGAGCCACACAATCGCTGCCACCAGCTGGAAGGGTGCTCCTGAAGACCCCCAGTGAAATTCCTGATTTCCACATCCTTCCTACTCAAATCAGAACCCCAGATCATCTTCTTGACTGGTGAAGAATGTGAGATTAAGAGGGGAGATTTTTGCCTATTAGAGATTCAACTAGGCTAGGCTGTTATTCTCCTACATGACACTGAAACTGAGGAATAAAAAGGACACATTCATAGACCCTACCCAAGCATGCCCCAGGAGGAGTCATGCACAGGACACTTCAGAGGGTCTGCGAAATGGTCTATCCAGTGCAACATAAGCTTACAATAACTGATCCAAAAAACAGGTATTGAGCGCTTTCTGCACATGGCACACAATATTAGGCATGTGTGCATGGTAAATCAGATTCCCAGAGCCAATAAGTGGCACTTACTTGCCCCTGAAACAAATGAAAGCGTCACACACAAGCCTAAGGAAAGCAGGTCATGTGCTACCTGTCCAAAACTGTGAAATGCATATTTAAATAAAAAGCCTTTAGATTTAGACCTTCACAGTACAACTGGCTATTATTCCCTTTCAGTCAGAACTATAGGCGAGAACCATTATATTGTGTTATGTTATGTAAAATAAACACTATAAGTCATCCAATATGGATGCTATGTCACAGATATTGCAATTATGAAAAACCCTGGTTTTTAATTAAGCACTAAAGATACATCTCCCTGACCCCAAAAAACCTCAACACTTGTGTGAATCATAAACTTTCCTTGTTAAATCAAATCAGTTTTCTGAATCAAACTGAAACCAAGCACTGCCCTAAGTTACACCAACAGCAGCACTCCAGAGTCTATAAGCTGACAACCTAGGACGTTCCACACAGGACAGAAACATTTCCTAAAGTTACGTACAGACGATCTTTTGGGGCACCAGTCCATTATCCATCTGGAGAACATCCATCTGGAAAACATCGCCAGAATGTTTTTTTTTGTTGTTGTTGTTTTTAATTTTTGAGACAGGCTTTCACTAGGTTGCCCAGGCTGTCCTTGAACTTGCAATGCTCCTGTCTCAGCCTCTCCAGGTGCTGGGATCACAGGTGTGAACCATGCCCTATGTTATATGGCACACCATGTCTTTGTTCTTCTGTCAAGAAGGGGATGTTGAAATCAGCAGGAATCAGTCAGGACCCTTCCTGAGAAGTTTGCAGAAAACCAAGCATGAAAATTAATAAATGAGAATAACTTGAATTCCAAATCCCACAATACCTGGAATCAATTTTTATATATTCAAGCTTTTTTCTCTCTTTTTTCCCCCTAAGCACATCTTTTCTATTTTGTCTAAGCCAGGGATCCACCCCTCCAGGTTCTCTTATAGTAACATTTGGAAAATTAGCTGCTTCCATGGATCAGAATTTCAGAGTAAAGTTTCCTCCAGAGCCCAGAGGGTTCCATTTTCCATGCTCAAAAGATGGGGGTGGAATGGGGCCTGGGTCCTAAATGGGACATCATTATCCCAGAGGTCTCAAGTTGTCCATTTAATCAGAGTGGGCTTATTAATTCTGGAATCCAGTGTTTTCAGTAGCGTATTCTCTTTGTTGAAGTGCACCTTTTCAGGTCAAAAAATTGATTTGCTCATTCAGAGTTCTGATCTAGTGTGGGGTTTATTACCAAGTCCCCTATCTAGGTGGCCACAGTTTCATGCTCTACTAACTTAAAATCCACTGTATGTAGGGAAGGCAAAATCAGACAGGAAGATGGGGGAGTTAGCTGCTTCTGGGGAAGAGAGTCTTGGTAGTGTAGGCCAGTTTTCAGGTTGATTAATGATGTATTTGTTTCTTAAATATTAGACTTTATTTACCCATTTCAAAGCGTCAAGAATACCTGCAGAGTTCCGGGGAGAAGGTGCTAGCCAGTTTCCCAGTGCAAGCCACCCTTCATTTCTACAATGATGAGTCTGAGCTGGATTCAGATGAGGAAGAACAAGGGGAGGAAACACAGACCTACCATCTTCAGTGCCAGGAGTCAGAAGGTCATCAGGAAAATGGCCCAGGGGGACAGGGCAGAGGCGGGCTGGTAAACCCATCTAGAGAAGGGGATGGTCTAAGGGGCGGCCTTCGTGGTAAGGGTCAGCTCCCTCGTGGTGACCCTCCTGGGGGCAGTGAGTGTGTCTCATGCAAATGAATTGGGTCTCTCCCGTGTCTGCCCCACTGTTCCCTGGGGCTGCTGCAAGACCCCTGCTTGTGTCCTAGAGACAGCCCTGGCAGGACATGACATCTTCCACTAGATATTCAGAGGCTGGGAACTGCATGCGCTGCCTCTGCTTAGCAGGCTGAGAACACAGCTTTTACTTTTTCTTCTCCTGGTTATTCTTTTTTGGTGCACTCATGCAGACCTTTTCAGAAAAGGTGCCAGGACAAAGAGGTCTGTGTCCACACAGGTTGTTATCAGGAAAGGCAAGCTTTCAAAGCTCACACAGCGTCATCACGCTCCTCATCAGATTACAAGTGATTCCTATTAATAGACTGTCAACCATGCTTGCCTCTCACTTAAACAGAGTCATAATGTAGCTATTTTTGCTTTTGCAAAAATAATTTAAATATTAAATCCCAATTTTAACTCATTGTCCAATGAAAAACTAGGTGATGCTCCGTAATTAGAGAGTTTGTTTCTTTAGAGACTAATTATGAACTCTGATAATCAGTGTCAGCCTTTGCCTGGAAGGAAATGAGTCACCTTCTCATTAGTAATCAAGTTTGTCCATTTTTTAAGAGTGACCCAGAAATTCAAGGATATGAGTTTCAGAAATACAAGACAGAACATCAGACACCACAAACATTATACACAAATAGGACTAAGGCAGAAAAAATAAAGTCAAGGAGGTTCTTGAGGTACTTTTTAGGATGACTGAGGTTTTAGAAAGGACAAGCTGCCTGGTGAAATAAAATGTGTCTGGCTTACACAAGAACCAACATTTCAAAATCTTAAAGGGATGAGTGCTTAAATGACTTAAGGCACTGCCATGGTCTAGGCAGGAGAATTTAAACCACTATTAAATGTTTTCCACACAGAATAGGCAGTCCTGGTTTATTCTGGATAATTGAGGGTTTGGATATGTAGTATATAATCAGAGGAAACAAGCAGTAAAGAACAAGAGCTAATTTGGGGTAACCAAAGACTTGGCTAAAAGATGATTCCTTACTCTGGATCCCTAAAATGAACAGATTCTGACTAATATTCACTGGACAAAAGAGTTTGAGACACCTGAATTCTCAGCTAAGAAACTGAACCACGCAGCACTATGAAGACCAGCCCTGTTCTCTGTTTTTCTATCACTCCCTCTACCACAATCCATTCTTTTTCTTGCCCTAGAGATTCCTGGACTGTTTGCTTACAAAAGAGTGTTCACAAGCCTACCTGGCTGCTCTGTCTGGCAGCAGCACAAGAATCAACAGTCAAGGCCAAAAAGGTCTGGGGAAGGGAATGGTAATTGCTCCCAGCTGCCCTCTGTTCTGGTCCCCTGGTCCTCCCCTCACCCTTTTCTCCAGGCATTCCATCTCCAAACAAAGCTAACACATGCTAAAGAATGATTTTTCAAATCGCTTCCCTGTTACTGTGAAACCAGATTAATCCACACACCGTCTTATTAAAACCTCACACAAATGGAAGCAGAGACAGAAAAGAGCCACCAAAATGTAGAAGTTTTGAAGTTCTATCACTGAAGAAGAAATAAAGAAACTGGTATTGACTACTCCAAGTGTTAATAGTGCTTTCTAGTTTCCTCAGTAGCCACACCCATCCTTTTTCTATCACTCCATCTCCTACAGCTCCAATAATATTCCAAGATTTAGAATCTGAGTAGTACACCAAAAATCCTTCGGTCCCATTGTAGTTGTTCCTCATGGGATGCTCAGTAGTTCTTGTTTTCCGTGCCACTTCAGGAAGTTTTATCTTATACACATATGTATACGTCCTCCCCCCAGCAAGACTTCAGAGGGCTGCCACTCTTCTTACACAAGAGAAACAGTGTGCACAGACACAAGCTCGCATGGTACAACTGTGGATAATTCAGTCATAGGCCTCGTGGTTTTTCTGCCTGTTCACAACACCCAGCATGGTGATCGGGCATAGTAGTCTGCTCAATAAATATCAGTGTGATGTAAACTAAACCTTTGTCTGAACAGTGAGAATTCTATGGTGCTTCAGAGTCCATCTAACCCTACAGCATTCAGGATTCAGGGTCACAGAGAGAGTAACTGCAGGAAACTGGCTTGAATCTACTCTAAATACCACTGTTCTACACAATCACCAAATCACACTATTTTCTCACTAATCTTCTCTTCATATTTATTTGGGGGGAAAATTTGGACAAAATTCTCCAGTTCAATGTGTTCACAGAGTAATACCACCTGTCACTTAAATAACTTTCTTGTTCTTTACTTTCACTTTTCTTTCCTAAAGCCCCTTTCATAATGATCAAGTAGGAGACTACTTTGGTGAAGAACATTTTAAATCGAAGGTATTGCATTAATAATGATAATGGTACTAGTCTGAGAATCAGCAACCATTTTAGACATATGAGACTAAATGCTTAGTGATAGTTACTAATAGTGAATAAATAGGTTCTAGAAAATTTGGGGAAATCCAAGAAAAATTCCAATTTACTTGACATCAGTATGTAAGGCAAAAAAACAGGACAAATATGGAAACAGCATACATAATACTCACACATATACATACTCATACAGACACACACGTACGACAGCGGAGGTAGGAGAGATACTAAACTTCATTCCTACCTACAAAATTCCTACTACTGGACATTGAGAAGAGGGCTTAATAAAAACCTCCATCATACCCACACATTTATGCTAGCTTAACAAATAAAGTCTACAAGGTTTTCATTTTTATTGTATTCTGATATGCCCTACTCCTTTGCTAGCACATATAGATAAAATTAAAATGAAGGACTTAATTAAGCTTCTCTAAATCCTGAAAGAGAAATATTTTTCCATTCTGCTTCCAAGAGAAGAGACAAAAAAAAATTTCTACATGAAATGAATGGTGCTGACAACCCACAATTGAACAATAAGAAGGAAACTTCACATAGGATTATTGTTAACCTGGAGACTGTGTTGAAAGAAGTCAAGCTAAACTCATATCTATTAATGCCAGGTTTACAGGCCACACAGCACAAGAGGGAGACAGACAGTGAAAGCAGACAATGAAAGTTTTATTGGATGGGGAGCCAGAGGCATCTGGAGCTGTCAAAACAGCTGGAATTTCCTAGAAAAGACAACCATAGAAGAAGCAGCTCAAAGTATGCATAGAACTCTGTTCAAATCCTTTAACAATTCACTATGCAGAAGCATATGGGATTCAGGAAAACAAGAGGAAGCAAGAAACTCAAGAGTGAAAAAGCAGGCAGAAGGCTCCTGGTTAGAGCCTTGCCAAATTAGTGGGCCTTGATAAACACTCCAGGGTTTGGTCAAGCCCTCATACTTTCCACAGAACTCTCTGAAGGGTCCTTAGAAATAAGAATCACATCTCAAGACTAAGATTTCACCTGTTAGAAAGAGAAGCAAACCTATTCTCAAACTAAGCCTCCATCAGATCAAGGTTATCTCTCAGGAATGGAACTGCCTACTAAAACAAAATTCAACATTCTTTAGTAGAAAAACCTTTTAAATGCATCAACCACAATGTCCAGTCAATAATTAAAAACTAAAGCACACTCAAAGTAAAGAGCAACTGAACCCATAGTCAAGAGAAGAAGTTGATAGAAACATAGCCACAGACAACCTAGATGTTAAGGACTGACAGAAAAAAAAACTTTAAATAATAATTGATAAATGTTTTTATAATACACATTTTATAAACTGTATAATTCATAACCTCACCTACCCCCATCATCTCAGCAAACTTGAGTTTCCCATGATTTTTAATCAAAATAGGATTTGGAATGGGTTATTTTTGAAAACCTGGAGCAAACAACTTGAAAGTGATTAATGACATCCAAACTTAATTATATATTTACACCTCCCAGTAGGACAAGGGAGAGAATAAAATGCCTTCTCTCTGTGTAGTGAGAGGGCTTTATTAAAACCTGACAGCAACTATTTAGCAGCAATAATTGAGTTTTATGCGAGATTACACAGATTCCCCTTGTCTGGCATCACAATCTGATCACACACTGACAGGGTAGGTAAGTTTCTAACAGTGAGAAAAAAACAGTAGAGCTTTGCATAAAACCAATCTTTAAAAGTACTTTTCCTCATCTGTCAATGTGATATTATCAAGGGTTTCTGTAATTTCTATAAACAATCATTATGTTTTAGCTGAGTCAGTAACACAATGCCCTCTTCGAGAGTCAGACATCTTCTGTTTTAAAAATCACTTTCTACCAATTCCCACCCTCCAAAAAAAGAATTTGGCTTCAAATTTATTTTCTTAATCCACTGAGCAATCTCATGAATAAAAATATAATCACATACCCTGCATGCCTGATATAATTTTCATAAAACTTTCTAAATATTTTAATATTTATTTACTATTTTGTGAAAATATTTACTGAACATGCCGGCTTACCTTCTTTCCCCTGGGAAGGAAAGAAAAGAAAGAAAAAGCAAGGCTGATTAAGATATATTGAAAAGTATACCAAGTACACATTACTTTTGCTTAAGACTCTGTGAAGGAATCACCAACTCAGCCTCTGTGGTGAGTTCTTGCTTTCCCTATGAGTACAGATGGTGACTTTGCCATTCCTGAAAAGGCTAATCTTACCTTTTCTGAAGTAAACACTCTTTTTACAAGTTCAGTTCTTCATATTGATTTCTCAGATGAGAAGGATGGCTTTACCATTTTTTTTCTTATTTTCCCTTTCTCAATCAAGGACCTTGCTTCCCTCAGAGCAGGACTGGAAGATACCAGAGGGACTGACTGACCCATCCAGAACTTTATATCCATAAATATTCCATTCTATCAACAATTAACACAGGCCCAGTGACAGAATTTAGGTAGCTCTATTTTTGTTAGCCACAAAGGAAGTTCCCTGCTTCTGAGTAGTGTTTCTCACAGAAAATGTATTGAATATCTTTTACTTCAAGAAACACATTGTTGGGACTGGGGTTGTGGCTCAGTGGTAGAGTGTATGAGGCACTAGGTTCAATCAGCACCGCATATATATAACTAGAATAAAGGTCCATCGACAACTAAAAAATATCTAAAAGAAAGAAACACATTGTTGAGCAATAGCAAATACCAGGTACCTTGCCTCTCTGGTCATGCTTACGAAGTCTGAGACTAGAACTCACATACCTGCTTCCTCACAAAAGTGACCCTTACTGTTCTCTCCAGGTAAGTGCTCAGAGCTTTCTCCCCTAGAAATTTTCTCTCCCCATGGCAGATCATAATCTATAGACCAACATTCAGAACCTATGTGAGGGCTGGGTTTGTAGCTCAGTGATAGAGCACTTGCCTAGCATGTGTGAGGCACTGAGATCCTTAGCACCCCATAAAAATAAATTTAAAAAATAAAGGTATTGTGTTCATCTACAACTAAAAACTATTTTTAAAAAAGAACCTATGTGAAATTCTCCCCACATAAATCACCACATCAAATTATATCCAAATAACTTGGCTCTCTGTATGGTACTACTATTCCGGATGCTGCCTAAAGCAAATAAAATAAATAAAAGGAGAGAACCTGTATCTTTTTTTTAATGTTTATTTTTTAGTTGTAGGCGGACACAATTTTGTGTGTGTGTGTGTGTGTGTGTGTGTGTGTGTGTGTGTGTGTGTGTGGTGCTGGGGATTGATCCCAGGGCCTTGTACATGCAAGGCAAGCACTCTACCAACTGAGCTGTATTTTTATGTGGTGCTGAAGACCAAACCCAGTGCCTCATACATGGCAGACAAGCGCTCTATCTCTAAGCCACAAATCCAGCCCCCAGTATCTAATTTTTGAAAACAGTTAAGAGGCATATAAATTGAAGAGCTTTTAGTTCAGGAAGCACACTGTTAAGCAATAGCTACATGGCTGGTCCTGTGCAAGTTATTAACCATGAAATATGCCTAAGATCAGGACCTCATAATCTAGTGAGAGGAAAAAAATATCAACAAGTAATCACAGTGTAATGGGTTAACTGCACAAGACAACTGAATAACAGAACTGAATAACAAAGCAAGCAAGCAACTAAGGCACCAGATGCCTCTAAGAGACTAAACAAGATTTCAGTGACCAATTCTAAGGTATTAAGTTCCCTCCCTTATTATCTCCAGTTGTAGTCCCATTCTTAGAGGAGAATACACCACATGTTTTCTTTGTCAGCTAGAAAAACCAAGTGAGCAGTCCATAATCAGTTACATAAAATCTTTCATTTCCAATGTTATCTTTATTTCAATCCAAACAAACTATTGTTAAGCTTTACTGTCATCACAGCTTAAAATATTTTCACTTTGTTAAAGAAAACTGTTTCTGACTTGGGAAAAAAATAAATGTGACATTAAAAAAGTTAGATCCTGGTGTCAGAATGAACTCAAGTGGCAAAATTTTTACAATTATATGAAGAAAAAGAAGACAAATATTATCAAATCTTATTTTTCCAACATTTTCCTTGAAATAAATAGAATGATACTTTATTATCAAAACTTTTCAGTTAGGATTAAAAAAAAGATCTAGAGAAAATATAAAGAAGCTGTTTATGAAATTATCTCACAGCTTTCCTCAAACAAGAAGTCTGGCGAATAGTAATGCATTCCACTGTTGTCATGAAGGAAGAAAGGAAGGAAGGAAGGAAGGAAGGAAAGAAGGAAGGAGGTAGGTAGGGAGGGAGGAAGTCTGGCGAGACCACAAGCCTGGAGAAAAATAAAAGAAATGCTCTTGACTCAAAAACTAGATGGCACAGCCTACCTTATCCCTCCTCCTCCTCAACAGTGATTTAACCCCACAGGATGCCCACTCACAGCCCTGCCCCAACCTTACATATGCATATACTGGGCTAATGAAGGGTCACAGAATATACATCTTATACATCTTCCTCCTTCACAGTCTCACTTTCAGAACTGGATTTTTTTATACCGGGAGGAAAATTTCATATGATTATAATTATTACACTGGACAGAATTAAAGTTACTATCTAGAGTTTATCTTAAAAATAAGATCATAGATGATAAGAGATTCTAAGGCTATGTTTTAAACTGAAAAATATAAGAGAACACACTCAATATGTATTAATTAGCCACTCACTAAAAATTCCTTTTTTTAATTTTTATTAATGCATATTAATTACATAGAACAATGGGTTTCACTGTGGCATATCTATACATTCATAAACATATTTTTATCATTTCAAGCCTCATTTTCCCCTTCTTCTTCCCCGCCTCTCCACCTGATCCCCTTTCTTTTCTCTAATAGTCTCCATTCTATGAAGTCTTTTTTCATTAGGCAAAATATAATGGTAAGATAGCAAAAAATTCTTATTGACCATTTATCTGACATCCACATCTTTCTATATTCATCACCCACTAAAACTATCAGCAAAGTCTAAAAACCAATAACATTTCATAGAAATATTAAAAATAAAAAAAACAAATATTGTCCAGTATCCTACTGTATAAAAAGAAAATATGTGAAGAGAAAACTTACTTGCAGTAGCCAGTGCCATTGTGATAAGTAACACAAATTTTTTCATTAACACAGGGCTCATAGCCATCTCGACACTGCAATGCTGAAAACAAGAAACATACATATAACAGAAATTAGTCACTAATCATAACCCTCAACACCAAATGAGATCCTCATCAACACTGATCCCCACATCTAATCTGATCTGGGTTTCCCCTCAAGTTTTAATAAGTTTATCTTTTAGCTTCTAAATTCATAAAAGCAGAAAAATTCATTCCTCAAGTGTCTTCCCACATGAACTACTTTTGTGGTCTTATATGCTTTTATTTCTCTGTGTTTATGTATCTTTGGCTATTAGATCTCTCTCCCAGAGATAGACAGTAAGACACTTTAATCTATAACATCTATGGCATGTCATAACCATCTTGAGATTTGGATACTTCAGATAGAGTAATATTAGAATTTATAAATGAATGTTTAGAAGACCTAGGTAGATACTAGGTCACCATATTAGGAGTTATTTAGCCTTAAGCTGAAAGTTTAAAACACTTCACACACAAAAAAAATCAGAAATATCAATAATATCCATTCAACAAACAGAAATTGAAAGCCTAGTATACACACTCCTAAGACCCAGGGAGAAAAAGGAGAAATTTTTGAATATATATTAATGAATAAAACATAATCTCTAATTATAAGGGCTCACAAAAAGGGAGTAAATCATGAATAGAGATTGTAGAGGAAGGGAGAACAGAAGTTAACAAAATGAGGACTGCAAATTGATGCATCTACTCTGGAAAGCATTATGGAGATTCCTAGAAAACTTGGAATGGAACCACTATTGGATCCAGTCATCCCACTTCTCGGTATACGTCCAAAGGATGTATACTACTGTGGCACAGCCACATCCATGTTTATAGTAGCTCAATTCACAATAGCAAAGCTCTGGAACAAACCTAGGTGCCCTTCAACAGATGAATGGATACGTCCAAAGGATGTATACTACTGTGGCACAGCCACATCAATGTTTATAGTAGCTTAATTCACAATAGCAAAGCTCTGGAACGAACCTAGGTGCCATTCAACAGATGAATGGATAAAGAAAAAGTGGTGTGTGTGTGTGTGTGTGTGTGTGTGTGTGTGTGTGTGTGTGTGTATACATACATACATATACATATATATATATAAATACACAATGGAATATTATTCAGCCATAAAAAGAAATGGAATTATGGTATTTGCAGGTAAATGGATGAAACTGGAGATTATCATGCTAAGTGAAATAAGCCAATCCCCCAAAAAAAGCCAAATGATGTATGGATTTGATGTGTAAATGCATAATAAGGAGTGGGGAGAAATAAGGAGTGGGGAGAAATATAGAAGAAGTTCATTGGATTAGACAAAGGTGAATGAAGGGAAGGAAGTGGGGATGAGAACAGGAAGGCAGTAGAATGAATTGGACATAACTTTCCTATGTTCATACATGAATACATGACCAATGTAACTCCACATCATGTACAACTACAAGAATGGGAAGTTATACTCCATGTATCCACAATATGTCAAAATACACTCTACTATCTTACAAAAAAAGTACATGTATAATGGCATAAATTGACGTTAACATACTTTATATACATAGATACGAAAAATTGTGCTCTATATGTATAATAAGGATTGTAATGCATTCCACTGTTGTTGTGTATCTTTAAAAATAATAAAAATAATAATAAAATAAAATAAATCAGACTACTCAGAAAAGAAACTGCACTAGTAGAAACTTTCACTGATTTCAGCCAGGAAAGTCCATCCCAATCTGCTATGCACTTGTCAGAAACTTACGGTTTCTTAATTGTTTTAGCTTTAAGAGTCATAATTTTCATCACCAAAATGCATATCATTAATCCTAAAGACAATTAGACAGGAAAGACAGAAATAAACTTAGTCTAACAATTGAAATCAAAGTTCAAAAACTCCATTCTTGGAGACCATGAAGATGTCCATCTCCTAAGATGTACATATACAAATACTTGAAAGCAAAACTGGGAAGTCCCCACATTTGAGTTTCTCTAGCCACAATGTTCTATATACAAACTGTGCAGTATCAGAGACTATAAGCTTGCCCATCCCAACAGCAAAATCAACTTCTTTTCCCAGAGAGCCTAGGTACAAGCTGGATGTCAGAGCAAGTCCTCTGACATACTACATAAGGACCCTTCATTAGCCCAGTACTGCACCAAGAAGTGGAATAATCTGAGAACATGTTTACAGAAACCTTATCTCATCCTTTAAAATAATGCTGTTTAAAAAATAGTAATGACAATGATAGTAGCAAACACAATGTAGCACTTACTAAATACCAGTTACTATCCTAATATACATCCATTAATTCTATCTTCACAACAACTATAAAAAGTTGTTAATTTAACTTTATGTATTCCACAGAGGGCACCTGACTTGATTACTATTACACTAATGACCTAAGGAGTCTGAATCTAGAAACTGTGCTCTTAACTACTGTGCTCTTTACTACTCTGCTTCCCACAGCCTGACACTGGTCCTCACAGGAAGGGCAGGGAAGGCATTATCACATCCATTTACCAGAAAGTGGAGGCCAGGGACATTAAGAAGTCCCCTCATAGACATCACCCCACTAGCTGATGGCAGTGCTGAGCCTAAGACCCATGTCTCTTCCTAAGTCCCAAAACCATTTCCATAACAGCTGCTGGGATCACATAAGCAGTCACTGGGCCGTGGGTGGAACAGGCAGATTCAGAAAGAGGGTCATCTTCTTGCCCATACCCCACTTCCCTGTAAGGCTCAAGTGCTCCCTCTTCCCCACTGATAAGCCCAATGTAAGAACTATAATTAAAACAGTTAATGTCAAGTTATTTCCTCCATACCAAAGATCTCAAACTGATTTTTTTATTCTCTTTAGACACTTTTATTAGTTTCCGTGAGAACTTCCTGGCTTTTCTCTATTTGCCCTTCTCCTTTAAATAAAAAGGAAAACTCTCTTAGGAAAGGAAAAGTCCTCCAGGCACAAAGCAAGGTGCTGGTTCCTGTGAGAATCCCCATGCAGTGGAGGAAGGCAGCAGACCTAAATTCCTGCCTCAACTATACCTTCCTACGCCATTGCAAGCAAGGCACAATCTCAAAGGGCTCAATTCCCTATAGGTAAACCAATCTGGAGGTGGACTAAATGCCCCTAAAGGTCCCTGTGATCCAACAATGACTCTCCTGTATTAAAAGAACATAAACAATATGCCCCATACTTGGAGAAACCTATCCAGGACCCAGCCATCCATGACTCAGAAAACTGTGGGTGAGGGGGTGGGGGGGAATCACACTCTGTTCCTATTAAGTGTCCTGGCAAATCATTATAGTTGTGACAGGTTCAGAGAAATACAAACAACCCAAAGTCAATATGAGGCAATCAACCTAGCAAATAACTTTATAGCCTAGCCTTAGTGAACCAATCCAATTCGTGACTGAAAAGGAGGCAGGCTTACAAGGCTAATAATTAATGCTGTTTGACTGATTTGTGGGATCATGCTACTTTGAACCTTTAACATTTATTATACCACAGTCCTCAAACTCTAGTATGCATCAGAAACACCTGAAGGGCTTGTTAAAACACAGTGCCAGACCTAACCCCCACAGTTTCTGATTGAGTAGGTCTAGAGGGCTCCTGAATATCTACATGTCTAACAAGATCCCAGGAGATGCTAATAATACAGGTCTGAGGAACCACATGCTAAGAATACAGGCACTGAGAAGATGTAAGTGTCTCCTAAAACCATACACTCCTCCACAGGTCTTAAAATATCTAGATATACTGTCTGAATAATAAAAATAAAAATAAAGTAAAATTCGAGACTCATGACTTTACCTGGGGCTCTTTCTAAATGAATACTGTAATTATTTGTAGAAGTGAAAACTTTGATAATACAAAATGATGAGATGAGACTGGGAAAGATCTCATCTCATAATTTTCTTTTTTCCAACATACATTTAATTTTAACAATGAAACTGAAGGCATCTTAATATTTGTAGAATGAAAACAAAATACTAAATCAAATCACAGAGAACAGATGCTTAGGCTGATGCTTCAATGGTTTCAAGACAGAAGCCACTCAGAGTGTTTTCCTCGAATTTTCTTCTTACATCACACACAGTAGATACTTAATAAATACTAGCTGAAAGAATTAAACAGACACTTCTTAAAAAACACAAATGGTCAACAAATATTATGGAAAAATGTTCAACATCTCTAGCAATTAGGTAAAGGCAAATCAAAACTGCATTGAGAATTTATCTCACTCCAGTCAGAATGACAATTATACAAATAGGGACTGGGGCTGTAGCGCAGTGGCAGAGTGCTTGCCTAGCATGCATGAGACACTAGGTTCAATCCTCAGCACTACATAAAAAACAACAAATAAAATAAAGGCATTCTGTCCATCTACAACTTCAAAACAAAAATTTTTTAAAGAATACAAATAATAAATATTGATGAGGATGCAGGGGAAAAAGGTACACTCATACATTGTTGGTGGGAATACAAATTAACAACCAATGGAAAGCAGTATGGAGATTCTTTAAAAAACTAGGAATGGAACCACCATTTGGCCCTGTTACCCCACTCCTCAGTATATATTCAAAGGATCTAAAATCAGCATTCTACAATGATATAGCCACATCAATATTTACAGCAGCACAATTCACAATAGCTAAGCAATAGAGACAACCTAGGCAGCCTCCTCAGGTTGAGGAGAAGGAAGAAGGGACAGAAAAACGGAAGAATAATGGCATGAATCTGACTGAACTTTTGTATGTGCATACATGGATGTGGCATAGTCCATTCCACATTGGGTATATCCACAGGAGACACTAGCTTATTTTTTTTAAATAAATCAACTGCACATGGATTGAAGAGAATAATGGAGTGGAGAGACAGGGAGCAGGTTGTATTCCATGACAGTATAACTATGTCAGAGAGTATCCTGGTGTTGTATATAACTAAAAATAATTTTTAAAAATTTAAATTAAAAAATAAATACTGGCTGAGTGTGATCAATCTTACCGTATCTGTGTGTGCTTGTGCATGCTCCTCCCCAACTCAAAAAAATAAACAAACAAAAAAGAAAACAGAAGTAGTGGATTTCATGTAATCCCAGCAGCTTGAGACGCTGAGGCAGGAAGGTCGTGAGTTCAAAGCCAGCCCCAGCAACGGCAAGGTGCTAAGCAACTCAGTGAGCCACCTTCTCAAAATAGGGCTGGGGGTGCCCCTGAGTACTGAAAAAAAAAAAAAAAGAAAGAAAAGAAAAGAAGGGAGGAGAGTCTGAGAAGTGGGAGGGACAAGAGGCCCCGAGACCAGGCAATCCTGAACTGCAAGGAGGACTTCAGAGCTGCTCTAAGTAGGGACAGCTGAAAGATAAGGACTGAAGACCAGGTCTTATTAGGTTTGGCAATTGAAAGGGCCCCGGGGAATTTTCAGGGAGCTGCAGGGTGGGGCGAGTGGGATTGGACTGGGAGCAGTGGGGTGATGGGTAGAGAAACTGGAAGTGGAGGCTGAGAGCCAGGGAAGGGAGGGCGGAGGAGATCGGAGGGTGGAGGGTGGAGGGAGGTTTTCTCTTTCTTTTTCTCAGGTTGGTGGAGACCTGAGTGTGTAAAGGCCAGGCCAGGGGAAGAGCCGGGCAGGGGTGACACTAGCAGCGTGAAGCAGGAGCCTGGCCGGGGGGCCCTGGCCCAGGACCGCCTTGGAGAAGGGGTGCCCAGGCGGAGAGAGGGGGACTGAGCCGAACAGCAGGGAGGGAGGGAGGAAGCAAGGGGGAGAAGACCTGGTGGCATGGCTGGCTGAACTCCTGCAGTGACAAGGGTTAGAGCAGGACAGAGAGAGGAGGCTGAGGGCACTTGGGCAGACCCCGCCCTCAAGCTCTCCTGAGCAAGAAATAACTGAGAGACAAAGACATCAGGACCAGCGCGCAGCGCCCTCGCCCCGCCAGGCCTGGGCCAGGTAAAAAAAAAAAAAAAAAAAAAAAAAAAAAGAAGTAGTGGATTTCAATGTCATTGCTCTATCACTTGGCAAAGTGACAAAAAATCTAGAGGCCAATTTCCAATTTGAACATTTTTCAACATAGTGTGCTTCAAGACTAGCACACTAGTTCACAACAGACTCACAGAGCATCTGCTATGAGCAGGTGTGTGCCCTGATTTCAGAAATACCATGGCTAACAGATCACCCTCATGATCCTTATTTGTTTTAGGGGGGAAAATGGATAACAAATAAAAAACTACATAAAGCCATTTCAGACAGTGATATATCCTGTTAGAAACAAAACCCAGCAATGGGATACAAAGCAGTCATGATGGCTGAGGGAGCTGGGGAATACTTTCTAAAGTGTGCAGAAAAGGCATGCCTGAGGAGGTATCCTTCAGGCTGAGAGTGAAGTGGACAAAAGTCATGAAGATAGGAGGAAGATCACTCCAAGAAGAAGAGAGGATGTGGAAAGCCCTTAGGTGGTAATGAGACTGGCATTCCAGGCCTGCACAGCCAGAAGTTACTAAACAAAAGGATAGAAAAAGAAGACAAGCAAGGCAGGAAGGCAAGGGTTAGAACTTGGATGGATGTGGTCAGAGTTGCAGCTTTTACCCTCGGTGGGAGGTTAAACTCCTGGGTTGTGTTAAGCAAGGGAACTTACAAGGAAATAGCATAATTTAACATAGGATATTATATCAATAAATGGAATAAATTCTTCCCAACTGCCATCACTAGCAGTCTAATAAAAGACATAACAAATTGCCACAAACAAGACAAAACAGAACTCATTCTTCTTCTTTTAAAAAGGTATAGTGGTCAGGCGCAGTGGCACACACCTCTAATCCCAGAGTCTCAGGAGGCTAAGGCAAAAGATTATGAGTTCAAAGACAGCCTCAGCAACTTGGCAAGGCCCTAAGCAATTCAGTGAGACCCTGCCTGTAAATGAAATATAAAAAAGGACTAGGTATGTGGCTCAATGTTTGTGTACCCCTGTGTTCAATTCCCAGTACCAAAAAAAATTTATAGCATTGCAGGAATAAAGAGAAGTGATTGACTAAGATTGACTAAAGGTAAAACAAACACTACATAAGCAAAAATGTTGTTCATATTTAATAAAAAGAATTCCACTAATATTTGTTGAAGAACTATTATGAGCATGGCTCTTTATTAGGCAATGCATGGAAATCAAACATGAATAAAACAATCCCTGGTCATATGGTCCTTACAATGTAATGGTGGGAAGTTAGGAGTAGGGGCTGAGAAGCTATGACCCAAATAAATGTAAGAAAAATATGAATGAAATAAAAACTCTTATTGCTCTTATTACTACTAATATCCATCTCAGAATCACCCACAAAGAGCCTTTAAGAAAGAACACAAACTCTTGCTGTTTAACAAAAATCTTAACTCAATCCAGACAAGCCTCTAGTGTGTTTATTCAAGCCTATCAGACTCAACTATATACAAATACTGCAAACAACAAAATAAGCTGTCATCGACTTTTACCAGTTCCAGTGCCTCAGGAATTTATCTCTTTTAGGGATAGGCTAGAAGTGTCCAAACTCCACAAAAACCTCCTCCTTGATATTCCCTAGGTTTTCCAGTACCATGCCAGCTACATATCACTGGCTTAAAAGACTCCCTTTGTTTTAGGAATCTCTAACATGAGTAATTAATTCTGGTACCCAAGACAGTGTAATCTGAGTAATCTTCAATGTGTTTCACTTGTTGCATTGACATGTAATAGTTTTAAATTGGTATTACTTGTTGCTTTGTAGCCTCTTCAAATAAACTTCTGTTGTCTATCTCACATGATTCTCTGTTGCAGATCCATAGCTCACTCAGAAGACTTGAATGGTTGGGGTTCCTAAAATATGTGAAGAAGAATTATACAGGGTCCCCCCTCCCCCCGCAATGTTTATGCAAATTTCAAGTAGCAGTATTTGAGAGAAGAAGTCTGAGTTTACTCCTAGGACTTGGTGGTGTTTGCCTGCTATTGCTTCTGGCACATGGCCTCTGGAAAAGGCACAGTAAAAATGAACACAGCAAAGTTTTCTAAAATGACTGTGTGTATTATTACCAAAAATAGGAGAACTGAGGGCAGACAAGGAGACACTGGGGATTTGCAATAATTCTCACAGCACCCTGCAATTTCAAACAACAAAGCTTTTACTAAATTTTTTCATTCCATTTTTTGGGGATCAAGCCATTTAAAAAAAAAGCAAGAAAGAAAAGAAAATAGTACAAACAAACAGAATAAGTGTGGAAGCTTCAAATCCCAAGTGGTACATTTAAATAAAAATGAAGTGGAGAAACATCTGTCTTCCTCCTTTAAATTAGTCTTGATTAAAAGGCAAAAAAAAAAACTGCAATGAGAGACACAAATTTTATTTTTTTTACAGTGTGAAACAACACAAACTCTTGCTCTTCACAGATATCATCTATCAGAAAACGTGTTTCCTACCTGAAAGAAACCAATACCAGATCCATAAATTAAGGGTTAGGCTACCCACATTTCACAGCAAAAAAGTATTGCTTTTCAAATCTGGAAATATGCCTTGATTTAGGGATATGTAATCAATATAAATTGAGCTTACAAGACAGAGTATATTTAGCGTGACTAGTAGAATTTTCATTTTATAAAGGAATTCATTCCAGAATGAGGTTGATTGTATTATGTGATGTGCATGTAAGAATACAACCTAGGGCTGGGGATGTGTCTCAAGCGGTAGAGCGCTTGCCTGGCATGAGCAGGGTGCTGGGTTCGATCCTCAGCACCACATAAAAATAAAATAAAGATGTTGTGTCCACCGAAAACTAAGAAATAAATAATTTTAAAAAATTCATTCTCTCTCTCTCTCTCTCTCTCTCTCTCTCTCTTTAAAAAAAAAGAATACAACCTAAAGAATCCCCTATAGGGCTGGAGATATAGCTCAGTTGGTAGAGTGTTTGCCTTACATAAGGCCCTGGGTTGGATCCACAGCATCAAAAGAACAAAAAAGCCCCTATTATGTATCATAATGCACCAATAAAATAATAAAAAATTCATTCCAGTGAATTAATAAATCTACAATAATCCTGGAATTCTAAAAATTCCAATTTTCCTTTTTATAACATTAGGTTTATTACAAAAACTAAAAGTCATCAATTTTCTACATCATATGGAAATTTACTATGCACTGTTTTTTTCCCTTTTACTTTTGTTTTTCTGTCCTTATAAAGACTACAGGGAAAAAAAACTTTATGAGTAAAATTCCAATTCCTGGGCTTTGCAGATGAAACTAATGCATTTGGAGATGAAACTCTTCTTAGGAAATACAAGGCTTAAAACTCCACACATAAATGAGGATGTGGCTGATTTTACTGATGATAACCTCCATACTTTTTCTATCTGGGCCATAACAAGTACTCAACATTCAACAAGACATTCAATGAACTAATATCTGTAACTAAGACAAAAATCTATTAACAAACCCAGCAACCAGTTTGTGTGTTCAACAAGATTCCAATGTTATTAAGTATAGAAATACTTAAAATGTGACTGTTGAATTCTTACTTCACTGTGTTTAAGAAGTAGAAAAAGTAAAATTGAAGGAAAAAATAGTGCAAACTTCCTGGCCTTTTACAAAGATGAAAAGTTGAGAAAGTAGAACTGAACTTTTTTAATCTTCACAAAACTAAAACAACTTTGAAAGTTCCTATCTTAAAATTTGCATGAATGAAGTTACCCCCTCCAACCTGGCCCCTCTGTGACTCTTAAGCTATGTGCATTGTGGTAAAAACTGCCTGAAATAGTTTGAACAAAAGCCAAAGTAATTTACATTTAAATATAAAATAATAATAATAATTCCAAGTTAATGGTAAAATAGTCTGTTTTCATTGTATGGAACTATTTTCCCTAAATAGCACTGATACACAACCACAGAACAAGTACCAATGAGATCCAAAGGAGCCCCAACATACCACCTCAGAGTAAGTATCCAACCCTTGGTAAAATGACACTGGCCAAAATAAACACAGGGTGTACATGTCCAGAAGGTTTAGGATCTTGGTGTTAGAAAACCCAACAAAATAGAAGAAGCTGTATAATAATATTGAAAAGTTCAATTATTTTCTATACAAAAAGGCTGTATACTTGTGTTCTTATTAGTGTTCAAAATCAAAAAATGTCAATCCAAAGTGTTTTCACTTTATTTCTCTATTATGTATTCTCTGTTCAATTCTTTTATCTCTCTCTCTCTTATCAAGACAAATTTTGCCTGTACCAATATCCTGTGTTTCTAGCAAACCCTCCCTTTTTAAGAAATTTTCTAAAGACAATTGTTAAGTACAACTTAATCTTTTTTAAAGCCATTAATTTTAAATAGATGTTGTTAAGTACCCTTGCTGGAAAAATGTATAAATAAATATATATATATATATATATATATATATATAATCTTCTTGCTATCCACCCCAAAAAAACAAAGTGTTCATTTAGCTTAAATTGTTCTGAACACTTTATAAACGTAGGAGACAATTTCTAGTGTTTGTTCATTTAGAAGTAGACTCCCAAAAAGGGCAAATTATAAAATGGAAATGGAAAAAGCTATGATTGTTTCATATTGTTATACAAAATTATGAAGACTTCCCAAAACCAAAGAGGGAAAATCCAGAGAACAGTCTCAGATTTCCACCATGTGCATCCTTCCCCATAGACTTTAAAAACTCTCTCCCTCAGGATGGGGTTGTGGCTCAGTGGTAGAGCCCTTGCCTGGCATGTGTAAAGCACTGGGTTCAATCCCCCACACCACACTATAAAAATAAAATAAAAATAAACAAATAAAATAAAGGTATTGTGTCCATCTACAACTAAAACAAAAATCAAATCAAATAAAGGTATTGTGTCCATCTACAACTAAAACAAAAATCTCAACTAAAAAAAAAATCCCTTCTCTCTCTCTTTCCACCCCTCCCTGTGCCCCCCCCACACAACAAAAACCCTTGTGCTGGCAATGAAGTTAATTCTCAAGAACTGAGGTTGAGAGGGGAGTCCCTAGAAGGCCAAAACCAATGTACTGTGTAAATGATGGTAGATAGGGCAGTCTCATATAAGGTCCAACTGTACATGGATGATTGTTCTGCAGTGCAGGTTTGGAGAAGCTAGAGTCCCAACAAGGGGCTATTCTTACATTTTTATCTGGGCCACAGAAGCTCTATACCTACAGCCCAAAACAAACCCTGCTCACCTGTGTATAGTACCCAACCCTGCACATGTCACTGAGAACCATCTAAATCTTAGAGTCTCAAAAAGCCCTAACCCTTGGCTTGTACCCAAAACACTTCAAATCAACACAGAAACTAGCATTGTAAGGAAAATATCTAAATCTGGAGATGGTAAATGAATATCATTCCTATTTCTAGAGAACATGCCTGGGGTCAAAAGCCTTGGAACAGAGGAAGGCAGACAGCAGGAAAATATCAAACCTTTATTAAATACTAAGCACAGAAAAACATATGAAACATAGCCCCAAACTTCAACTTTTATTTTGATTTTTCAATTTCTCACTTTCTTTGATTCTTCATACATAAATCTGTGTTAACCTACACCAATATAACTTAGTCAACTGAAAAAAATAATAATGAACCCCTAAAGCATAACTGATAAACAGCTAATGACTTCCATATTCAATAAGTTCCTCTTAAAAACCTCAGTCCTCAACTCTACATTTTCAACTGTTCATACATTTTCCTTACTATGAGCAAAAGTCAGAATTTATCTCCAGGGCTGGAGTTGTGGCTCTGAGGTATAGTGTTCGCCTAGAATGTGTGGGGCACTGGGTTCCATCCTCAGCATGATAGATAGATAATTATATATATATATATATATATATATATATATATATATATATATATAGAGAGAGAGAGAGAGAGAGAGAGAGATAAAGATTATTTCCACCTATAACTAAATATATATATATATATATATATATATATATCTTTTTTTAAAGAATTTATCTCCAAAGCGACACACATTTCTGTGGAGTTGTTAGTCAATTTAATAAAAAACAACCCTGAGCACACTAGCAAAAAATCACAATTTGTTTTTGCAAATACACCTGTTCTCTTTGCTCATCTAACTATTGCTCAATGAACAAAGACAGCACAAATAGAAAATTTTGTAGACATAATAAGCAACCGTGTTGCAACTTAAACTTCCCATGTCTGTATCTTCAAACACTGAAGAGAACTCTAGATTTCTCCATCTGCAGAAACACCTGATTGCCAAACCCAAAGAGTAACAGTCTTTGACAAAAGTTTGCTTGTTTGAACTTCAGTGTGGAGTTCTCAGAAAGGTTTAAAAAAAGTAAATAAACTCCAAAATATTAAATTTAAAGTCTGGGGGCAAGTCCTCTAAGAGGTGTTGACTTTCCTTAACTCAGTGCTTCCTCCTTCCCTTTCATGGATGAGACATAAGTTCCTTAAAGAATTTTTAAAAAATGCCCTGGCTCACCCTGTCCCCCATCCCTTCATCTGCTTCACTGCCACTCCTGTCTAGAGCCTGAGAGAGTTCCAGAAGAATGCGGATTCTGGAACTGGGCAACACAAGCCATGTCTGCTCTACCTAGTATCAACCCAAATATGAGGCCTGACACAAGGTCAGGACTTGGAAAATGCTTGCCACGCTGAACTGTTGAAGGGGCAGACCTGTGGTCTTCTCACTCTCTCCAAGAGAATGATAAACAAGATTTTAATTTCCCATAAGACAAAAAGAAAACCTGAAAAATGATAGTTTATTCTAGGCTTTTAAGGTCACAATGACTTGACAGAAGAGATATTTCAATTTCTTTTGTTTATCACTCTTAAAATTTTTCTCTTCCATAAAAATTCATCCCATTTGGGGGACTGAGAGTGACACTCATGATGAACACTAAGGATTTACAGAGGGAGTTTTACCAGTTTCACCACTCCGGGCCTAGTGGGAAAGTGCTTCCCACCATCTCCTCTTCACATTATAGGATTAAGTCCTTTGGAAAACCAGTATGAAAGCAAGTAACCCTCAGTTCAAGCAAAGGGACAAAAGATTCAGTGAATGTGGTTATTAATGCAGTGTTGTGCTTAAAAAACATTTCTCCTCCTCTCCCACTAAAGCACACATTACCTCACTGAAAATATTAAAACCAAGGCATTATAATCATTTTGGCTATGAGCCGGAATGTAAGTTACCACAGAAAGTCACAAAAAAACTCTTTTAAGTTTTATATAAAAAGCATGAAGCAAATAAAATATCCATTCCCTCACCCCCACCTAACTTAATCTGATTTTAGAAATGTTAACTAGAACAAGTTTATAAATTTGAGTGTAGTGAGTTTCAGAAGTGCCCACCCACCTCCCACCCCACCCCAAATCAGCAACCTTTCAGAAGACAATACTCTCAGGAAGTAACTCTAAGGATATGAATTTCAGAAATTGGCATGCCACATCTTAAGACACTCTAATGGTCAGCATCCACCTAGTAAAATAAGACCAACAGGCATCTACTATACCAAAAGATGGAGCTGGTATTGACTAAGCATTGTTATGGAGAGCAAGGCCATGGACATATTTAGGGCTAGGACTAACATCCTGGCCTCTAAAGGGCAGAGATTTTCTGCTGATTTGCATCTATCCTTCTCTAGCCAAATCCACAAGCATTTGATGGCCTTTGTGAACACCAAGGCCACATACATCAGAAAGTCAGTTCATGACCCTCAGTCTATGAGGGTCGCCCTAGAAGGCTGGCCATACACAGATGAACTGGCCAAAGACAATGCTATACTAAAAGTACATTCACAGTTTACCAAACATTTTCATATAAAATATCTTTTTTGGTCCCCACAACAACCCTATGAGGCATGCAAATTGGTATTAGCATAATTTTACAGAAGAGGAACATGCTACTCAAAAAATAAGGAACTTTCCCAAAGTCATAAAAAATCAAGGTATCTAAGCCAGGACTAGAACACATTTTTTTTAATGTACAGGTCCTATATTCCTTCAACTCACCACATCTGTACTGACATGGTCATGAAAACTTGTATCTACCATAACCTTAAACTTCCATAATACATATCTGTGACTGTAACAGTCTCATATAACCATCCACAAATTGGCCACGCAAATAAAGAACATTTATACCAAAGACCAGCTAATGACCTTATATTTGTCAAAACAATGAATGCCTAGGACAAGAGGGCCTGCCAATGATGTACTCTGGAACCACCCTGACACACATGCTAATGACAGACACCTATTCTGTAGTGTTACCATGACCTCCAAAATAAAAGAATCCCACTTGGAAAACATGGAAACTCTAGAATTCAGTACACTGCTACATACTACTTCTCAAGAAAACAAGACCAAAAAAACCATGAGGTAAAAGAATGGCTAAAGGGCTGGGATTGTGGCTCAGTGGTAGAGTGCTCGCCTAGCATGGGCGGGACCCAGGTTCCATCCTCAGCACCACATAAAAATAAAGGCATTGTGTTGTGTCCATTTACACCTAAAAAATAAATATTTTTAAAAAAGAATGGCTGAAATTATACAGGGCTCTCTTTTTTCATAAAACTGACTAGACACCATTTCTTTTCCATAATAGAGTAGCATAAAACAAGCAGAAATTATGGGGTCAGAGATAGAACTAGATCATAAGAATGGTCGTAACTCATCTTGACAAGAGTTTACTGTTAAAAATCCTGACTCTAGGGGATGGGTTGTGGCTCTGTAGTAGAGTGCTTGCCTAGCATGTGTGAGGCACTGGGTTCGATTCTTAGCACGGCATATACATAAATGAATAAAATAAAGGCCCATCAACACCTAAAAATACATATAAAAAATTTAAAATCCTGACTCTACTAAAAGTAGGCAATCTCTCATCATTTGATTGAAGTACCCATATTTCCACTGATTAGAAATAAATCCTTCCAAAGAACACATGTGCAGTTAAGGTAATGAAAATTCAACCACTAAACAGGAAAAGTGTGGCCTACTACTCAGAGAGGCAAGTAATGACTAATATGGTAAACCAAAAATGCCATAAGAGATAGAATATTTTCTTCATCTGGTCTACTTCTCTCCAATTAAAAGAATCAACCGAGACAGAAAAAAGACAAAACTTGCCTTCCCAAACCAAGAAATAAACTATTCTAACACATACCCCTAATGATGCTGGATCCCAAGCCAACAAACCTTAAGGTGCCCATAGTACTGTCTTCCCACAAGGCCCAGAACAACATTCTTGTCTTCCAAAGCTAAAAGTGTAAATTTTATCAATATGGTTTGATATGTTGTCCCATAAAACACCACTTTACTCCCTGTCTACACCACTAAAGGACTGTCAAAAACAATGGTACATTAAAAATAGATCACTTTAGTGTTTTCCTTTTTTTAATGGCTTTATTTTATTTATTTATTTTTATGTGGTGCTGAGGATCAAACCCAGGGCCTCGCATGTGCTGGGCGAGTGCTTTACCACTGAGCCACAACCCCAGCCCTCCTTACAATATTTTTTTAAAGGCTATCTGGCACCATATACCTGGACTTCAAATTGGTAGCTGAATTAAAATGAAGTTCTAAACTATAATAGGTCTATAATAAGTAATATATTTTATAAATAAGCACCCTATCAAAAGTCAAGAAATCTAAGGATAGAAATCCAAGAAAAAAATAGATTTTTAAAAGACTCAAGCAAAAAAATAAAATGCTACAATCAAGAAAGAAAGGAAATGGGCAACCTTTTTTGTGCATCTAAGACCCACTTCTAAAACAACAGCTGTCTTTGCTCAGCTGGAGAAAAACCACAGGACTTGGAATAACTCACTTAACATACTGTCCCTCCTTATGTTAAAAGGACATTGTTGACTCACCCTTAGTGGGACATGCATTTGGTTTAATTTGTTTTTCCAGTAAAGTAATGAGCTGAGCTCTCTAATATTGAAATAATTTGCATTCCCACAACTAAGAAAATACTTGGAAATACCTACATATTTAGCCCCTGAGCTTGTCTGATTCTACCTTGTAGAAAAAAAGTTTTACTCCTTTTTCTAATTTGCTCTCCAGAGTCTTGCCACAATTGATGGCCAGAGTTCTCCCTTCCGATTTTGTAATAAAAATGAAAATTCTTCTAATAATAAAAATAATCTTTCATTGCATTTGCTCAGTATACTGTTATCTTAGCTAAGCTTCATTATTCTAGGCTTCCAAAGGCTGAAATGAAATGAACTGTCTAATTTGTTTCCCTTGTTTTTGGTTATATGTTCTGCTCAGCTAGACCCATGACAAAACTAAAACCCTTGCATGCTACAAGTATCACTATAAAGGGTTCCAAAGGATTCTTGGTAAATTCTTCATTCTATTGCTCTGTCACTTTGAGCTTGCTCTCTAGTTAAGGCTGAAAGAATGTTTTTTTAAATGAGTAAACATTTACTAAGCCCTAACTCTGAATTACAACCAGGCTACTGACTATAATGGTGGGAAGGGAAGGTTTAATGATATTAAGCAAGGGTTTCACGTACACCAACCCAGACCATGAATGGGAAGGTTGCTAATTCTCCTTATGCAAAATTTAAAATAGTATTCTTTCTCAAGGAGAAATTTAACCTAATTCACATACATATTCTATTCTTAACTTTTGCACCCCCAAAAAGACAGCTTTTTAAGTCAAAACATTAATTCAAACACTGTTTTGTAAAGGGACATTTGAAACACTGGGAGTAAAAGATAATCTATTTAATGAAAGAACCAAAAGCTTTGGCATTAAACTCTTCAATTTATACTCTGGATCAGTGGTCTGCAAAATGAGGTGCATGTATCCCAGAAATGGGAGAGGTGCAAGACCTTCCACTTGGGTTCTAGAAGAAATTTTAGCTTACAAATTTACAGCTTTAAAATGTATACCTAAGCTTGACTAGTAGTTTATTCACACACACAGTTTATGGCTGTATATTTATATAATTTATAAATACTTATTTACTTATTGAGGTAATGTTAAAAAATAATATTTTTTTGATTTACCCACACTTTTCACAAACTAGGATGTGCAAACCCCTAAGAGTACATGGCACACTAGGAAAATGCAAAGAAACTAGATAAAACTGGTACATCTTTCTGGCATCTCTATTTCACTCAGTCTAGAGAAAGTTATATTCACTTTTATCTACTATCAGGTGTTCTCTTAAGATAGCTCTGATGATCATGTCTTAGGATGAAGGAACTCATGCAATGAAGACCGAGGTTCTATGCCTGGCTCTCCAATGCCAAGCCATCTGACCAAAAGTCAATCACTTTATTCTTCCAGGTCCCTTAGGTTCCTTCTCAATTCCGTTGTTTTATGATTCATGAGTTTTCCTTCCCATCCTTACTTCTTAAAGCCCTAGCACATGTTGTTTTTTAACTAGAATGCATTAGCCATTCCTCACCACCACCCTGCCTCCTACTTTGATGAAGCTTGACTTTACATTCCCTTAGCTTCCATGACTATGATGCTAAAGGATACTTGCTGGAAGGGTTTATAAATATTCTCAATTTTTTTCCAGTGCCTTCATTACTTCTGGGCAGACCATAAGCTCCTTTTGTATACAGTGCTTGGGGTAACATTATGCATGGGGAGCTAACACATATTATCACCTGATCTAGCCAACAATCCACAGCTCTGCCCCTGATTCAAATCAGCAGTTACTAATTTTAAGGGGGAAAGTGAAAGGAACCAAAAGTACCCACATAATGAGGACATGTGATATAGCAAAAGAAAACTGAGGCTGAGACCAACCCTAGGTAAGCCAGGCTATGAGCAAAACAGCTCTGAACTCAGCAGGAACAAAATGAGGATCTAGGGATAGAGAAATGTTAACTCACTGATAAGATAACCCCCACACACACACAAACATACACTCAAAACAGCTAAGTTCATATCCCAGCCCTGGCCCTCTAGCAGAACAATGTTTAAGTTTACATATGAAATACACATACACCCAGTGCCATTTATTAATATCATCACATTCATTACATCAAGTACACCAGAAATCCTAGGAGAAATGTCACATCTTTATCTGTAGATTCTGAGGCTCTGTGGCAGAATTTTCAGCTACCAAGAACAAGCTGAGGTTCAACTTCCCTTTTCAGATTTTGTCAACATTCCTGAAGGTTCCATGGCATATGTCCCATCATGTAAGAGATAAGGTTGAATTCCTAGGCATTAAGGGAGTGCTCCTTTTAAGTAAGCAGCATGATATAAGTGGTGAAGTCATAGCCCACGGCTAACAAGACAGTCACTATTTTCGTGTTCTTAGTCAATTGGCTCAGTGGTAGAGCACTCACCTAGCATGTTCAAGGCCCTGGGTTTGATCCTCAGCACCACATAAAAATAAATAAACAAAATAAAGGTATTTAAAAAAGGTCAATTACTTTTCCAAGCCCTAAATTTTCTAATCTGTTAAAAAAAAAAAAGTTGGATGACCTATGGTCTGGTAGCCAACAAATCAATAGCTTAAAAACATTTTTATAGTGATCTACATTAAGATGTAAATGTACATCAAAACTCAATATACAACGTGTACACACCGAAGAACAAAAACTTCAAGAAATAGTACTTATCCTTACTCTGTTCTACGTCTTATTACATTTTTTCCCAAAATGCTATTTGATTTCGTAACCCATGAACTGACATGATCTGCAGTTTAAAAACACTGGCCAGGAGCTTGGTAGTTAAGAATGTGGCCTTACAGTTAGACTAGCACCACCACTAACTAACTATGTAATCTTGGGTAAATCACCAACCTTTTCAAAGTTTATCATCTTTTAAACTGAAATTAAAACACTGGAGTTTTCCTAAGGATTAAATGAGCTAATGCATATAAAGCATTAACCACACTGTCTCACATAGAATAGGCACTCAAGGTCAAGTTTTGGTGATGACTAATAACATCAACATCATTATTACTAAATGCAAGGATTCTAAAAGGAAGTAAAACGAGTAGAAGGAGGCAAGCAAAAAGAACAGGCTCACCTGTATGCACCAATACAGAAGGAATGCTACCAGGTTAATCTTGCCCTATGCTCAAGGAAGTCCCACAATTGAAGGGGTTCTTGGATGCTTTCTTCACAATATTCCCTACCAACTAAAAATATGTGGTGGGGACTCACATACTTGTTGCTAAATGAATGAATATATCTGAAAGCTCAACTCAATTACTGGAAGCACTGAAAAGAGATACCAACCAACTACTCTAAAACAGTCAGCACCCTGACTGACTCCTAAAAGGAATGTAAAATCTATTTGTTAAATTATATTTTCCTCCCTCTGGGCTCACACTGTCCACCACCAGGACTTCTGGGATGCAGGTTCAGAGTGCTTCCTCAAACTCTTCATCAATTCTCAAAAACCAAACAAGGTCCCACAGCTAATCTACACACAGTGCTCTAGGCACCAAAGTTACAATTGAATTGGTCTGTCAAAACTGACTCTTTATATACAAATGATGAGAAAATGATGAGATTTCATTAAGCAACAATTTTGTGCCCTGATAAGATCCTTCATAAAGAAAGTAACCAAATATTGAAACTCAAAAGTCAAGGTTTATAATATTCTGATAAATCAAAGAACACATCTGTATCATTCGATTGTGTCTACTCTTGCAGAAAACCATAGAAAACTCAAGGGTGCCTTTTAAAAACCAGAAGATTCCATATTTATGTCAATGAAATAATTATCCAGTTATACACGGAAAAACAGACAGAGGACCTGGCTTTGCTCTCCTAACATGCTCTGGTACCTATAGAGCAACCCTTCATGACCCTCCTGGGGTCTCTGTCCAGTATCTACAAATGAACACATGGCCCTGTTTCTATAAAAACATATTAAGTAATTTGCAAACTATCACATATTCTCAACATTCAGATTTATCCCTGTGAACGGATTCATTTCCTCCCATTCAGTGGCTCAAATGGTTATATTAAAAAGTGCCAATAAGTGATTTAATTGCAGTTGTGACAAAAGCGTAAAGTAGAAAAGATTCTAAATATTTTCATACATATAAAGCAACATGACACTATTTAAGTAAAGGCTCCCAATGACAAAGAAGTTAGTTTTTTAAAAAATGACCCACAGTATCCTGGCCCTTCCTGGTTTTGGCAAAAATTTGAGCCTGCCAGAACATGGTTTTTAAGAAGAAAATTAATTTTAAAAAATTAAATGAATTCTTTCAAAACCTCACAGAAAAAGAGAAGTTTGGCAACAAGGGAGTGAGAAAGGACTATGTTTTCATCAGTTCTGACTTATGTTTATGGGTACATTGTCTTTTCATGTGGTCCCAAAGAAATATTTGAGCCATTATTATTGTTGATAATGACGAACAGATGCAGATGGGATGATTGCACATCAATAGTTCTCAGACTCTGGTCTTGTGTAATTGGGTGTGTCAATCTATGTCACTCCACAAATGGTTATTAAACTAGTTACAACTTCCCTAAATCTTTTCACTAGACCTGAGCAACATTCTGGATAGCTTTTCTCTACCAAATGAAAATAGTACTACTATAAACAAATGTGTTGAAGAAACATTCCAAGGTCTACTCTTCCTCCCTACACACACACACACACACACACACACACACACTCTCTCTCTCTCTCTCTCTCTCTCTCTCTCTCTATCATTTATCATTCAGATATTCAAATTTTCATATTTGAAATTTAAAACTTTACCCAAATCATAAATATTCCTTTACAGTGGGGAATGTAAAAGTCTAATAACTTCAACCTGACTTGAATGAAAAATACTACTAATCATCAAACTTTGATGAAAATTTAAATGCATTGTGGATAGCCTTCATGCCTCGGGAGCAGCCCCTTCTTGAGAGGATGAGGAATAGAGAATTTCACCTCTCACAATATACCAGTGCCAAATTCTTCCTAGTGAGATGCATGGACCTGATGTAGCTATATAACAGAGGTCTTTATAGAGGAACCTCTCATCTGACTTCAGGGTGAGGTGAAATGTCCAGCTGGATCGCCGTGGGAGTCAAAATGTTCCATGTGGCATCTTAATGATATTGAGGAGTCAAATCTTGAACTAGTTTCTTGTGGTCAGCTGTCAAATACTGGTAAAATATGTTGTTGTGGTAAGGCAAGCACAGTTCCATATGCTAAGGGATGTAAACAAGGCAGGAGCTCTCATATGTGCCATTTACCTTAGAATTCATTGGCCGACCTGAAGTATAATATGAGAGGTTGCTAATTTTTCTTTCTTTCCCCATGAACACTTAGCAGTTAAAATTATAGCTAGTCTGCACTTTCTTTCCTGAAATGTATCAGTTACAGTTCCCACAGAGCCTAGATACATACTTCCTTGTTGATTTATGTGTAAAATTACCATAACAACATATTTTCTATTTCCTCATTTTGATTAAAAGAAGAAATGCTGCAGTGCGCTTACATAAGCCACAGTGCAATACCGACACACCCCTCTGCATACACAATGTGTACTCTGTTTAAATTTAAAGTTACACTGATTAAGGAGAGAAATGCCAAGAGCTGTAACATAAAATTACATTAAAGATGTATGCTCTTGAGAAACTTAGGAAACTTTAAGGAACAGCAAAGTCACTCAAGGCCACGCAGGAAGAGACAAGGCTTGAAACGGTTACAAATGGCTGAGTAACAATACTCAGAAACAGACATCACAGAATACAAAATGCCTCTAAGTGAACATGACATCCTGGACCAAATAGAAAAGCATATGTAAATTGGGCTGTGTTGAACTGAGTTTGCCATGTTCCCCTAGATATTTCACTTCAGTCCAACATCCTAATTAGATAATGGGGACAAGTGGTTAACATCCCAGGCACAGAATAGTTTTAAGAAAATCTGACTTGGGTTGGGAGTTATAGCTCATGGGTACAGCACTTGCCTAATGTGCACAAGGTCCTGGGTTCCATATCCAGTACCAAAGAAAGAAATGAAGGAAGAAAACAGAAAAAAAGGAAAGAATGGCTAACTGACCCATCTGGGAAAAGAATCCTTAAATTCTAGTTCACTATTATCAAGTTCTGACACAGTTAATCAGAAAAGAATTATTCCATGTCATGGGAAACAGAACACAGATTTAGGGGTATTATGGAATGGCAAGGTGGTAGGATATCATAAAACAAAACTACCCTACATATCAGAACTTGGGTTCTAGCCCTGATACTAACCACGTGATCTGGAAGAACTCCCTTAAGCTTATTTGAGACATACTATTCTCATCTATAAAACTAATAATATAATTAGCCTTCTATCCTTAACAGAGTTCATTTGGGGCTCAAATAAGATCAGTCTATAAAAGTTATTATAAACTGGAGGGCATTGTTTAATATAAAATATTGTTTTATAACAGTAAAATTCCTAGTCCAAAATCCTGTGAAATAGGAAAACCTCACCATCTAGCCTAAAATAATAAATGATTATATAGTTCAAGTTAGGTCACATACACTTATCTGTGATTATAAGACCCATTCCTCTAGCCCATATGGATGGCAAGTATACATATGTTAGACTAGTGAAAATAACTTCAACAACTCTTTTAGAACAATTTCCCCACTGTTCTCCTAGTGCCTCAACCAATGTCAGAAATTATTGCAAAAGCAATAATCTCCTCCACCTCCCCTGGCCTTCTCTGGCACAAAAATCCAACATAGGCCACTTCACATACCTGATTAGATAAGCTTTCCCAATTCTGAAAACCAACTGCTTCTAACATTTCAAACCTGATTTCCATGAAGACTTGGGGGGCGTGAAAGATGGAAACAAATAATCCAACCAACTAGGTTCCTCCTTATTAAAAGAGTCCTGCAGTCCTTAGGATTAGAAATCCTAAATGTTTTTCTGTGAATCAACTGCTTCTGAGGTGAGAGGTAAAGGAGGCTGCAAACTATGAACAGACAAAGGAGTTAGAATGGTTTTTAATTCATACTGGGTTAATCTACAAACTTGAATTTATTAGACAATAGTGCTTTTAGTCTGTTCTTTAGGTAATCCATAATCTTGCCTTGGCAATGAAGCAGAGCTTAAAGGGAGTCATTAAAAGAAATGGAAACAAAGAGGTCCAGAGACAAGTATTCCCAGACTCTTTTTTCCAAAGGGGGAATTGCCATGAAACTAATGAAGTTTAAAGTTCAGGGCCCCACACTTGGGTACCTATTTTGTGCCCAGAACTATGCAAGCACAATTAAATATGCTGTTTCCAGTCTTTACAAACAATCCTGCAAGTTAGATATTAACATTATTCCTATTATATAAATGAGGAAATTGAGACTTAGAGAAGTTTAATGGTTTATCCAATATTCTTGGCTAGTAAGAATCAAAGCCAAGTCTATCTGATTCAAATTCATCATCTATGTTAAAGTCAAAATCAAAACCTAATGAGGGGAGGGTATATAAAGTTGTTCTGAAAGATATTTTAAAATGTTCAATAAACACTGTTAGTCATTTATCTTTTTATCCTTAGTATCTCTGGGAAGTCTCTGTTTCATCATTCAACTGGTGATAAACAACCAAAATCTAAGGAGAAAGTTAGGAATATTTGAAAGGACCCACATGTTTGAGCATGCAGAAAAAGACTACATTTTAAAAGAGCAGGGGCACTCTGGGATTTTCCATTGGTGTCAAGCATACTTCTCTTATATATTAGTACAGATGACCACCAGTTTTCAGTAATGAAGAACACACTAATAAAAAATTTTAAAAAAAAAGTTCAGGGCTGGGGCTGTAGCTTAGTGGCAGAGTACTTGCCTGGCAAGTGTGCAGCACTAGGTTCGATACTTAGCACCACATATAAACAAATAAAATAAAGGCATGCTGTTCATCTACAACTACAAAAAAAAATTCACAGAAAAGAAGAAAAAGTAAAGCTGTCCTCATTCTTGTTCTGTAACGAATATGTGCAGAAACACTACACACAGTTAATTCCAAAATTCTTGATCAGGATATGTTAGCACTAGGTAGTTTTAGTAATTGATTAAGCCCATTGTTCAGATGTGGAGATATTCCAATCATTTATGTGGTCTCTCACATCCCTTTTAGAATGGTACAGTTAAGACTATAGCTGCACCGTCCAGAGAAAGCTATTTGTAATTAAAAAGGCTGGCATAAAATATTTCCAAGCACAAATATGACTCTAGACTACTATTTTCAATCTTTCTGAAATTACTTTAAATAAAAAAAAGCTATGTATTCATCCCTGGTCTTAATCTACTAAAGAATTCTTTGGGGCGGGGTGGATCAAGAAGTAACAGAAAAAGAATTTCTAAAAAAGTTACCTGTATTACAACATAAATCCATTTTAAATCCTTTCTTCCTAATTATAAAAAGATTTAGAAGGAACTGTAATTCCTTAAGATGGGATCTTGCAGTTTAAATAATTCCCATATTATGTAAGTGCTAATTCAAAATTATTATTCAGAAAAGTAAACTAAAAGTCAATTTAGAACACAAGATATCATTAAACCAAAACTGCATTATCTGTGGAACTAGAGGATTCTACAAGCCAGACAATGGCATTATTTACTATGGTTAAGTATGTTAGCTTTGTAGTTAGTTAGGCAAGGGGAGTTTCACTAACTACCCTGTTCCACTAACTAGGAGGGTGACTTGTATGATCATTCCTTAATGTTTCTGTAAGTAGAAATCATAATACCAACTATAAGGACTAAAAGAAACAGGTAAAATTCTGTCATCCCAATCATCTGTCACATAACAAACCCTCAGTATATGGAACCTACTGATACTTGTAGAAGCTCCATGAATACAGAGTTTTGTCTGTTTGGTTCACTCTAATACAAGGATCAGCTTTCACGCAAACACTCTCAGTTCCTCCAAAGTGACATTCACATTTATCTACATCACATCCAAATTCAGGTATCCTTAGTGTATAACTCTTTTTTTTTTACCATAAGCAGCTTAAGCTGCTTTTTCAGAAAGATTTAAATTATAGGAAAATATTTTAAGTGTTTCAAGGGTATTTGAGATAACTTGTGCACCACTTACTTTTCTGTAAACTGTGCTTACACATAATTATAAATATCTCAGACTATAAAAGAAAACCTTTCACAGTACTCCCACAATGGAAAAACAAAATCTTAGAAATAATTATAGAGGGAGAAAAAGGGAGTGGCATGTAGAAGACAGTTTACAAAATTCAGCAAAATGAAATTTGGAATTTTTTCTTAAAACAAAACAAAACAAAAACCCCGACAACCATTTGTTCAAGGCTGCCAAAACTTGAGACAAGCAAACTGTCATGGGAAACAAATGTTAAAATATGAAACCCTTTTCTGAGAAAGTAACTACACCAGTCCTGGCTAATCCAATTCTGAATCACTAGTGACATCAGACCTGCTGGGTTGTCTTAACACTACAACAAAGTCCAAAGGGACAGGTGGGGGTCACAAGCAAATGTTTTCTCTGCTATCATTGACATTTTCAATATGGCCACACCTTTGTCCTCTCCCACCCCTCCTACTCCTTCACTGTTGTTTTCAAGGCCTCAAAAACCAGAGGGTCAACATACTAATATATCATCTGAGTAGTGAGCACAGAAGAAAAACCATATGACCAGAAATCAAGAGCATGGGTTCTCACCCCAACCCTGACCTGGCTCCAATCCCTTTGGCCAGTCACTCCACTTCTGTGGACTTTTGTTTCCTTATTTTTAAAAGAGCAATATATTAGGATGGGTGATTCTCAGCCTAAGATCCCAAATCTCCAGAAGCCTCTGAGGTTATAATGAGAGATGAGGTATTTGTAGTGTTTCAAATGTCTAACAGAGATCATTCAATGGCTGCTTTTAAGCTAATGGAAACATCAAGTTTGTAGCCTTAGAGTAGTATTCCTCATGGTGGCACTAAATGGCATGTGATAAACTTTGCCATGTCATAGGAAATTTGAGAATGAAAGTATTGGACCTAATAGTGTTCTTTAAGTTTAACCTCAGAAATATCACTAAATGTGACATCTAGACACAATTTATGGTTCATAAGAAATAGGGGAATGATTTAACATCTATCAATGCAATTTGCACAAAAGAAAAAATTCTTAAAATGGGAAGTATACCCCATTAAGGAACTTTATAAGGTCACAGGAAAACAGTGAACAATCTGCATGCTGCAAAGATGACATTCTATCTATTATAAAAGAACACCACTAACAGCCAAGCACAGTGGTAGATGCCTATAATCCCAGCTACTGGGGGAGCGGAGGCAAGAAGTTCACAAGTTCAAGACCATCATCCTTAGCAACTTAGCAAGACCTTGTATCAAAATAAAAAAGAGCTGGAGATATAGATACAGATCAATCCCAGTACAATACAGTACAATCCCAGTACTGGAAAAAAAAAACCCACCACTAACAACAATAAGTACATACTATGTGCCAGACCCTGCAGACACTATCCTATGGATCTAATACCTATTAACTTATTTAATCCTCAGAGCAAACACAACAATCATATACTACTATTGTCCTCTTTTTATGAATAACAAAACGAAGGCACAGGGTATTTAAGAAACTTGCCCAATGATACAGCACTAGTAAGTGTAGAGCCAGACTTGTAAGTATCCCCACCTTTCTATCCCCAAAAGCTGACAACTCCTTCTCAAAGAGAAGTTTTCCTAAACACAAAAAGTAGTGTCCCCAAGCAGAGCCCACAGGAGTCTAGGCCAGTGCTCTGGAGAGTGGTCCTCCAAAGTGCTGCTTCATTGCTGTGGTCCATTTTTGCCTAAAGACTCATTCTTAATGTCAAGTCCCCTCCTTCTCCCTCTGAATTCTGTTTGCTTGTCTTGGGACTAGAAATCACCTGAGAAGGCAGTCAACTAACACACATTCATTTCTCTCTTATTCAGAAGATACAAAAGATTCCTAACAGGTTGGCTCTTCAAAGAACGTAGTTTGGTGATTCAAAGTATGCAACTGCAAGGTAGGAGAGTAAGTAACAGTTATGAGGACAGAACCAGCTCTAAATCTCAACTAAGCCATTTACTACCTGCATTAGCCTGAGCATGTGACAAACCTGTTTCCACACTTCCCTACCTCTTTCTCATAGGGTTATTGACAAGTGAAATTATGACTAACTACAGAGGCCTAGGAGCTGAACAGGGGTTTGAATCTGAGCTGCTTCCCTCACTGTGACTCACTCCAACATTCTAACTATAAACCAAGCTCCAAATTCCTTATCAGTACTATACATGAATACTATCTACCCCAAAGGATAACCATGTGAATGATATGAGGTACACACATAAAGCCCCTAGCAGAATGATAGATGCAGTAAAACTTCAATGTTTTTTAAAAAAGGAAAAATGCTGCCATATTTTTAAAAATTCAAGTCACAAGTTTAAGTCCCAGCTCCATCACTTATTGTCTAGGTGTAAATCTAGGAGTAAACAAGACCCCTACCCCTCTGAGGTTGAGTTTCCACCAAAGTTTTAAAGGAATTAAAGGAGGTACTATGTGAGTGCCTTCTGTAAACTATAAATTGCTATATAAATTTTGGGGGCTACTTTATAAAATATCTTTTATGCTAACTGTATTTACTGGTCCTTCCAGGTATTTAGAATCTTCATCTGTAACATGGAAGAACACAGGAAGATAGATATTAAGTCATAGCAGGAAGACAGATGATCCCAAAAGTAGGGTGAAGATAAAGACAGAGCCAAAATACATTCAGATCATGACAGAGCAGAAACTGACAAAAAAAATGAAAACAAATACTTATCAACCTACATTTTTAATCAGCTAGCTTCACCTGCTGGTTAAGCCTTTCAGTGCACAATTGAGCATAATGATTCTCTAACTTCCTCCCAGAAACAGTATTAGACTTCAGGGTGAGAAAGAACTTCACTATTGAATCTCTTTCTCCATTCACAGATTAATTATATGGAAGGATCACAGAAAGAAGGACCAATGGACACAAACTAGTCTAACCAGCTAAGTCTAACTGGCATTCTCTTAACTACTTAATTTAATA
Organism: Ictidomys tridecemlineatus; assembly: GCF_052094955.1. Lineage (NCBI taxonomy): Eukaryota > Metazoa > Chordata > Mammalia > Rodentia > Sciuridae > Ictidomys > Ictidomys tridecemlineatus. The sequence continues at coordinate 22,161 of NW_027522457.1, read as the reverse complement.
AAAACAAATAAATGCCATCCTTGAGAAAAGTTTCCTTCTTTGGTTGGTCAGAAATGTCCTCATTACCCAGGTCTCCTCACACTAAATATGGGAATAGCTGGCAAATGACCAGCCCAGTAAATTCCAGTAATACTTAAGACAGCATTCATATTGCCTGAAATTACTCTGAACCAAACACTTGATCTGCAGGGCTTCTACATACAGCAGTTTTCAGCTAGATCACTGAATTTCAGAAGCAGTAGGGTGCACTAAGAACACACAAGCTTGGAAAAATGCAATCTACTCTTCTTTATTGCAACATTCTTTAGCAACAACATTGATCTCCTACCCACTGTGCACACAGCACTGCACCGGGACAGTGGGAGGCTAGAGGGAGAAACAGGTGGTGTCCCTGGGGTGCCAAAACAACAGGCTGCTTCAGTCAGTTCTGTCCCACAACTAATCAATTTGGGGAGGGCAAAGGGGAATCTTAGTCATCTGTTGACTGACCAAACTGACTGGCTAGACCACCGTACAGGCTTATCAATCAGGTCAAAGTGTCAGGATTAGCAGTGTGTGGTAGACATCTTACAGTCATGCTTTTCAGGGGTGTTATAAACCTCAGAGCTCATGGATGTCTGGGAAGACAGGACATTAGATTACCCCCAACCCACGGAAATCACAAACTTGGCTCCAGAATATGCTGCTTCCCTACATCTTTTTTTATTTGGAACTGAAATAAATATGTATTTCTTAGGCATATATAATCAATAGTATATTGGGTTTGGGGGGTATTTTTTGGTACTGGGATTAAACCAAGGGGCATTCAACCACTGAGCCATAGTCCCAGCCATATATAGAGAGAGCCTCACTAAATTGTTGAGGTTGGCTTTGAACTCATAATCATCCTGCCTCAGCCTTGCAAGGTGCTGGGATTACAGGCATGCACCACCATGCCCAGCAGTATATTGTTTTATGATACAGTCAGATTAGAATTTTAAAATAGCTACAGAAAGTTCCAGTTAACAAATACATAAAAAAATTTATCATGTCCACTAGAAATCAAAGAATAAAAAGATCAGCCTCTCAAATGAATAACTTTTGTATTGAAGTTGATAGAAATTTAATATTATGTAATATTATGTACTGTTAACTGCTGTCATATATATTGTGACATATTTAAGATAAAGGACTAATACTTTAAATATTTAAGGAGTTTTTTCAAATCAAAAAGATTGAACATGGCCGGGCACACTGGAGCACACCTATAATCCCAGCACCTCAGGAGGCTGAGGCAGGAGGATCCTGAGTTCAAAGCCAGCCTCAGCAACTTAAACTGAGTCCTAAGCAACTCAGTAAGATCCTGTCTCTAAATAAAATACAAAAAAAGAAAAAGGGTTGGGGATATTGCTCAGTGATTGAGTGCCCCTTAGTTCAATCCCTGGTACCAAAAAAAAGAAAAAGAAAAATGAACACTTCAATGGGTAAAGGACACAATTTGCCAAATAAATACACAAAAAACAAAAGGAAATACAAATAGCCACAAATCACCTTAAAAAAAAATAGGCAGCATTACTGTAATCTGAGAGGCAAACTAAAATGTGGTAGTAGCATTTACCTCTTATCAAATGGTGAAATTTTAAAAATAGAATCTAGTTTTGACAATGGCTGAGAACATTTACAGTTTTATATTCTGCCAATAAAAGTATAATTTGATAAAACTATATAAAAAGGAATGTGGCACTGTGTATTAAAAGCCACAAAAAGGTTTAGATTCTTAGATAAAATAATTTCACTTCTGGGTGTCTATATTAGGAAATAAATGTTTCTACTAAGATTTATGAACAAAAAATTATTCACCATAGCATTATTTACAATTAGAAATACTGGAAACTAAGAATGAATTTCATTTTAAATGAAGTATACTAGACTTAAGAAAACAGTAAGCAACCTTTGGAATCATACTTTGTTTTTAAAGAGAGAGAGAGAGGGAGAGAGAATTTTAATATTTATTTTTTAGTTCTCGGCGGACACAACATCTTTGTTTGTATGTGGTGCTGAGGATCAAACCCGGGCCGCATGCATGCCAGGAGAGCACGCTACCACTTGAGCCACATCCCCAACTATGGAATCATACTCTCAAATAATATTTACATATTTGAAAAATGTTTATATTATTTTAAGTGGTACAGAAGCAGAGGATAAAAGAATCTACATTAAAATCCCAATTATAATAACAGACACAAAAAAATAAAAACTATTAGGAATGCATTGAAATGTTAACCATGATATTGGGTTAGAAGTGATAGGAAATCCCATTTCTCAAAAACCCCTTATTCCTTATTTTTAAACTTCACTCTCTTGGGTAAATTTAGTAATCTATCTTTTGGAAATCTAGCTTATTGGAAAAAAAAATCTTAAAAAGGGAACTTTCTGTATGAAGAAGATCAATTTATATATATATATATATATATATATATATGTATATATATATATATGTATATATATATATGTATACACACACACATGAAAATCTATTTATATCTATATTTATAAATAGATTTACATATGTATATATGAAAATCTAAAAACAGAAGAATGGAAATAAATCAAATATGCAACCAAAGGAGGGTAAACACAATAAATTCATCATTAGTGTATCTAATCACTAGCATTAAATTTATTAAAAATGCTTTAAAATATTAAAATATTTGTAATTACCAAAAAAAGCAGAACAGAAAATTGCCTTATGTATTAAAAATGCATTATCAATCAATGAATTTTTCAAATTTAAGCATAGGGAATAAAAGACCAAATATGTATACTAAAATACTAACAGTGGTGTGACTACAGATTTTTTTAATACTTTTCTAGATTTTCCAGACATCCTCAACTATTTCTAAATGTATCTACTTCCATATCTCTCCCCCAACAAACACACACACACAAAAAAAAAAAAAAAAATCTTGTACAGGTGCCAGAGAAAATCAAAGTATAAATATGAGTTAATTATGTATAAATACAAGGGCTAATTTTGTTGCTATGTAAACCTACCTGAAATTGTTACAATTATTGTTTTAGTTATAACTATTTTCTTTAAATCTCTTAGAAAATATGTGTCATTGGGAGTCAAATTGTCACTTACTTGAAATAATAGCAATGACATACATGTCTCAGGATATGTTCTTTTTTCTAAAAATCCTCATAAAAATTAGGAAGTGCTTTAAATAATATAATAAAGTAAATATGCTTAATGCTTCCAATTAAAGAAGAGCTAGCAAATTAAAAGTCTTATTCACAGCAAAGAAATACATATAAAAACTAATTAATAATCAAAATATACATGTCCTTTTCCAGGCATGATGACACATGCTTGTAATTCCAGCTACTCAGGAGGGTAAGGCAGGAGGATTACAAGTCTGAGACCAGCCTCAGCAACTTAGCAAGACCCTGTCTCAAAAAATAAAAAGGGAAGGGAATGTAGTTCAGTGGTAAAGGGCCCCTGGTTTCAATCCCCAATTTAAAAAAGAAATAAACACACACACACACACACACAAACATCTCCTCAAAACTTCAACGAGTTGTGACACTTTCTGCACCAATGCATATGAAAACCAAGAATTAAGCAAAATTATCTGTTCAACTTATTATACTTACCATTTTGAGAAGGTAAACAACTAGCACTATCTACCTTTGAGGCTACTCATATAAGAAATGCAACAGAATAGATTATTAGAAGGCAGTATTCAATTATTCTTATTTAATGTTGGATAAGTATGCCAACATAGAAATCTTTCCCTGCTATGTACCAGGTAAAATAGACTACTGAAAATGTTTCTGACTTAAAAGCCTTCCATAAGGGGGGGGAGGATGAGATAAAAAGAGATTAACAAAAAAAAATCACAGAATTTAAAAATGCACCTGCCTCCAAACAAGCAGTATACTTTAGAATATAACCACAGCTCCCGATTCAAAACCTTATTCAGCAAGTAAATAGTATTTTGAGGGAAGGCTATTTGTTAAATGGAAACACATTATTAAGGAGACAACATCTGACTCCAATCAAAATATTATCATCATGTTTTCCTGACCTCAAAAAACACACACACACACACACACACCCACACACACACACACACACACACACACACTTAATATGAATAAACATGTGTATGGGTAGGAGAGCAACTCTTAACCCAGAAACAGGTTCTGCAACACCACAGACCCAACCTGTCTTTCTGAGAGGATGAGTCCATCTTGGCATGATGTTTGCCTGATACATTCAAAGAACCCAAAGTTACTGTACAGCTGCCAATAACCTGCAGAAAGAACTGACTTGAAGACAAGGAACTAACTTGAAGACAAGGAACTGACTTGAAGACCAGAAACTGCCCCAGGCAGGCCTCTGGGGAAAGGTGCCCCCATCCAATGGGAAGAGAGACTCAGGCCCCACACTGCCTGGCCAGAATAGCAAAGGCATCACAGCTGAGTCAAGGTCACTGGCCTGCAGTTCAAGAGGGGCAAGGGACAGCAAAATGATCCCCCAAGAGCTTGTTCAATCACATCTAATAATACACACGTTTGAGAAGCTGGTAGAACAGGGTTTTGCCAAGACAAGTACAAAAGGGTGAGGGAGATCTTGGTGTGATTCATCAATGCCACCTGCAGTGGCAGCTCTGGATGTGCCCACACCGCACCTCAGTCATTCCCTGACTATGATGAGAAATTTCTTCAGGATCTTCCACAACGACTTAGGCTTTAGACCAGAGACCCTGCGCCTAATAGAAGATAAAATAGGCCCAAATATATATCATGTTGGCTTAGGAACTGATTTCCTTAACAAGACTCCTAAAGCACAAGAAGTAAAATCAAGAATCAATAAAGAGTATAATGAATTGGACATTACTGTCCTATGAGCATATATGGTTATATGGCCTATGTAATTCTATATCATGACAACCAGAAGAATAAGAAATTATACTCCATATATGTATGTCAGAATTCATTCTATTATCTTGTATAACTAACAAGTACAATTTAAAAAAAAAAAAGAACTGGATCTTTCAAAGAAGATATTTAACTTTAACCTGTCCTAGATCAGGCCTGGCATCCAGGACTGAGGACATAGCTCACTCATTCTCTCTCACAACAAATCCATTAACAGACATAATAGACACCACAACGTGTGCTAAATTTATATGTATACCCATGCCAACAAAAGGGTCCTTATCTTTTCCCCAGGTTAAATTTTTATACTTTTAAATTACAATAGGGAAACAGAAAAATGGCAGAAAGTATGCAATAGCATAGAAGTCCAGAAAGTGAGCTGGGACTGCTAATGGTATCAGGATTTGGCTTTACTTCCCCAGGTTCTACAGCTCTTAGTCAGTTACCCAAACTATAGGAGGGTGTAGATAAGTGAATAACTGGTTACATTTAATATTTCTATGCCCAACCATCTTGTCTCCAATGATGATGTCAGCTCTTGGAGGAAGGATAACTCTTACTTGGTCAATGATTCCCACACATCTAAAGACTAGAATACCCTGAACTCTGCACCATGTGATGCCAAGGGAACACATGCAAATTAATGTGGCAACACACTAAAATCCCCCCTCACATACCACTAACTCAGCAGAGTTGCAAAAATTAAAAATCTTAAAACTAATAGTTAAGGATCCTATCAGAGAATACAAAGAAATGTACATATTTACATAACAAACTAATACAATGTAAAGATGATTAGATCTTATTCTGAGCTTCCTGTGTTTCCTTCATGACAGCAATGTATGAGCACACCACTGAGAAGGGGTGACTGACAGGACGGAATTTAGATGAAGGTGCTGACATTCCTGCCCTTTACGCAGTAGAGATGCAGACATGCAGACTGGAAGGATTAGGCTCTCAGTCACTGTGTTCACAGACAGGGCAGATACAGCCATATTTTTTATTCAATATATGATAAAAATAATTCAGTTGTTTCTTCTTCTCACTTAGTAGATACCAGGTTGGAAAACTTTTCCTTTAAAAAAAGTATATATATCTTTTTAAGTACAGCGCCTCAAGGGTAGAGGGGGTGAACTTCATATTTTTATTTTAAATCCAAAAAACATTCTACTTTGGAGATGGTAAACCACTTCTTCCACTAGGTGATGTGGAGGGGAAATCTGCAACTTGACTTTAGGGCACGGCCTGGAGGGACCACATTGGTGAGGCCATGTAGTCTTGCATGTGCAGAGCAGAGTTGTTGTAGAAGCTCAGGTAGTCAGTGACTTAAGTGCCACTCTTTTTTACTAAGATAGTAAATGCTTCATTTTCTAATATGAATTCGATATATTAGCAAATCCTTGTACCACTGGAAGAGAGAACTTTATTTTTATTGAATCTGGATTTAGATTACCTACCTGCAAATTTTTGTTCAATGTTGGTGGAGCAGGATTTTGGGGAAGCATTTGTCTTTTGGTGACCAGAAGTGGAGCCCAGATACAAGAAAGGACCTATAGGTGTGACCTCATTTCCATAATAGAATATTTCCTGTGATGAATTTGAGTCTCTTGTGTTGTTTCCCGCTTTATGCTGGTGTACAGTGGTGATGTGGGCAGTTCTGTGAGCCACATTTTGAAGATGACAGAGCAGCTCTCAGTTTGAGTGAATTAATTCCTGGAGGAGGCTTCCTGCCTCTAACCCCTGCCCTTACTCTGACACCAGAAGAGAAAGAGACTTCCTGTTTCCTTCTTGCTTGGGCCCTTGCATGTTTGGAAATTCCTTTGTTATGGCAGCTTGTATTTCCCTAAATAATGGCCTATACTAGAGTACTAGAGTACTAAATCACGGAATCCTTGCTCTGAGGTTTTAACCAATGATGCTGGGTGTGGGCCTCCTCCTGCCTTACCACTTCCTTGTCAAAGTGACCTCAGGGTCACCCTGGACCTGCACACACTCTGAGCACAGCAAATACAATGGCTATCTGAACTCCTTACTCACAGGTTTATTATAAGAAAAAAGACCAAGTCATATTGTTCTCCATTTTTAACTGTCTTCCAGTTTCCAGCCCACAGTAGGAGAATTTTACATGTTTAATTGATGAGAGAAGATGTCAAGTTGATTTACAGTATCAAGTGCTTTAGTGTTTAACAATAGCATTCTCCTCTGAAAGGATCTATGAAGAAAGGATGAAAGCCACTGCTGTCATTAGTGGGGTAGGTGGGTAATGACCACTGCCACAAAGGTGTTGCTAGGGTTCCAAGTGGGAATGAACATGAATCCCTTCATCCTGTGGCCCCTGTGTGGGGAGCTGGAGCCTTTGACTCAGGGTGTATGCACGCTTGCTGTTCTGCACGATGGGAAGAACCGAATGTTGGAATGGCACATGGCAGCCACCACCTCTCTGAGTGTGCTGTCCAATTCAGGTGGTGTTTTTATGTTAGGATTTCTCTCTGGCACCACTGCCCAGGTGATGAACACTGTCCATTTCCAGGTTAGTCCAGGCTCTCATCAGGCTTGGGAGGAGTCTCCATTTATAGCTAGCTCTACAGCTGCTCTAATGTAATTAGCAACCTGGATGCTTTCTTCAGGAACCTGTTGCATCTGTTAGATACAAAACTAAAACCAGTTTACTATAGGAGGAGTGCAGCCGGCTCTCTGTTTCTTCAGTGTTACAGATGTCTTTCCACTGCCTGTGTTCATTGGAAATGTGGTGCCTCATCTTTGTAGATTTGTAGAAACACAGGTTCCCCTTGACTGCTTTTTAAGTGCTTACCTTTATTATTGGTTTTGAAAAATGTAATCATGATGCACCTTGCTATGGTTTCTTCTTGTTCCTGGAGTTTGGGATTTTTTTTTAACTGCTTGGATCTGCAAGTTTACATTTTTTTTCATTAAATTTGAAAAAATTTCAAATCTTTATTCTTTCAACTTTTTTGGTCCTCTTGCTCCTTTCTCTCTCCTCTCATTTGGTGACTCCAAATACTAATTGATGATGTTCATTAACAACCTGTATGTTTTCTTTTTCTTTCAGTTTTTTATTTGAGATAGTTTCTATTCCCATTTTCCAAGTCACTATTTTTTTCTTCTACAGTGTCTAATCTGCAGATATCCAATGTGTTGTTTTTCATTTTACTCATTGTACTTTCAACTCTAAAAGTTTCATTTCATTCTTTTATGTAGTGTTTCTATCTAAATTTATGAACACATATAAAACTAAAAGTTATAAAAAATTCCTGTTTGCCAATTTTAACTGTCAGTTCTGAGCTGGTTTCTCATTATGAATTGTACTTTTAAAAAATTTTATGTGGTAACAGGGTAATTTTCAACTAGATGCCAGATGTTCTTAAATTCAATACTGGGTGCTCTTGTATTCCCACAGATATTTTAAAACTTCCTTCAGGAATGCAACTAATTTTCTTGGAAACTGTTGATGTGTTTGGATGTCACATTTAAGATTCAACAGGAAAGATTAGCACATGTTTAGTCTGGAGCTAATTATTCCTCACATGGAGGCAAGATCCTCTAAGTGCTCTACCAGATTGCTCATGCTTTATGAGGTTTTCCTGTCTCTTAGAAACACACACTATACCCATCCTATGCAAGTGCTGAATTTCACTCTCTCTTGTAATTTCAGATGGCCTTCTCCAGACTTGGGTATTTCCCTCATACGCATGTGCTGATGTTTCTCTGCTGCATAGCGGAGGGGAATCCTCTTTGTATCTCCAGGTCTAGGTACTCTAGTCCATTTGATCTCCCCAGATTCCCAGCTCCATCTTGTCCATGCAGAATATTTACAGGCTTCCCTGGGGGTTCTCAGTCCTTACACCATGGCTTGGCATAGCTGAGGCCAACAGGGCTCATCATGTTTGTTTCCTGTCTCTTGAGATCACCGTCTTTCCTTGACTAATGCTTAGTGTCTTATCAACAACCCACACTGTTTCATATATTTCCATTTTAGGGTAAATCAGAGCTTTGCCACTCCATCTTTGCTATCTCAGCTGGAAGTGAAAGGTCCTTTGGTTAAGTGGTTTCTATAACTTCAGAATGGAGTTCCATAACTTAGCACTTCAGAAATCTTTGAAATCAATGACCATCAAAAAAAAAATGGGTCCACTGCCCAGGTGGTGTAAATGCAGATGACATCTTCCAGACAGTACAGCTCTTGGGTGGGTATTCTCAGTACTTCTTTTAGAGAAGGAACTGCTGAGTCACGTGTGGCTGTGGGCTAGGCCTGCTCCTCAGGGTGGGCCTCTCCTTCCTGCTTCAGGCTGAACATCAGCTCCACTCAAGCCCTGTCTCTGAGAGACTTCCAATAGAGAAGAGTCCTCAGATACTCTGGTGCTGATTCTGGCCCAGTCCAAACCCATGAGGCATGATGCTTCATGCCCCGTTTTCTTTATAATCTTTCAAAACTCTCAATAGTCTTTCTTTGCATTTAAACCTCTTGCTTTTCCTCACACTGTTAACTGAGACAGAGGCAATTCACTTTGTCTTAGATGTGAACTCATGACTTTAACTTCTCTTTGTTGAACTCCCCTAATCTTGCCTGGTTCTCTTCCCCATGCCCACTGAGCACTAAGCTATGCTAATCAGTGTCCTTCCTCAGGCTATTGACTCTGTCTGTAAGAATAGGTCTCGAATTTCCTGGTTCCCTTATAATTTTTAGTCAATTGGTCCATGTGGTCACAGATTCTGTTTCCTTCACTAAGTCTCTGTTGCTATCATGTTAACTCATTAAATACTGTCGTATTATTATCCAAGTATTCTTTTCTCCTATCTTATTTTTAAAACCAGTGGGAGCATATTCACATTTTAGGGGGGAAGTTGAAAATACAAAGATACCAAACATGCTTGACTTCATAGCCAGTACAGATTTTATTTTTGTAGTTTAATCCCTAGGTTTCCATAAAGCTCAATTACAATAGAAATATCCATAAATAGAATGAAGGAGCATTCATTCACATTTTGGAAATCTTCAGGCTACTATATCCAATTGTTTTAATATTCTGCCACAAACAAAACCATTGTACTGTAAATGAGAAAAAGGTAACTGATGTGCATGTCAGCTATGAAAAACATGTATCACTTTGCTTCTGCATAATGCCATTATCTTTTCCTGATGCTCATAAACCAAGTAATGAATGTTTTAAACTTTAAAAAGTGTTTAGGGCCATTATGAAGATCTAGTTTGCTAGTCAATTTGTTACAGAAAAAAAAAAAAGTGTGCATGCTCTTCCCATTATGGGAAGTTATTGTTTCAGACAATGAGGTCTATAAAAAGCTATCTCCATGCAAAATTCTGGTGTTTTACCTTCACATTTATGTTTTTGTTGGGCCATAAAAAGTTAAGGACACTAAATTTTGACAATTGCTATAAAAACACATTCTTAGACTCTATATTTCAGACAGCAATACTATCTGTGTGAAAGTCAATTCTATTGTGTATCCTGTCAATATTTTAATTATTCAAGAACTGTCTTTTGAAATAGACTTTTGAAAGTAAGGGTTTCCATGCTTGGTTTCTGCACACTTAATTCTCAATTTTCTTGAAGCAATTTGTTAGTGTTTGGTCCAATGAAATTTTTCCCAATCTTGTCCAAGAATTGTCCACCTCCCTTCCCACATTGTAAATTAATAAATTATGTAATAGATGTTGATAATGTGATTGAATTATATATGTACCTGTGAATTTGTATTTTAATAAAAAAGACCCTACATAAGCATACATTTATTTAAAACTGCACAGAATGTTCCTTAGTAGCAACTCACCCTGCTTGAGGACTAACTCAGTTGTCTAGAATTATTGGGGAAGCAGAGCTTAGAATAAGACTGGCATTCTAAAATTCTTTCTGTCTTCGAAAATTTACTAGTGGCAATTTAACATGTTCTTGATGACAGAGGTCAGCACTATGACTACCAGAGGTTGTTCTAATAACTGGTAATCTGAGGCCAGGACGAGTGACATCTATGCCTCTGAGCTTCTGAAAATTCTGTAGCTATGTGTCAATGTTAACATCACTTTGAAGAGAATGAATGACAAAGAAAAAAGTGGTTTATGAACATCCCAAATCCTTACTTTGATATTAAATGGATGGAAAAAGGTGGCAAAATGAAAACTTTCTTAATGTTTTTTCTCTTGGCGTTTCCCCATACATTCTATCTTCATTTCTCTAAGAGTGGTCACACATTTTTATATTTTAATGCAACAAGGCAAATTGGTGCTTGTAACTATGATGATCACAGTCAAGATATTTTTCCCTGGTGAATCTTTTCCTATCAAAAATTGGGGTCTTGAGAATTTTCTGTGAAAATCAAGCAGGAATAGTGTCAGTTTATAAGGACTTGGAGAAAGGATCCTCTTAATCTTGTCAAAATTATACATTTTTAAAAATATTTTTGCCAAATGGAATTAACAATACTATTCTCCTCTGTAAGCTCATGATTTAAAAATGCAAGGGGTCTTTTTGGGGGCTGGGATCCAGTACAACATCTAGAATACTCATATGGGTGTTTGCAGATTAGCTCCCTTAACAGCCAATGATGGTGCTTTGAAAACATACACATGTCACAATTGTCCCTGAAAGTCAAGCAGCTCAGCTGTCCCCATAGAATCACAAGAATTTCACAGCCTTTTCAATGATCATATTATTCACCAGTGGTCTACAAAGACCTCAGAAACCTTACGAAGAATTTCATTTTTTTAAGTTTTTTTCAACTTTCTAAGCCCAACAACTCAATATAATTTTTTTTTCCTAAACCTCTTTGTTAGAATTTCACCTCTTAGAACTACACTTGCATTACTTTCTCAAGACTTGCTGCAACTCCAGATTCTTTTGTATTGTAAGGAACTAGCCATACCTTCCACCTTCCGGCAGCCAAGTTCTGCAGGGCACCTGCCGCCCCTTCCAGCATGTCTGGGACTGAGCACTCAGAGAGCAGTGTGAGGTAGGGTTTGACTACGGAGGGGTGCCACAGCATCTGGATCCATTTGGGTGGTTCTGCACAGTCTGGAACAGGTCCTACTCCATCCCACGGGTGGAAGAAAAACAAGAGAGTAAACGTCTTTAACAACCTCCTCATATTTCCATCCTCAAACATCACAAACAAGACAAAAGCAGGTGTTATAGAATCCAGTGAATACTGGCGACAAGGTCAATTGTTCAGGGATTAGGAGAGCTATTCCTGCCACAGAGAGCTTAGGATGGAGTTTGTGAGGGGTTGGGACATGTATAAAAGTGACTGAAACTGGTAGCCATCCAGGATTAGCTCCCTGAGAACTTTTCTGACACAACCTACACAGGAAAGAACAAGCAGAGATGGGGCGGTTTTGGATGGGTGGAAGAAGGCTAAATATCAAGGTAGTACATATTATATTTACATATATCATCTGTTGCATAGGAAGTTATCAACAATGGAAAGCCTGCACTAATGCAAAATTATAATAATTTATGCATAACTCATGCATAACTGTTGTCAATTCTTATATAATTTGTAAATACATATTTGCTTGATTTGTGGTACCATATTGCATCTAACAAACAAATGACAGAATGGATGAAAGAGAGAAAATTGCTATGGTTTATTAGATGCACTGACATGAGCTATAGGCAAATCTGGATCTTACAGCAATCCTGATAGTTAAATTTGCTTTGAATTAAAAATAATGAATAATGGGAGCATGTGTAATTAAAAATTAATTACACATAATTTTAAAATTATGGCTTATATGCACAAACAAATACCAGTCCACGACTAGAAATGAGAGTTATAAAGATTATAGCAACTTGCACAAATGATAACAACAAAAGTTAAATGAACAAATAAGATTCAAAGCACAATGGAAGATGGTGCTTTTCCCTAAGCAACATGCATCATAAAAACATGCAACAATTATAAAAGATGCTTTGATAAAATGTTTCTTTCATTTTTGTCTACACTTCAAATCTTCTATCTTCACTATGAATTTTAAAAATATTAAAATGTGAAATAACTATTCTGACCTTTGATTACATGAAGTTTTTGACTTTTGTGAAAAACAAAGGCAATGATTATAAAGAGGACAGAAATGAAATATGCATATATTTGGGGAAAATATTTTCATACTTCTGAGAAAAACCACAGTAAAACAAAGTTCTTCCTTTATAATTTTAGGGTGGGGTACCAATCTGTTTAGCCCATTTGTATCCATCAATGTATTTAAAATCAATATAACATATATGACACACACTAAGCTTCCTCACCGTCATTTTATATACATCCATCTGTATGTAGGTGTGTATATGTAAATAAATGTGAAAACAAAACTCTATTCCAGAATCTGAGTTAAGTTCCTTAGTCTTGAAATTTTTAGTGGAAGAAAGTAGACATTTGTCTCATATAAAAATGGAAATGTTGATAGAGATACTATAAAGTTATTTACCTGTCACAGATAATTTCCAGAATTTTATTACTTATTTTCCAAGAGACAAATTCAAAATTCATTACCTTTTCCTCTCCATTATCATTCAGCTTAGCTTAAGTCAGAGCTAAATGATATCAATTGATGGATGTTAGACATCCCACTAAAGGTCATTTTCAATGAGTTTGTCACTCAGTTTCAACTTTATAAAAAGGAGGCTCAGTACATAAAACATGTTGGGTTTTTTAATCAAAACCATTCATAGATAACTTTGCATGAAGCCTTTAGATGACTATTCATGAAGCCTGCACACCTCTTCCAAGTATTAACAAAAACACTGAAAGTGAAACGCCCTTGTCATACTGCTCCTGGGTCCTTATTTGAGACCCGCCCCGCTCTTTTTGTTGGACAGAAAGCACACTAGGGAAAGACACAAGTCATTTTGCAAGTGTGTCAACTTGGATGATGGAGCAGTAGTAACACTGGCTTCTCAAAGGAAGCCAGTTAGAGCAGCGAATCTAGCTACTAATGTAACAAGAAATAGAAAAATATTGCATTGCCTATTCTGTTTGTTCTATTTTATACTTTATCATCCCCTTAAACATTTTAAATTAACATTATCATTTAAAGACCTGATAAGATCTAGAAAAATAAGAATGCGAAATGTCAACTCAACAAGGATGAGATTTCCCTCTTCCAAAAGAGCTGACAGGTGAGCAGGGCAGGTAGAGAAGTAGTGTCTGTGGGCTCATCACAAATGTGACAGCTGAAGTGCAAAAGAGGGAAAGCAGCTGCATTATATTTTGCTGGCTCTTCTCTTGTTCCACGTTTCCAACTTCTCCACGATAAAACAGGATTAATAGTTATAGCAGTAGACAATTTTCTTCTGCTCTGACATGTCATCTATGTAGCTCTTAAATACCTTTTATTACAATCATTTTTTAATGGCTACAGAGACACACTGAAGGAAATAAAAGCACAATGGATGTGAATATAAATAATCTTTGATAGCAACTAGAGATAGAGTCCAAAGGGGATTCTTTGCTATTTCAGAATATTGATGGCCCCCTGACAGATTAACATGGAAGAAAAAGAACTACTTCAAAGCCAGTTGATGTAACTGACCTTTATTCAAACTTGAGTTAATAGGGGCAAATGTATCAGTATCCATTAAAGAAGAGATTTTCATTAATGAAAATGACTGGACTTTTTTCAAGGGTTATGTTAACATATTTGACATTATTTTGTCTAGCTAACCAACATTAACAGGCAACAGAGCAGTGGTCAGCTAGGGTCACACTTTGAAGTAGACAAAATTGTTCTGTAGTTGAAAACTTTTAATGTGATTATTTCTCTTGGTGAGGATCCTTAAGAAATTGTGGGATATGCAACTCTTGCTAAAATAGTAATACATCATTTATAAATTTAGATATACAATGCTTCTCTCCTAACATTTCTACTGGTATATTGAGTAAAGGCAAGTGGTGACTAAATCTTTAATATGTTCAAAAGGCTGACCAAACAAATAGCTATTTCGTCCCACAGAACACAGAACTGAATTTGTAAATCTTGTCCCAACTATGTTTGATATCCACTCTATCTTGAGTACATATAACTGAAAATTCTTGGAATATTAAAGAAGAATGAAATTAGGGCATTTTCCTATAAATGGATGGAGTTGGAGAATATCATGCTAAGCAAAATAAGCCAATCCTAAAAAAACTAAGGCTGAATTTTTTCTCTGATATGTAGATGTTAATTCACAATAAACAGTGGGTGGGGATAGGGAAGAAGAGAGTTACTTTGGATTAGATAGAGGGTAGTGAAGGGAGGGAAAGGGTATGGGGTAAGAAGGATACTAGAATGAATCTGATAATTAGTGAAAATACCCCTTCCTGGCATGGTTTTACTCCCAGGATTAACAATTATATAAGTGTTCTGCAATTTTGTGCAACATGTCTATTCATTACTTTTTAATAAATAAAAGGAACAAATGTAGCCATTCTTGATTTTTTCCATGTATCACTTCAAGATTCAAATTATACTTTGTAATTCACACACAGTTAAACAGGAAAAATACTAGAGATATGTTTCTAGTGTTAAATCTCCTCTAATTAATTGTCTTGTTTGTGGCAATGTAGGATTTTATGCATATATTTAGAGTTCATCAAGCTAAGGATTAAGATTATCTCATGGAAACACACACAGCAAGTACTAAGAACAGTGCTTCTAGGAGAGCCTGCCAACTACTTCTCAAACTCTCTGCCATGAAGTACTGGTGGGGACAGGCTGGCAGCAGAACAATGGAGGTGCTTAGAGGATGTGGAAAACAGATCATGAAACAAACCATGAGAGGAGAGAACACGTACACTTAGCCAGGGAGAAGCAAAAGGCCCGCCCGGCCCAGGCCAGCCCCAGCAGGGCTGGGCACCTTGAGAGCTCAGGAGCCAGGCTGCGCCAGCACTGAGACATGAACTCACGCCCCCTAATCTTCCCAAGCAGGTTCCTTTCCCAGCAGAAAGACACCAACTAGCAAAGGCCTGCTGACAAGAGGGTGGGAATCACGTCTGGCTAAGGAGACATGTGTCTGCTTACATTTTGGGGTGTTTCCGGAGTAGGAGGCATGGCATAAGCCACATAACGGTTTTAAAAGGCCACTCAACAGGGCAATCACGTCAGGCTGAGCTTCAGGCCAAGCCCCTGGCTGGCCAAGAAGGAGCAGGCAGCAACACTCCACGTGGGTGGGGACTCTGCCTCTTACAGGCCCATCCTCCTCTAGGCCAAGTTCCTTGCACTGTGGATACCGTTATGAGAAGCCACACTTCTCCTTCCACAGGGAAAGGCCCAGAAATTGAACTCACTGGCCCTCTGTAGAGCCTCCCTGAGCTGCTTCTGAGCTTCCAGAATGGGGCCTCTCCTAGGCTGGCCACTTGTCCCCTGCAAGGTTTCCTGTCTTGAGGACAGTGAAGGAATGAATTGAAGTGTTTAGGACAAAGGTCCACCAAAAAGGTGTTGGATATTCCCTGGAAATTCAAATGTGGCTGGGCCTCCTAGTTTTATCTACTAAATTCAGCAACCATTATTGTAGCTGGGTCTTCATATGTATGTCCCTACTAGCATATTGGCACATTGTTCTGTTTCTATTTTTTTATTTCGAAAAATGTCGCCCATCAAAGTTGAAATAGCACCCTGAACCCCTGAGTTCCCTTCATAGGATCCCAGAGTTGTTCATGTTCTGCAAAATCTCTCTTTCTCTCCCCTTTTCTCCCTGCATACCCCTTTTCTCTGTATATCTGTTTCTTTCTTTTTTTCTCTCTGTCTATATTCTGTCTGTCTCCATCTCTTTTCTCTCCTCTTTCCCTCTTCTTTATCTGTTTCTTTCTATTTTCTGTCTTATCCCTTATCTCTGTCTATCTCTGAGTCTCTCTCTTTTCATGTCTTCTTGTCTCTGTCTCTTTTTCTTCCCCCCCCCTCCTTCCCTTCCTACCTCAAAGTTAACAATATCCCTCCATTCACAGAAACAGGAGGTAGGATTTTAACACTTCTTTCTTGGAATCCAATGTTCTCTCATTTTCCTACATGCCTTTCTGCTTTATTCAGGTCAATGAGCTACTTTGTTGTATAAGTGATAGAACATTCTTGAGTTGATTAAACCTTTCTGAAAAGAGAAGACAGTTGTCCAAGAGCACATGCCACTTCAGATAGACTGTATCAATGAGGAGATGCCCACACCATTGTCCATGCCTCAGGCAATCCTAGGGCTTCTTGCTCACAGAGGTGTCCTGGGCCAAGGTCACTCCCCAGGGAGCTGCTTGAAATGGAGAGTCCCAGGTTCAACCCAGACCTACTGGACAAGCAGCAGCACTGTAGCAAGACCTCCAGGGGATTTATTAGCATCTGAAAGTCTGCATGTGCAGAACTGAAGCAGTAAGTGAGCACATTCCCCATGCCAGGAAGGGTACTGGTGGGGTTGGGGTGCTGAAGTGGTAACAACCTACCCAACTCACAGCACTCCAGGAAACATCTGAAATCCTCAGCCTAACTCTTCAGCCAGCTCTAGTCATGGGCATGGGCCATCACCATAGCCATGGGCAGTCACAATGGCCAGTACACACTACATGACCAGAAACTTGGACAAGCCTGACCAGAAGGCAGTGCATGGATAACTGAGGACACAGTGAGAAGCCAAAATGAGCCCAGACCTGTCACCCTCAGGATCCAGCTGCCAAATGGTCATATACACTATAGACTATCATAGCACCATCTCTGTGAAGGAAGGACTGCCAGGTGGATTAGGAGTGATTTACATATTTTGCTTATTTCCACTTTCAACCAATTGGCAAGGGGCTTCTGGCTTGTGAATTTGTTAAATTTAAGTGGAGATTTTACACTGAAATTTTGTTTCCCTCAAAAAGTAAAAGAAGCGCAAATAGAAAATCAAGATGACAAGATAAGCAAGTATTTTCTTCTTCCTGAAAACAAGGCTCATCCTCTGGGGCATGTAATGCTTTAGAAATGGCATCTGGGCTGCTGTGCTCTAGACAGCAATTGATACAAAGACTCAGCCTTCAGTTCCAAGGGCTGGCTGGGGACTGGGATAGTCTCAACCAAGCCCTGAAGTATTCCTGACATTTTTTATGGGTTTGTTTCCTGCAAACAGCTTCCTCCTCTGACTCACAGCTTCTCTGATATCTGACCTGCCTGAACTCCTATTCACCATCCATCATCCTGTGTGGGCCCCTCCATTCAAACACCGGCCAGCACCAACTGATTGTCCCTGCTCTTACTTCTATTGCAAATTCCTTTGGAGAGGATCTGAGGGTCTCTGCTTGAGTCAGCTTTGAGCCTGTGGCACCACATTGTGGAGGAAGCATATGGTACAGGAGGACCGTTTATCTCAGGCTCAAAGCAATACGACCAGTCTGTCATGGGGTGAAACCACCAAAACGGTGAGCCAAAAATAAAACTTTCTCCTTTTAAATTGACTTCTTGCAGGTATCTTTCACAGTGATGAAAAACTTACAGCACAGTGCCCAGGGTCACTCATCAAGTGGGTGGCAGATCTTCAAACCCACACTGCATGGCCTGGAGTTTGGTTTCAAACTACTGTACTATGGGCTTCCCCTTCAGACTGGGTCTTTTACTTTCTACACCATGAAGATTGCATACAGAAAAGAGAGATTTAAGAAGAAAGAAACCAAATTTGTTTCCTTTATTTTAAAGTTCAAATCTAATTCATTAAAGGAAGGAAATGATTTGCTCCTTCCTCCCTTTCTCCCTCCCTCCCTCCCTTCCTTCCTTTCCCAGTGCCATATTTAAATTCCAGGGCAGGCTACCTAAAAACTTCACAAAAATCCCTCATGCATTATCAGTCACTTCTCACTGTTTAATTGTTGGAATGAGCAGACACATTTCCAAAGAACATCAGTAAGTTGTCACAAATCAAACCCACAGATTACAAAATCTTGTGAGTTTCTATACTTGAGTCATCAGAAAAGCAGAGCATGATGGCAAATTTGTCTCAGAACCTGAGGTCTGCCTTGCAGCAGAAGTTGGGTTTTGTTGTGTGTCTTGTTTTCCCCATGTCAACAGGAAAGGCAAGTGTGAGTCACCCCAATGGTACTCCTATTCTGTTCTTGTGTGAAAGGTTATCCAAAGGAGCAAATGCAAATATCAAAAATTTTTTCTGGGCTCTTAAGCTTCATGTTAGTAATGAATAGCTGTTCGTGGCTTCTTACTCTTTCCTAGGTATCAGGGGCTCCAGGTTCATGAACATCTAAATCAGTACCCTGACACCCCTTTCTGGACTCATGTGTAAGACATTTATTCAGCCTCTTCAAGCCTCAGATTTTTCATGTGTGTTCATCACTGTAACAAAATACCTGAGATAATTTGCTTATAGAAAGAAAAGTTTTATTCTGTCTCATAAGTTTGGAGGTTCCAGTCAATGATCAATTGGACCTGTTACTTTGGGACTGTCACAGCCAAAGTATGTGGAAGAGCAAAACCACTCAGTTTTTATGTTCAGAAAGCATAGAGATAAAGAGGAAGGGGCACACAATCCAACTGGAGGATATTTCCCCAATAATCTAAAAACCTCCAACTAGACCACACCTTTTAAAAGTTTCATCACTTCCCACAAGCACCACCCAGTGGAACAGGTTTTTAACATGACGGGACATTCTAGATCCAAACTAGGCACTGCCTACACATTGGCGACAGTAATGACTACAACTACTTCAGAATGTTGAGGGCACTCATCCAATTTTTCAGTCAAGCTCTCACTGTGGTGACCAAGGGACAATGACTTGGTTGGTTAGGGAGGGACTGGCTATGCTCAAAGATGCATCAAAGAAAGGTAACTCAGCAGAACTAATGCCAGATTGGGATAGGATCAAGACAGGTATTTGGGTTCAGAGCTAATCATAAACTGTTGCCTCACAACTACTTTGATTCTGATATCACTCTTAAAGGTCAAGCAAGATATAAATAGCCATGATTCCCAACAGAAGTACAAATCCCAAAGTTAGTAAAAGTATGCTGATAGAAACTACAGGGACTTCTTAAGTTATCAACATGAAATAACAGCATTCTAATACTTAACTACTCCTTTGAAAAATCCAGTTAAGACAATAAACATAAAAGATCATTTAATACACTGCTTCAAAGGCTAATTAACCTTTGATATTGGTTATTCAAATATTGATACCTGTGGTCCATCATCAGAGATTTTAATTAAATTAGTCTGGGATGCACTCTAGTCATATGTCTTTTAAATGCCCCAAATAATTCTAATTTGCACCAAAGTTTGAGAACCATGCTTTAATGGAAATTATCTATTCTGTTTTTCAGATACACATATGCATAAGAAGTCACACATGCAACCCTGAAATGATTAGATGTAGTATTAAAGTAGCCTTAAGGCTCTATCCTCGATGTCTGAGGAGTGAGTGAACACCAAAAGTCCTATGCAAAAAAAAAAAAAAAAAAAACAACCTCTGAACTTTCTTGAAAACCTCTATTTATCTTCTTAGAAACCTAATGTTTCCTGTTCTTAGAAAATGAAAGTTACCTATTCTATTTCCCCCATAATTCTAAGTGTCACCAGTTTTGGAGATGAACTGGACAATTAACCCAAATATTTGTTCCCCGGGTGTATGTTATTATTCTATACAGGCAAGTTTTGATTAACCATCTGTTTTACACCCACCCACCAACCGTTCAACTCTTGGCAAAATAATTTCTACCACCTTCCTTAACTCCCTCTTCCATAGGGACTGAAGTAATAAGTCTATAATCTTGTGGAAACATCTCCCCTCACAGCTGTCTTTGCTACCAATTTTTCTGGGGTAACAAAGGAAGTCATTAACAATCCTGGGAGTTAGTCATAGAAGACATTGCCACAAAATACACTCAGATAGGGCCCAGAGCCAAAAGGTCACTTTATATTGGGGGTTTGGGGTGGGGTAGGGTAACAAAGTAGAAAAACAGGAAGGGAGCAGGTTTTCCCTCTGTTTCTCTGGAATCTTCAGCAAAAATAATTTATTCTGTGCAAAACAGAAAAAGTTTAGCTGAATGGATCAGTAATTCATTCAAGGGTGTCTCAGAAAAAAGGAAAGAGAGCCAGTGAAAATAATGCCTCTGGAAAGCCTGACCTTTAAGGCCAAAATACTTGTCTAAAAGAATACTGTAATTTCCACCTTATTTCCAGAAGGCTGGGGAAGTGGCCAAGACTGCTAACAAAACATAACACCTATATTTACTATAATAAATGATAGGAAAGTCTACCCAAAAAATGTTTGACTACTGAAACCCAACATCTTCATGGGGTAGCAGACCCTTCTTACTATGCCTACCCTCTCACTATACCAACACCAGTCTGACCAACTACAAGATTTAAATAACTATTTTAGAGATTCTGTTAACTGCTGCCAGACCATTTCTCCTACTTAATAAGATGAGGCTGCCTTTCAGCCAATTGAAAAGAGTTTCTAAATTTTCCTTGTTTTGCAGGAGAGATGAATTATCTAGAGCTACATCTTATTCCCTTTCTGAAACAGAGAAAGGGAATAGGATGTGGTAGAGATGGTATGGCAAAATTAGTCAAACCTGGGTCTGTTAGTCTGAGGGTTTGTTCCTGCCTCAAATTTCAGAACAATTTTCAGAGTCCAATTAGTGTCTCTGAACATCAAAGTCTTTGAAATACACTAGAGAAGGAAAGTATTATGAGAAGCTTTACTATAGAATTCTGAATCAAATATGCAAAGTCAAAGAGAGTGCAATTCAAATTTTAGCTCTTGTAGACAGTATCTGTAACTTCAGACTCTCAGTTTCTTCCTCTCTAAATAACAGTAAATTCATCAGTAAGCTCATGTTTTTCTATGAGTTTTAAGCATCACACGTAATGGAAATATCATCAGGATGTGGCATGCACACACATACCCATCCATGTGTGTGATATGTACACATATCCCTTAAAAAAGTTTTTTAAAATAATATGCAATCTTAGAAAGTGTGATATACTCTGATAATCATTTATTTGATTCCACTTTATAAAATGCTCAGTATCACTAATAGCTTGAGAATTGCTATTTTAAAAATCATTCCATGCAAATGGAGTTTGAACACAAGCAGGATTAGTTATTCTCATATCTGACCAAGTAGATTGCAAGGAAAAGTTAATCAGAAGAGACAAGGAAGAACACTAAATACTGTCAAAGAGAATAAAATTAATCCAACAAGAAGATATAAAAATAATAAATATTCCCTAAAGTGCACAAAATTACATGAGGAGATAG